>NC_090391.1:81553296-81866630 GCF_036365525.1 Heterodontus francisci | reverse complement strand
CTCGGTGTCAGTATTTAATTTAGTTTAGAGATACAGCACTTAAACAGGCCCTTCCGCCCACCGCGACTGTGCCCACCATCAACCACCCATTTATGCTAATCCTACACGAATCCCGTATTACTATCACATCCCCACCTGTCCCTATATATTTCCCTACCACCTACCAATGCTAGGGGCAATTTATGATGGCCAATTAACTTATCAACCTGCAAGTCTTTGGCATGTTGTAGGAAACCGGAGCACCCGGAGGAAACCCACGCAGACACGGGGAGAACTTGCAAACTCCGCACAGGCAGTACCCAGAATCGAACCCGGTCCCTGGAGCTGTGAGGCTGCGGTGCTAACCACTGCGACAATGTGCCCCCCACAGTGTGTGCCTATGTTACTGGGTATCAGAGTACGTCTGTGTTACTTGGTGTAAGTGTGTGTCTGTGTTACTGGGTAACAGTGTATGTCTTTGTTTCTTGGTGTCAGAGTATGTCTGTGTTACTTGGTGTAAATGTGTGTCTTTGTTACTTGGTGTAATTGTTTGTCTTTGTTACTTGGTGTCAGTGTATGTCTTTGTTACTTGGTGTAAGTGTGTGTCTGTGTTACTTGGTGTAAGTGTGTGTCTGTCTTACTTGGTATCAGTGTATGTCTTTGTTATTTGGTGTAAGTGTGTGTCTGTGTTACTGGGTAACGGGGAATGTCTTTGTTACTTGGTGTCAGTGTATGTCTGTGTTACTGGGTGTAAGTGTGTGTCTTTGTTACTTGGTGTAATTGTATGTCTTTGTTACTTGGTGTCAGTGTATGTCTTTGTTACTTGGTGTAAGTGTGTGTTTTTTGTGACTTGGTGCAAGTGTGTGTCTGTGTTACTTGGTATCAGTGTATGTCTTTGTTACTTGGTGTAAGTGTGTGTCTGGGTTACTGGGTAACAGTGTATGTCTTTGTTACTTGGTGTCAGTGTATGTCTGTGTTACTTGGTGTAAGTGTGTGTCTTTGTTACTTGGTGTAATTGTATGTCTTTGTTACTTGGTGTCATGTATGTCTGCGTTACTTGGTGTAAGTGTATGTCTTTGTTACTTGGTGTCAGTGTATGTCTTGGTTACTTGGTGTAAGTGTGTGTCTGTGCTACTGGGTATCAGTGTATGTCTTTGTTACTTGGTGTCAGTGTATGTCTTTGTGACTTGGTGTCAATGTATGTCTTTGTTACTGTGTGTCAGTGTATGTCTTTGTGGCTGTGTGTCAGTGTCTGTCTTTGTTACTGTGTGTCAGTTTATGTCTTTGTTACTTGGTGTCAGTGTATGTCTCTGTTACTTGGTGTCAGTGTATGTCTGTTTCACTTGGTGTAAGTGTGTGTCTTTGTTACTTGGTGTCAGTTTATGTCTCTGTTACTGTGTGTCAGTGTATGTCTTTGTGACTGTGTGTCAGTGTCTGTCTTTGTTTCATGTGTGTCAGTTTATGCCTTTGTTACTTGGTGTCAGTGTATGTCTCTGTTACCTGGCGTCAGTGTATGTCTGTGTTACTTGGTGTAAGTGTGTGTCTTTGTTACTTGGTGTAAGTGTGTGTCTGTGTTACTGGGTGTCAGTGTATGTCTTTGTAACTTGGTGTCAGTGTATGTCTTTGTTACTTGTTGTAACTGTGTGCCTGTCTTACTGGGTGTCAGTGTATGTCTTTGTTACTTGGTGTCAGTGTATGTCTGTGTTACATGGTGTCAGTGTGTGTCTTTGTTACTGCGTGTCAGTGTATGTCTTTGTTTCTTGGTGTAAGTGTGTGTCTGTCATACTGGGTATCAGTGTATGTCTTTGTTACTTGGTGTCAGTGTATGTCTGTTTTACTTCGTGTAAGTGTGTGTCTTTGTTATTTGGTGTAAGTGTATGTCTTTGTTACTTGGTGTCAGTGTATGTCTGTGTTACTTGGTGTAATTGTATGTCTTTGTTACTTGGTGTCAGTGTTTGTCTTTGTTACTTGGTTGAAGTGTGTGTCTGTGTTACTGGGTATCAGTGTATGTCTTTGTGACTTGGTGTCAGGCTATGTCTTTGTTATTGGGTTTCAGTGTTTGTCTTTGTTACTTGGTGACAGTGTGTGTCTGTGTTAGTCTTTGTTACTTGGTGTCAGTGTGTGTCTGTGTATGTCTTTGTTACTTTGTGTCTGTGTTTCTATATGTTACTGGGTGTCAGTCTGTGTTTGCTTGTTTTACTGTGTGTCAGTTTGTGTCTGTGTTACTTGGTGTCAGTGTATGTCTTTGTTACTTGGTGTCAGTGTTTGTCTTTGTTACTTGGTGTAAGTGTGTGTCAGTGTTACTGGGTATCTGTGTATGTCTTTGTGACTAGGTGTCAGTGTATGTCTTTGTTACTGGGCGTCAGTGTATGTCTTTGTTACTGGGTGTCTGTCTGTGTCTGTGTAACTGGGTATCAGTGTATGTCTTTGTTTGTTGGTGTCAGTGTATGTCTTTGTTACTTGGTGTCAGTGTATGTCTGTGTTACTGGGTATCAGTGCATGTCTTTGTTGCATGGTGTCAGTGTATGTCTGTGTTACTTGGTGTAAGTGTGTGTCTTTGTTACTTGGTGTCAGTGTATTTCTGTGTTACTGGGTATCACTGCATGTCTTTGTTACATGGTGTAAGTGAGTGTCTGTGTTACTGGGTATCAGTGTATGTCTTTGTTACTGGGTGTCAGTGCATGTCTTTGTTACTTGGTGTAAGTGTGTGTCTGTGTTACTGGGTATCAGTGTATGTCTTTGTTACTTGGTGTCAGTGTATGTCAAAATACTTGGTGCAGTGTATGTCTTTGTTACTTGGTGTCAGTGAATGTCTGTGTTACTTGGTGTAAGTGTGTGTCTTTGTTACTTGGTGTAAGTGTGTGCCTTTGTTACTTGGTGTCAGTGTATGTCTTTGTTACTTGGTGTCAGTGTGTGTCTGTGTTACTGGGTATCAGTGTATGTCTTTGTGACTTGGTATCAGTGTATGTCTTTGTGACTTGGTGTCAGTGTATGTCTTTGTTACTGGGTGTCAGTGTGTGTCTGTGTTACTTGGTGTCAGTGTATGTCTTTGTTCCTGTCTATCAGTGGTTCTCTGTGTTACAGGGTGTCAGTGTGTGTTTGTTTGTGTTCCTGGGTGTCAGTGTGTGTCTGTGACACTCGGTGTCAGTATTTAGTTTAGTTTCGTGATACAGCACTTAAACAGGCCCTTCGGCCCACCGCGACTGTGCCCACCATCAACCACCCATTTATGCTAATCCTACACGAATCCCGTATTCCTATCACATCCCCACCTGTCCCTATATATTCCCTACCACCTACCAATGCTAGGGACAATTTATGATGGCCAATTAACTTATCAACCTGCAAGTCTTTGGCATGTTGTAGGAAACCGGAGCACCCGGAGGAAACCCACGCAGACACGGGGAGAACTTGCAAACTCCGCACAGGCAGTACCCAGAATCGAACCCGGTCCCTGGAGCTGTGAGGCTGCGGTGCTAACCACTGCGACAATGTGCCCCCCACAGTGTGTGCCTATGTTACTGGGTATCAGAGTACGTCTGTGTTACTTGGTGTAAGTGTGTGTCTGTGTTACTGGGTAACAGTGTATGTCTTTTTTTCTTGGTGTCAGAGTATGTCTGTGTTACTTGGTGTAAATGTGTGTCTTTGTTACTTGGTGTAATTGTTTGTCTTTGTTACTTGGTGTCAGTGTACGTCTTTGTTACTTGGTGTAAGTGTGTGTCTGTGTTCCTTGGTGTGAGTGTGTGTCTGTGTTACTTGGTATCAGTGTATGTCTTTGTTACTTGGTGTAAGTGTGTGTCTGTGTTACTGGGTAACGGGGAATGTCTTTGTTACTTGGTGTCAGTGTATGTCTGTGTTACTGGGAGTAAGTGTGTGTCTTTGTTACTTGGTGTAATTGTATGTCTTTGTTACTTGGTGTCAGTGTATGTCTTTGTTACTTGGTGTAAGTGTGTGTTTTTTGTGACTTGGTGTAAGTGTGTGTCTGTGTTACTTGGTATCAGTGTATGTCTTTGTTACTTGGTGTAAGTGTGTGTCTGTGTAACTGAGAAACAGTGTATGTCTTTGTTACTTGGTGTCAGTGTATGTCTGTGTTACTGGGTGTAAGTGTGTGTCTTTGTTACTTGGTGTAAATGTATGTCTTTGTTACTTGGTGTCAGTGTATGTCTTTGTTACTTGGTGTAAGTGTGTGTTTTTTGTGACTTGGTGTAAGTGTGTGTCTTTGTTACTTGGTATCAGTGTATGTCTTTGTTACTTGGTGTAAGTGTGTGTCTTTGTTACTTGGTGTAATTGTATGTCTTTGTTACTTGGTGTCATGTATGTCTGCGTTACTTGGTGTAAGTGTATGTCTTTGTAACTTGGTGTCAGTGTATGTCTTGGTTACTTGGTGTAAGTGTGTGTCTGTGCTACTGGGTATCAGTGTATGTCTTTGTTACTTGGTGTCAGTGGATGTCTTTGTGACTTGGTGTCAGTGTATGTTTTTGTTACTGTGTGTCAGTGTATGTCTTTGTGACTGTGTGTCAGTGTCTGTCTTTGTTACTGTGTGTCAGTTTATGTCTTTGTTACTTGGTGTCAGTGTATGTCTCTGTTACTTGGTGTCAGTGTATGTCTGTGTTACTTGGTGTAAGTGTGTGTCTTTGTTACTTGGTGTCAGTTTATGTCTTTGTTACTGTGTCTCAGTGTATGTCTTTGTGACTGTGTGTCAGTGTCTGTCTTTGTTACATGTGTGTCAGTTTATGCCTTTGTTACTTGGTGTCAGTGTATGTCTCTGTTACTTGGCGTCAGTGTATGTCTGTGTTACTTGGTGTAAGTGTGTGTCTTTGTTACTTGGTGTAAGTGTGTGTCTGTGTTACTGGGTGTCAGTGTATGTCTTTGTTACTTGGTGTCAGTGTATGTCTTTGTTACTTGTTGTAACTGTGTGTCTGTCTTACTGGGTGTCAGTGTATGTCTTTGTTACTTGGTGTCAGTGTATGTCTGTGTTACATGGTGTCAGTGTGTGTCTTTGTTACTGGGTGTCAGTGTATGTCTTTGTTTCTTGGTGTAAGTGTGTGTCTCTCATACTGGGTATCAGTGTATGTCTTTGTTACTTGGTGTCAGTGTATGTCTGTGTTACTTCGTGTAAGTGTGTGTCTTTGTTATTTGGTGCAAGTGTATGTCTTTGTTACTTGGTGTCAGTGTATGTCTGTGTTACTTGGTGTAAGTGTATGTCTTTGTTACTTGGTGTCAGTGTTTGTCTTTGTTACTTGGTGGAAGTGTGTGTCTGTGTTACTGGGTATCAGTGTATGTCTTTGTGACTTGGTGTCAGGCTATGTCTTTGTTATTGGGTTTCAGTGTTTGTCTTTGTTACTTGGTGACAGTGTGTGTCTGTGTTAGTCTTTGTTACTTGGTGTCAGTGTGTGTCTGTGTATGTCTTTGTTACTTTGTGTCTGTGTTTCTATATGTTACTGGGTGTCAGTCTGTGTTTGCTTCTGTTACTGGGTGTCAGTTTGTGTCTGTGTTACTTGGTGTCAGTGTGTGTCTTTGTTACTTGGTGTCAGTGTATTTCTGTGTTACTGGGTATCACTGCATGTCTTTGTTACATGGTGTAAGTGAGTGTCTGTGTTACTGGGTGTCAGTGTATGTCTTTGTTACTGGGTGTCAGTGCATGTCTTTGTTACTTGGTGTAATTGTATGTCTTTGTTACTTGGTGTCAGTGTATGTCTTTGTTACTTGGTGTCAGTGTATGTCAAAATGCTTGGTGTCAGTGTATGTCTTTGTTACTTGGTGTCAGTGTATGTCTGTGTTACTTGGTGTAAGTGTGTGTCTTTGTTACTTGGTGTAAGTGTGTGCCTTTGTTACTTGGTGTCAGTGTATGTCTTTGTTACTTGGTGTCCGTGGGTGTCTGTGTTCCTGGGTGTCAGTGTATGTCTTTGTTACTTGGTGTAAGTGTATGTCTGTGTTACTGTGTATCAGTGTCTGTCTTTTTTACTTGGTGTAAGTGTGTGTCTGTGTTACTGGGTATCAGTGTATGTCTTTGTGACTTGGTGTCAGTGTATGTCTTTCTTACTGGGTATCAGTGTCTGTCTTTTTTACTTGGTGTCAGTGTATGTCTGTGTTAATTGGTGCAAGTGTGTGTCTGTGTTACTGGGTGTAAGTGTGTGTCTGTGTTACTGGGTATCAGTGTATGTCTTTGTTACTTGGTGTCAGTGTATGTCTGTGTTAATTGGTGTAAGTGTGTGTCTGTGTTACTGTGTGTAAGTGTGTGTCTGTGTTACTGGGTATCAGTGTATGTCTTTGTTCCTGGGTATCAGTGCATGTCTTTTTTACTTGGTGTAAGTGTGAGTCTGTGTTACTGGGTATCAGTGTATGTCTTTGTTACTTGGCGTCAGTGTATGTCTGTGTTAATTGGTGCAAGTGTGTGTCTGTGTTACTGGGTGTCAGTGTGTGTCTGTGTTACTTGATGTAAGTGTGTGTCTTTGTTACTTGCTGTCCGTGTGTGTCTGTGTTACTGGGTGTCAGTGTATGTCTATGTTACTTGGTGTAAGGGTGTGTCTGTATTACTGAGTATCAGTGTCTGTCTATGTTACTTTGTGTAAGCGTGTGTCTGTGTTACTGGGTATCAGTGTATGTCTTTGTTACTTGGTGTCAGTGCATGTCTGTGTTACTTGGTGTAAGTGTGTGTCTGTGTAACTGTGTATCAGTGTATGTCTTTGTGACTTGGTGTCAGTGCATGTCTTTGTTACTGGGTGTCAGTGTGTGTCTTTGTGACTTGGTGTCAGTGTATGTCTTTGTTACTTGGTGTAAGTGTGTGTCTGTGTTACTGGGTATCAGTGTATGTCTTTGTTACTTGGTGTCAGTGTATGTCAAAATACTTGGTGTCAGTGTATGTCATTGTTACTTGGTGTCAGTGTCTGTCTGTGTTACTTGGTGTAAGTGTGTGTCTTTGTTACTTGGTGTAAGTGTGTGCCTTTGTTACTTGGTGTCAGTGTATGTCTTTGTTACTTGGTGTCAGTGTGTGTCTGTGTTCCTGGGTATCAGTGTATGTCTTTGTGACTTGGTATCAGTGTATGTCTTTGTGACTTGGTGTCAGTGTGTGTCTTTGTTACTGGGTGTCAGTGTGTGTCTGTGTTCCTGTCTATCAGTGGTTCTCTGTGTTACAGGGTGTCAGTGTGTGTTTGTTTGTGTTCCTGGGTGTCAGTGTGTGTCTGTGACACTCGGTGTCAGTATTTAATTTAGTTTAGAGATACAGCACTTAAACAGGCCCTTCCGCCCACCGCGACTGTGCCCACCATCAACCACCCATTTATGCTAATCCTACACGAATCCCGTATTACTATCACATCCCCACCTGTCCCTATATATTTCCCTACCACCTACCAATGCTAGGGGCAATTTATGATGGCCAATTAACTTATCAACCTGCAAGTCTTTGGCATGTTGTAGGAAACCGGAGCACCCGGAGGAAACCCACGCAGACACGGGGAGAACTTGCAAACTCCGCACAGGCAGTACCCAGAATCGAACCCGGTCCCTGGAGCTGTGAGGCTGCGGTGCTAACCACTGCGACAATGTGCCCCCCACAGTGTGTGCCTATGTTACTGGGTATCAGAGTACGTCTGTGTTACTTGGTGTAAGTGTGTGTCTGTGTTACTGGGTAACAGTGTATGTCTTTGTTTCTTGGTGTCAGAGTATGTCTGTGTTACTTGGTGTAAATGTGTGTCTTTGTTACTTGGTGTAATTGTTTGTCTTTGTTACTTGGTGTCAGTGTATGTCTTTGTTACTTGGTGTAAGTGTGTGTCTGTGTTACTTGGTGTAAGTGTGTGTCTGTGTTACTTGGTATCAGTGTATGTCTTTGTTATTTGGTGTAAGTGTGTGTCTGTGTTACTGGGTAACGGGGAATGTCTTTGTTACTTGGTGTCAGTGTATGTCTGTGTTACTGGGTGTAAGTGTGTGTCTTTGTTACTTGGTGTAATTGTATGTCTTTGTTACTTGGTGTCAGTGTATGTCTTTGTTACTTGGTGTAAGTGTGTGTTTTTTGTGACTTGGTGCAAGTGTGTGTCTGTGTTACTTGGTATCAGTGTATGTCTTTGTTACTTGGTGTAAGTGTGTGTCTGGGTTACTGGGTAACAGTGTATGTCTTTGTTACTTGGTGTCAGTGTATGTCTGTGTTACTTGGTGTAAGTGTGTGTCTTTGTTACTTGGTGTAATTGTATGTCTTTGTTACTTGGTGTCATGTATGTCTGCGTTACTTGGTGTAAGTGTATGTCTTTGTTACTTGGTGTCAGTGTATGTCTTGGTTACTTGGTGTAAGTGTGTGTCTGTGCTACTGGGTATCAGTGTATGTCTTTGTTACTTGGTGTCAGTGTATGTCTTTGTGACTTGGTGTCAATGTATGTCTTTGTTACTGTGTGTCAGTGTATGTCTTTGTGGCTGTGTGTCAGTGTCTGTCTTTGTTACTGTGTGTCAGTTTATGTCTTTGTTACTTGGTGTCAGTGTATGTCTCTGTTACTTGGTGTCAGTGTATGTCTGTTTTACTTGGTGTAAGTGTGTGTCTTTGTTACTTGGTGTCAGTTTATGTCTCTGTTACTGTGTGTCAGTGTATGTCTTTGTGACTGTGTGTCAGTGTCTGTCTTTGTTTCATGTGTGTCAGTTTATGCCTTTGTTACTTGGTGTCAGTGTATGTCTCTGTTACCTGGCGTCAGTGTATGTCTGTGTTACTTGGTGTAAGTGTGTGTCTTTGTTACTTGGTGTAAGTGTGTGTCTGTGTTACTGGGTGTCAGTGTATGTCTTTGTTACTTGGTGTCAGTGTATGTCTGTGTTACATGGTGTCAGTGTGTGTCTTTGTTACTGCGTGTCAGTGTATGTCTTTGTTTCTTGGTGTAAGTGTGTGTCTGTCATACTGGGTATCAGTGTATGTCTTTGTTACTTGGTGACAGTGTATGTCTGTGTTACTTCGTGTAAGTGTGTGTCTTTGTTATTTGGTGTAAGTGTATGTCTTTGTTACTTGGTGTCAGTGTATGTCTGTGTTACTTGGTGTAAGTGTATGTCTTTGTTACTTGGTGTCAGTGTTTGTCTTTGTTACTTGGTGGAAGTGTGTGTCTGTGTTACTGGGTATCAGTGTATGTCTTTGTGACTTGGTGTCAGGCTATGTCTTTGTTATTGGGTTTCAGTGTTTGTCTTTGTTACTTGGTGACAGTGTGTGTCTGTGTTAGTCTTTGTTACTTGGTGTCAGTGTGTGTCTGTGTATGTCTTTGTTACTTTGTGTCTGTGTTTCTATATGTTACTGGGTGTCAGTCTGTGTTTGCTTGTTTTACTGTGTGTCAGTTTGTGTCTGTGTTACTTGGTGTCAGTGTATGTCTTTGTTACTTGGTGTCAGTGTTTGTCTTTGTTACTTGGTGTAAGTGTGTGTCAGTGTTACTGGGTATCAGTGTATGTCTTTGTGACTAGGTGTCAGTGTATGTCTTTGTTACTGGGCGTCAGTGTATGTCTTTGTTACTGGGTGTCTGTCTGTGTCTGTGTTACTGGGTATCAGTGTATGTCTTTGTTTGTTGGTGTCAGTGTATGTCTTTGTTACTTGGTGTCAGTGTATGTCTGTGTTACTGGGTATCAGTGCATGTCTTTGTTGCATGGTGTCAGTGTATGTCTGTGTTACTTGGTGTAAGTGTGTGTCTTTGTTACTTGGTGTCAGTGTATTTCTGTGTTACTGGGTATCACTGCATGTCTTTGTTACATGGTGTAAGTGAGTGTCTGTGTTACTGGGTATCAGTGTATGTCTTTGTTACTGGGTGTCAGTGCATGTCTTTGTTACTTGGTGTAAGTGTGTGTCTGTGTTACTGGGTATCAGTGTATGTCTTTGTTACTTGGTGTCAGTGTATGTCAAAATACTTGGTGTCAGTGTATGTCTTTGTTACTTGGTGTCAGTGAATGTCTGTGTTACTTGGTGTAAGTGTGTGTCTTTGTTACTTGGTGTAAGTGTGTGCCTTTGTTACTTGGTGTCAGTGTATGTCTTTGTTACTTGGTGTCAGTGTGTGTCTGTGTTACTGGGTATCAGTGTATGTCTTTGTGACTTGGTATCAGTGTATGTCTTTGTGACTTGGTGTCAGTGTATGTCTTTGTTACTGGGTGTCAGTGTGTGTCTGTGTTACTTGGTGTCAGTGTATGTCTTTGTTCCTGTCTATCAGTGGTTCTCTGTGTTACAGGGTGTCAGTGTGTGTTTGTTTGTGTTCCTGGGTGTCAGTGTGTGTCTGTGACACTCGGTGTCAGTATTTAGTTTAGTTTCGTGATACAGCACTTAAACAGGCCCTTCGGCCCACCGCGACTGTGCCCACCATCAACCACCCATTTATGCTAATCCTACACGAATCCCGTATTCCTATCACATCCCCACCTGTCCCTATATATTCCCTACCACCTACCAATGCTAGGGACAATTTATGATGGCCAATTAACTTATCAACCTGCAAGTCTTTGGCATGTTGTAGGAAACCGGAGCACCCGGAGGAAACCCACGCAGACACGGGGAGAACTTGCAAACTCCGCACAGGCAGTACCCAGAATCGAACCCGGTCCCTGGAGCTGTGAGGCTGCGGTGCTAACCACTGCGACAATGTGCCCCCCACAGTGTGTGCCTATGTTACTGGGTATCAGAGTACGTCTGTGTTACTTGGTGTAAGTGTGTGTCTGTGTTACTGGGTAACAGTGTATGTCTTTTTTTCTTGGTGTCAGAGTATGTCTGTGTTACTTGGTGTAAATGTGTGTCTTTGTTACTTGGTGTAATTGTTTGTCTTTGTTACTTGGTGTCAGTGTACGTCTTTGTTACTTGGTGTAAGTGTGTGTCTGTGTTCCTTGGTGTGAGTGTGTGTCTGTGTTACTTGGTATCAGTGTATGTCTTTGTTACTTGGTGTAAGTGTGTGTCTGTGTTACTGGGTAACGGGGAATGTCTTTGTTACTTGGTGTCAGTGTATGTCTGTGTTACTGGGAGTAAGTGTGTGTCTTTGTTACTTGGTGTAATTGTATGTCTTTGTTACTTGGTGTCAGTGTATGTCTTTGTTACTTGGTGTAAGTGTGTGTTTTTTGTGACTTGGTGTAAGTGTGTGTCTGTGTTACTTGGTATCAGTGTATGTCTTTGTTACTTGGTGTAAGTGTGTGTCTGTGTTACTGGGAAACAGTGTATGTCTTTGTTACTTGGTGTCAGTGTATGTCTGTGTTACTGGGTATAAGTGTGTGTCTTTGTTACTTGGTGTAAATGTATGTCTTTGTTACTTGGTGTCAGTGTATGTCTTTGTTACTTGGTGTAAGTGTGTGTTTTTTGTGACTTGGTGTAAGTGTGTGTCTTTGTTACTTGGTATCAGTGTATGTCTTTGTTACTTGGTGTAAGTGTGTGTATTTGTTACTTGGTGTAATTGTATGTCTTTGTTACTTGGTGTCATGTATGTCTGCGTTACTTGGTGTAAGTGTATGTCTTTGTAACTTGGTGTCAGTGTATGTCTTGGTTACTTGGTGTAAGTGTGTGTCTGTGCTACTGGGTATCAGTGTATGTCTTTGTTACTTGGTGTCAGTGGATGTCTTTGTGACTTGGTGTCAGTGTATGTTTTTGTTACTGTGTGTCAGTGTATGTCTTTGTGACTGTGTGTCAGTGTCTGTCTTTGTTACTGTGTGTCAGTTTATGTCTTTGTTACTTGGTGTCAGTGTATGTCTCTGTTACTTGGTGTCAGTGTATGTCTGTGTTACTTGGTGTAAGTGTGTGTCTTTGTTACTTGGTGTCAGTTTATGTCTTTGTTACTGTGTCTCAGTGTATGTCTTTGTGACTGTGTGTCAGTGTCTGTCTTTGTTACATGTGTGTCAGTTTATGCCTTTGTTACTTGGTGTCAGTGTATGTCTCTGTTACTTGGCGTCAGTGTATGTCTGTGTTACTTGGTGTAAGTGTGTGTCTTTGTTACTTGGTGTAAGTGTGTGTCTGTGTTACTGGGTGTCAGTGTATGTCTTTGTTACTTGGTGTCAGTGTATGTCTTTGTTACTTGTTGTAACTGTGTGTCTGTCTTACTGGGTGTCAGTGTATGTCTTTGTTACTTGGTGTCAGTGTATGTCTGTGTTACATGGTGTCAGTGTGTGTCTTTGTTACTGGGTGTCAGTGTATGTCTTTGTTTCTTGGTGTAAGTGTGTGTCTCTCATACTGGGTATCAGTGTATGTCTTTGTTGCTTGGTGTCAGTGTATGTCTGTGTTACTTCGTGTAAGTGTGTGTCTTTGTTATTTGGTGCAAGTGTATGTCTTTGTTACTTGGTGTCAGTGTATGTCTGTGTTACTTGGTGTAAGTGTATGTCTTTGTTACTTGGTGTCAGTGTTTGTCTTTGTTACTTGGTGGAAGTGTGTGTCTGTGTTACTGGGTATCAGTGTATGTCTTTGTGACTTGGTGTCAGGCTATGTCTTTGTTATTGGGTTTCAGTGTTTGTCTTTGTTACTTGGTGACAGTGTGTGTCTGTGTTAGTCTTTGTTACTTGGTGTCAGTGTGTGTCTGTGTATGTCTTTGTTACTTTGTGTCTGTGTTTCTATATGTTACTGGGTGTCAGTCTGTGTTTGCTTCTGTTACTGGGTGTCAGTTTGTGTCTGTGTTACTTGGTGTCAGTGTGTGTCTTTGTTACTTGGTGTCAGTGTATTTCTGTGTTACTGGGTATCACTGCATGTCTTTGTTACATGGTGTAAGTGAGTGTCTGTGTTACTGGGTGTCAGTGTATGTCTTTGTTACTGGGTGTCAGTGCATGTCTTTGTTACTTGGTGTAAGTGTGTGTCTGTGTTACTGGGTATCAGTGTCTGTCTTTGTTACTTGGTGTCAGTGTATGTCAAAATACTTGGTGTCAGTGTATGTCTTTGTTACTTGGTGTCAGTGAATGTCTGTGTTACTTGGTGTAAGTGTGTGTCTTTGTTACTTGGTGTAAGTGTGTGCCTTTGTTACTAGTTGTCAGTGTATGTCTTTGTTACTTGGTGTCAGTGTGTGTCTGTGTTACTGGGTATCAGTGTATGTCTTTGTGACTTGGTATCAGTGTATGTCTTTGTGACTTGGTGTCAGTATATGTCTTTGTTACTGGGTGTCAGTGTGTGTCTGTGTTACTTGGTGTCAGTGTATGTCTTTGTTCCTGTCTATCAGTGGTTCTCTGTGTTTCAGGGTGTCAGTGTGTGTTTGTTTGTGTTCCTGGGTGTCAGTGTGTGTCTGTGACACTCGGTGTCAGTATTTAGTTTAGTTTCGTGATACAGCACTTAAACAGGCCCTTCGGCCCACCGCGACTGTGCCCACCATCAACCACCCATTTATGCTAATCCTACGCGAATGCCGTATTCCTATCACATCCCCACCTGTCCCTATATATTTCCCTACCACCTACCAATGCTAGGGACAATTTATGATGGCCAATTAACTTATCAACCTGCAAGTCTTTGGCATGTTGTAGGAAACCGGAGCTCCCGGAGGAAACCCACGCAGACACGGGGAGAACTTGCAAACTCCGCACAGGCAGTACCCAGAATCGAACCCGGTCGCTGGAGCTGTGAGGCTGCGGTGCTAACCACTGCGACAATGTGCCCCCCACAGTGTGTGCCTATGTTACTGGGTATCAGAGTACGTCTGTGTTACTTGGTGTAAGTGTGTGTCTGTGTTACTGGGTAACAGTGTATGTCTTTGTTTCTTGGTGTCAGAGTATGTCTGTGTTACTTGGTGTAAATGTGTGTCTTTGTTACTTGGTGTAATTGTTTGTCTTTGTTACTTGGTGAAAGTTTGTGTCTGTGTTACTTGGTGTAAGTGTGTGTCTGTGTTACTTGGTATCAGTGTATGTCTTTGTTTCTTGGTGTCAGTGTATGTCTTTGTTACTTGTTGTCAGTGTTTGTCTTTGTTACTTGGTGTAAGTGTGTGTCTGTGTTACTAGGCATCAGTGTATGTCTTTGTGACTGGGTGTCAGTGTATGTCTTTGTTACTGGGTGTCTGTCTGTGTCTGTGTTACTGGGTATCAGTGTATGTCTTTGTTTGTTGTTGTCAGTGTATGTCTTTGTTACTTGGTGTCAGTGTATGTCTGTGTTACTGGGTATCAGTGCATGTCTTTGTTGCATGGTGTCAGTGTATGTCTGTGTTACTTGGTGTAAGTGTGTGTCTTTGTTACTTGGTGTCAGTGTATTTCTGTGTTACTGGGTATCACTGCATGTCTTTGTTACATGGTGTAAGTGAGTGTCTGTGTTACTGGGTATCAGGGTATGTCTATATTACTGGGTGTCAGTGTCTGTCTTCGTTGCTTGGTGTCAGTGTTTGTCTTTGTTACTGGGTGTCAGTGTCTCTCTTTGTGACTTGGTGTCAGTGTATGTCTTCGTTACTTGGTGTCAGTGTATGTCTTTGTTACTTGGAGTAAGTGTGTGTCTGTTTTACTGGGTATCAGTGTATAACTTTGTTACTTGGTGTAAGCGTGTGCCTGTGTTACTGGGTATCAGTGCATGTCTTTGTTACATGGTGTCAGTGTATGTCTGTGTTACTTGGTGCAGGTCTGTGTCTTTGCTACTTGGTGTAAGTGTATGTCTTTGTTACTTGGTGTCAGCGTATGTCTGTGTTACTTGGTGTAAGTGTATGACTTTGTTACTTGGTGTCAGTGTATGTCTTTGTTCCTTGGTGAAAGTTTGTGTCTGTGTTACTTGGTGTAATTGTGTGTCTGTGTTACTTGGTATCAGTGTATGTCTTTGTTACTTGGTTTAAGTGTGTGTCTGTGTTACTGGGTAACAGTGTATGTCTTTGTTACTTGGTGTCAGTGTATGTCTATGTTACTTGGTGTAAGTATGTGTCTTTGTTACTTGGTGTAATTGTATGTCATTGTTACTTGGTGTCAGTGTATGTCTTTGTTACTTGGTGTAAGTGTGTGTTTGTGTTACTTGTTGTAATTGTGTGTCTGTGTTACTTGGTATCAGTGTATGTCTTTGTTACTTGGCGTAGGTGTGTGTCTGTGTTACTGGGTAACAGTGTATGTCTTTGTTACTTGGCGTCAGTGTATGTCTGTGTTACTTGTTGTAAGTGTGTGTTTTTGTTACTTGGTGTAATTGTATGTCTTTGTTACTTGGTGTCAGTGTTTGTCTGTGTTAATTGGTGTAATTGTATGTCTTTGTTACTTGGTTTCAGTGTATGTCTTCGTTACTTGGTGTAAGTGTGTGTTTGTGCTACTGGGTATCAGTGTATGTCTTTGTTACTTGGTGTCAGTGTATGTCTTTGTGACTTGGTGTCAGTGTATGTCTTTTATACTGGATGTCAGTGGAAGTCCTTGTGACTTGTCAGTGTATGTCTTTGTTACTGTGTGTCAGTTTATGTCTTTGTTACTGGTGTCAGTGTATGTCTTTGTTACTTGGTGTCAGTGTATGTCTGTGTTACTTGGTGTAAGTGTGTGTCTTTGTTACTTGGTGTAAGTGTGTGTCTGTGTTACTGGGTATCAGTGTATGTCTTTGTTACTTGGTGTCAGTGTATGTCTGTGTTACATGGTGTCAGTGTGTGTCTTTGTTACTGGGTGTCAGTGTATGTCTTTGTTTCTTGGTGTAAGTGTGTGTCTGTGTTACTGGGTATCAGTGTATGTCTTTGTTACTTGGTGTCAGTGTATGTCTGTGTTACTTCGTGTAAGTGTGTGTCTTTGTTACTTGGTGTAAGTGTATGTCTTTGTTACTTGGTGTCAGTGTATGTCTGTGTTACTTGGTGTAAGTGTATGTCTTTGTTACTTGGTGTCAGTGTTTGTCTTTGTTACTTGGTGGAAGTGTGTGTCTGTGTTACTGGGTATCAGTGTATGTCTTTGTGACTTGGTGTCAGGCTATGTCTTTGTTATTGGGTTTCGGTGTTTGTCTTTGTTACTTGGTGACAGTGTGTGTCTGTGTTAGTCTTTGTTACTTGGTGTCAGTGTGTGTCTGTGTATGTCTTTGTTACTTTGTGTCTGTGTTTCTATATGTTACTGGGTGTCAGTCTGTGTTTGCTTGTGTTACTGGGTGTCAGTTTGTGTCTGTGTTACTTGGTGTCAGTGTATGTCTTTGTTTCTTGGTGTCAGTGTATGTCTTTGTTACTTGTTGTCAGTGTTTGTCTTTGTTACTTGGTGTAAGTGTGTGTCTGTGTTACTAGGTATCAGTGTATGTCTTTGTGACTGGGTGTCAGTGTATGTCTTTGTTACTGGGTGTCTGTCTGTGTCTGTGTTACTGGGTATCAGTGTATGTCTTTGTTTGTTGTTGTCAGTGTATGTCTTTGTTACTTGGTGTCAGTGTATGTCTGTGTTACTGGGTATCAGTGCATGTCTCTGTTGCATGGTGTCAGAGTATGTCTGTGTTACTTGGTGTAAGTGTGTGTCTTTGTTACTTGGTGTCAGTGTATTTCTGTGTTACTGGGTATCACTGCATGTCTTTGTTACATGGTGTAAGTGAGTGTCTGTGTTACTGGGTATCAGTGTATGTCTATATTACTGGGTGTCAGTGTCTGTCTTCGTTGCTTGGTGTCAGTGATTGTCTTTGTTACTGGGTGTCAGTGTCTCTCTTTGTGACTTGGTGTCAGTGTATGTCTTCGTTACTTGGTGTCAGTGTATGTCTTTGTTACTTGGTGTAAGTGTGTGTCTGTTTTACTGGGTATCAGTGTATAACTTTGTTACTTGGTGTAAGCGTGTGCCTGTGTTACTGGGTATCAGTGCATGTCTTTGTTACATGGTGTCAGTGTATGTCTGTGTTACTTGGTGTAAGTGTATGACTTTGTTACTTGGTGCCAGTGTATGTCTTTGTTCCTTGGTGAAAGTTTGTGTCTGTGTTACTTGGTGTAAGTGTGTGTCTGTGTTACTTGGTATCAGTGTATGTCTTTGTTACTTGGTTTAAGTGTGTGTCTGTGTTACTGGGTAACAGTGTATGTCTTTGTTACTTGGTGTCAGTGTATGTCTGTGTTACTTGGTGTAAGTATGTGTCTTTGTTACTTGGTGTAATTGTATGTCATTGTTACTTGGTGTCAGTGTATGTCTTTGTTACTTGGTGGAAGTGTGTGTTTGTGTTACTTGTTGTAATTGTGTGTCTGTGTTACTTGGTATCAGTGTATGTCTTTGTTACTTGGCGTAGGTGTGTGTCTGTGTTACTGGGTAACAGTGTATGTCTTTGTTACTTGGCGTCAGTGTATGTCTGTGTTACTTGGTGTAAGTGTGTGTTTTTGTTACTTGGTGTAATTGTATGTCTTTGTTACTTGGTGTCAGTGTTTGTCTGTGTTAATTGGTGTAATTGTATATCTTTGTTACTTGGTTTCAGTGTATGTCTTCGTTACTTGGTGTAAGTGTGTGTTTGTGCTACTGGGTATCAGTGTATGTCTTTGTTACTTGGTGTCAGTGTATGTCTTTGTGACTTGGTGTCAGTGTATGTCTTTTTTACTGGATGTCAGTGGAAGTCCTTGTGACTTGTCAGTGTATGTCTTTGTTACTGTGTGTCAGTTTATGTCTTTGTTACTGGTGTCAGTGTATGTCTTTGTTACTTGGTGTCAGTGTATGTCTGTGTTACTTGGTGTAAGTGTGTGTCTTTGTTACTTGGTGTAAGTGTGTGTCTGTGTTACTGGGTATCAGTGTATGTCTTTGTTACTTGGTGTCAGTGTATGTCTGTGTTACATGGTGTCAGTGTGTGTCTTTGTTACTGGGTGTCAGTGTATGTCTTTGTTTCTTGGTGTAAGTGTGTGTCTGTGTTACTGGGTATCAGTGTATGTCTTTGTTACTTGGTGTCAGTGTATGTCTGTGTTACTTCGTGTAAGTGTGTGTCTTTGTTACTTGGTGTAAGTGTATGTCTTTGTTACTTGGTGTCAGTGTATGTCTGTGTTACTTGGTGTAAGTGTATGTCTTTGTTACTTGGTGTCAGTGTTTGTCTTTGTTACTTGGTGGAAGTGTGTGTCTGTGTTACTGGGTATCAGTGTATGTCTTTGTGACTTGGTGTCAGGCTATGTCTTTGTTACTGGGTTTCAGTGTTTGTCTTTGTTACTTGGTGACAGTGTGTGTCTGTGTTAGTCTTTGTTACTTGGTGTCAGTGTGTATCTGTGTATGTCTTTGTTACTTTGTGTCTGTGTTTCTATATGTTACTGGGTGTCAGTCTGTGTTTGCTTGTGTTACTGGGTGTCAGTTTGTGTCTGTGTTACTTGGTGTCAGTGTATGTCCTTGTTTCTTGGTGTCAGTTTATGTCTTTGTTACTTGGTGTCAGTTTATGTCTGTGTTACTTGGTGTAAGTGTGTGTCTGTGTTACTGGGTATCAGTGTATGTCTTTGTTACTTGGTGTCAGTGTATGTCTGTGTTACATGGTGTCAGTGTGTGTCTTTGTTACTGGGTGTCAGTGTATGTCTTTGTTTCTTGGTGTAAGTGTGTGTCTGTGTTACTGGGTATCCGTGTATGTCTTTGTTACTTGGTGTCAGTGTATGTCTGTGTTACTTCGTGTAAGTGTGTGTTTTTGTTACTTGGTGTAAGTGTATGTCTTTGTTACTTGGTGTCAGTGTATGTCTTTGTTACTTGGTGTCAGTGTTTGTCTTTGTTACTTGGTGGAAGTGTGTGTCTGTGTTACTGGGTATCAGTGTATTGCTTTGTGACTTGGTGTCAGGCTATGTCTTTGTTCCTGGGTTTCAGTGTTTGTCTTTGTTACTTGGTGACAGTGTGTGTCTGTGTTAGTCTTTGTTACTTGGTGTCAGTGTGTGTCTGTGTATGTCTTTGTTACTTTGTGTCTGTGTTTCTATATGTTACTGGGTGTCAGTCTGTGTTTGCTTGTGTTACTGGGTGTCAGTTTGTGTCTGTGTTACTTGGTGTCAGTGTATATCTTTGTTACTGGGTGTCAGTGCGTGTCTGTGTTACTGGGTATCAATGTATGTCTTTGTTACTGGGTATCAGTGTACGTCTTTGTTACATGGTGTCAGTGGATGTCTTTGTTACTTGGTGTCAGTGTATGTCTGTGTTACTTGGTGTCAGTGTATGTCTTTGTGACTTGGTGTCAGTGTGTGTCTTTGTTACTCGGTGTCAGTGTGTATCTTTGTTACTGGGTATCTGTGTATGTCTTTGTTACTTGGTGTCAGTGTATGTCTTTGTGACTTGGTCTCAGTGTTTGTCCATGTTACTTGGTGTCAGTGTGTGTCTTTGTTACTCGGTGTCAGTGTGTGTCTGTGTTATTGGGTATCAGTGTATGTCTTTGTTACTTGGTGTAAGTGTTTGTCTGTGTTACTGGGTATCAGTGTATGTCTTTGTTACTTGGTGTAAGTGTGTGTCTTTGTTAATTGGTGTAGGTGTATGTCTTTGTTACTGGGTATCAGTGTATGTCCTTGTTACTTGGTGCAAGTGTGTGTCTGTGTTACTGGGTATCAGTGTCTGTCTTTGTTACTTCGTGTAAGTTTGTGTCTGTGTTGCTGGGTATCAGTGTATGTCTTTGTTACTTTGTTTCAGTGTATGTCTGTGTTACTTCGTGCAAGTGTGTGTCTTTGTGACTTGGTGTCAGTGTATGTCTTTGTTACTTGGTGTAGGTGTGTGTCTGTGTCACTGGCTATCGGTGTATGTCTTTGGTACTTGGTGTAAGTGTGTGTCTGTGTTGCTGGGTATCAGTGTCTGTCTTTGTTACTTGGTGTCAGTGTATGTCTTTGTGACTTGGTGTCAGTGTATGTCTTTGTTACCGGGTGTCAGTGCGTGTCTGTGTTACTGGGTATCAGTGTATGTCTTTGTTACTTGGTGTAAGTGCGTGTCTGTGTTACTGGTTATCAGTGTGTGTCTTTGTTACTTGGTGTCAGTGTATGTCTTTGTTACTTTATGCAAGTGCATGTCTTTGTTACTTGGTGTAAGTGTATGTCTTTGTGACTTCGTGTAAGTGTGTGTCTTTGTTACTTGGTGTAAGTGTATGTCTTTGTGACTTCGTGCAAGTGTGTGTCTTTGTTACTTGGTGTAAGTGTATGTCTTTGTGACTTCGTGTAAGTGTGTGTCTTTGTTACTTGGTGTCAGTGTATGTCTTTGTTTCTTGGTGTAAGTGTGTTTCTGTGTTACTGGGTATCAGTGCATGTCCTTGTTACTTGGTGCAAGTGTGTGTCTGTTTTACTGGGTATCAGTGTCTGTCTTTGTTACTTGGTGTAAGTGTGTGTCTGTGTTGCCGGGTATCAGTGTATGTCTTTGTTACTTTGTTTCAGTGTATGTCTGTGTTACTTCGTGTAAGTGTGTGTCTTTGTTACTTGGTGTAAGTGTATGACTTTGTTACTTGGTGTCAGTGTATGTCTGTGTTACTGGGTATCAGTGTTTGTTTTTGATTCTTGGTGCAAGTGTGTGTCTGTGTTACTGGGTATCAGTGTCTGTCTTTGTTACCTGGTGTCAGTGCGTGTCTGTGTTACTGGGTATCAGTGTATGTCTTTGTTACTGGGTGTCAGTGCGTGTCTGTGTTACTGGGTATCAATGTATGTCTTTGTTTCTGGGTGTAAGTGGATGTCTTTGTTACTTGGTGTAAGTGGATGTCTTTGTTACTTGGTGTCAGTGTATGTCTGTGTTACTTGGTGTCAGTGTATGTCTTTGTGACTTGGTGTCAGTGTATGTATTTGTTACTGTGTTTCAGTGTGTGTCTGTGTTACTGGGTATCACTGTATGTCTTTGTTACTTGGTGTCAGTGTGTGTCTTTCTTACTGGGTGTCATTGTATGTCTTTGTTACTAGGTGTCAGTGTATGTCTTTGTTACTTGGTGTAAGTGTGTGTCTGTGTTCCTGGGTATCAGTGTCTGTCTTTGTTACTTGGTGTAAGTGTGTGTCTGTGTTCCTGGGTATCAGTGTATGTCTTTGTTACTTGGTGTAAGTGTGTGTCTGTGTAACTGGGTATCTGTGTTTGTCTTTGTTACTTGGTGTAAGTGTGTGTCTGTGTTACTGGGTATCAGTGTATGTCTTTGTTACTTGGTGTAAGTGTATGTCTTTGTTACTTTGTGTCAGTGTATGTCTTTGTTACTTGGTGTAAGTGTGTGTCTGTGTTACTGGCTGTCGGTGTATGTCTTTGGTACTTGGTGTAAGTGTGTGTCCGTGTTACTGGGTGTCAGTGTCTGTCTTTGTTACTTGGTGTCAGTGTATGTCTTTGTTACTTGGTGTCAGTGTTTGTCTTTGTTACTTGGTGGAAGTGTGTGTCTGTGTTACTGGGTATCAGTGTATGTCTTTGTGACTTGGTGTCAGGCTATGTCTTTGTTACTGGGTTTCAGTGTTTGTCTTTGTTACTTGGTGACAGTGTGTGTCTGTGTTAGTCTTTGTTACTTGGTGTCAGTGTGTATCTGTGTATGTCTTTGTTACTTTGTGTCTGTGTTTCTATATGTTACTGGGTGTCAGTCTGTGTTTGCTTGTGTTACTGGGTGTCAGTTTGTGTCTTTGTTACTTGGTGTCAGTGTATGTCCTTGTTTCTTGGTGTCAGTGTATGTCTTTGTTACTTGGTGTCAGTGTATGTCTGTGTTACTTGGTATAAGTGTGTGTCTTTGTAACTTGGTGTAAGTGCGTGTCTGTGTTACTGGGTATCAGTGTATGTCTTTGTTACTTGGTGTCAGTGTATGTCTGTGTTACATGGTGTCAGTGTGTGTCTTTGTTACTGGGTGTCAGTGTATGTCTTTGTTTCTTGGTGTAAGTGTGTGTCTGTGTTACTGGGTATCCGTGTATGTCTTTGTTACTTGGTGTCAGTGTATGTCTGTGTTACTTCGTGTAAGTGTGTGTCTTTGTTACTTGGTGAAAGTGTATGTCTTTGTTACTTGGTGTCAGTGTATGTCTTTGTTACTTGGTGTCAGTGTTTGGCTTTGTTACTTGGTGGAAGTGTGTGTCTGTGTTACTGGGTATCAGTGTATTGCTTTGTGACTTGGTGTCAGGCTATGTCTTTGTTCCTGGGTTTCAGTGTTTGTCTTTGTTACTTGGTGACAGTGTGTGTCTGTGTTAGTCTTTGTTACTTGGTGTCAGTGTGTGTCTGTGTATGTCTTTGTTACTTTGTGTCTGTGTTTCTATATGTTACTGGGTGTCAGTCTGTGTTTGCTTGTGTTACTGGGTGTCAGTTTGTGTCTGTGTTACTTGGTGTCAGTGTATATCTTTGTTACTGGGTGTCAGTGCGTGCCTGTGTTACTGGGTATCAATGTATGTCTTTGTTACTGGGTATCAGTGTACGTCTTTGTTACATGGTGTCAGTGGATGTCTTTGTTACTTGGTGTCAGTGTATGTCTGTGTTACTTGGTGTCAGTGTATGTCTTTGTGACTTGGTGTCAGTGTGTGTCTTTGTTACTCGGTGTCAGTGTGTATCTTTGTTACTGGGTATCTGTGTATGTCTTTGTTACTTGGTGTCAGTGTATGTCTTTGTGACTTGGTCTCAGTGTTTGTCCATGTTACGTGGTGTCAGTGTGTGTCTTTGTTACTCGGTGTCAGTGTGTGTCTGTGTTATTGGGTATCAGTGTATGGCTTTGTTACTTGGTGTAAGTGTTTGTCTGTGTTACTGGGTATCAGTGTATGTCTTTGTTACTTGGTGTAAGTGTGTGTCTTTGTTAATTGGTGTAAGTGTATGTCTTTGTTACTGGGTATCAGTGTATGTCCTTGTTACTTGGTGCAAGTGTGTGTCTGTGTTACTGGGTATCAGTGTCTGTCTTTGTTACTTCGTGTAAGTTTGTGTCTGTGTTGCTGGGTATCAGTGTATGTCTTGTGTTACTTTGTTTCAGTGTATGTCTGTGTTACTTCGTGCAAGTGTGTGTCTTTGTGACTTGGTGTCAGTGTATGTCTTTGTTACTTGGTGTAGGTGTGTGTCTGTGTCACTGGCTATCGGTGTATGTCTTTGGTACTTGGTGTAAGTGTGTGTCTGTGTTACTGGGTATCAGTGTCTGTCTTTGTTACTTGGTGTCAGTGTATGTCTTTGTGACTTGGTGTCAGTGTATGTCTTTGTTACCGGGTGTCAGTGCGTGTCTGTGTTACTGGGTATCAGTGTATGTCTTTGTTACTTGGTGTAAGTGCGTGTCTGTGTTACTGGTTATCAGTGTATGTCTTTGTTACTTTGTGTCAGTGTATGTCTTTGTTACTTGGTGTAAGTGTGTGTCTGTGTTACTGGCTGTCGGTGTATGTCTTTGGTACTTGGTGTAAGTGTGTGTCTGTGTTACTGGGTGTCAGTGTCTGTCTTTGTTGCTTGGTGTCAGTGTATGTCTTTGTTACTTGGTGTCAGTGTTTGTCTTTGTTACTTGGTGGAAGTGTGTGTCTGTGTTACTGGGTATCAGTGTATGTCTTTGTGACTTGGTGTCAGGCGATGTCTTTGTTACTGGGTTTCAGTGTTTGTCTTTGTTACTTGGTGACAGTGTGTGTCTGTGTTAGTCTTTGTTACTTGGTGTCAGTGTGTATCTGTGTATGGCTTTGTTACTTTGTGTCTGTGTTTCTATATGTTACTGGGTGTCAGTCTGTGTTTGCTTGTGTTACTGGGTGTCAGTTTGTGTCTGTGTTACTTGGTGTCAGTGTATGTCCTTGTTTCTTGGTGTCAGTGTATGTCTTTGTTACTTGGTGTCAGTGTATGTCTGTGTTACTTGGTATAAGTGTGTGTCTTTGTAACTTGGTGTAAGTGCGTGTCTGTGTTACTGGGTATCAGTGTATGTCTTTGTTACTTGGTGTCAGTGTATGTCTGTGTTTCTTGGTGTAAGTGTGTGTCTGTGTTACTGGGTATCCGTGTATGTCTTTGTTACTTGGTGTCAGTGTATGTCTGTGTTACTTCGTGTAAGTGTGTGTCTTTGTTACTTGGTGTAAGTGTATGTCTTTGTTACTTGGTGTCAGTGTATGTCTTTGTTACATGGTGTCAGTGTTTGGCTTTGTTACTTGGTGGAAGTGTGTGTCTGTGTTACTGGGTATCAGTGTATTGCTTTGTGACTTGTTGTCAGGCTATGTCTTTGTTCCTGGGTTTCAGTGTTTGTCTTTGTTACTTGGTGACAGTGTGTGTCTGTGTTAGTCTTTGTTACTTGGTGTCAGTGTGTGTCTGTGTATGTCTTTGTTACTTTGTGTCTGTGTTTCTATATGTTACTGGGTGTCAGTCTGTGTTTGCTTGTGTTACTGGGTGTCAGTTTGTGTCTGTGTTACTTGGTGTCAGTGTATATCTTTGTTACTGGGTGTCAGTGCGTGTCTGTGTTACTGGGTATCAATGTATGTCTTTGTTACTGGGTATCAGTGTACGTCTTTGTTACATGGTGTCAGTGGATGTCTTTGTTACTTGGTGTCAGTGTATGTCTGTGTTACTTGGTGTCAGTGTATGTCTTTGTGACTTGGTGTCAGTGTGTGTCTTTGTTACTCGGTGTCAGTGTGTATCTTTGTTACTGGGTATCTGTGTATGTCTTTGTTACTTGGTGTCAGTGTATGTCTTTGTGACTTGGTCTCAGTGTTTGTCCATGTTACGTGGTGTCAGTGTGTGTCTTTGTTACTCGGTGTCAGTGTGTGTCTGTGTTATTGGGTATCAGTGTATGTCTTTGTTACTTGGTGTAAGTGTTTGTCTGTGTTACTGGGTATCAGTGTATGTCTTTGTTACTTGGTGTAAGTGTGTGTCTTTGTTAATTGGTGTAAGTGTATGTCTTTGTTACTGGGTATCAGTGTATGTCCTTGTTACTTGGTGCAAGTGTGTGTCTGTGTTACTGGGTATCAGTGTCTGTCTTTGTTACTTCGTGTAAGTTTGTGTCTGTGTTGCTGGGTATCAGTGTATGTCTTTGTTACTTTGTTTCAGTGTATGTCTGTGTTACTTCGTGCAAGTGTGTGTCTTTGTGACTTGGTGTCAGTGTATGTCTTTGTTACTTGGTGTAGGTGTGTGTCTGTGTCACTGGCTATCGGTGTATGTCTTTGGTACTTGGTGTAAGTGTGTGTCTGTGTTACTGGGTATCAGTGTCTGTCTTTGTTACTTGGTGTCAGTGTATGTCTTTGTGACTTGGTGTCAGTGTATGTCTTTGTTACCGGGTGTCAGTGCGTGTCTGTGTTACTGGGTATCAGTGTATGTCTTTGTTACTTGGTGTAAGTGCGTGTCTGTGTTACTGGTTATCAGTGTATGTCTTTGTTACTTGGTGTCAGTGTATGTCTTTGTTACTTTATGCAAGTGCATGTCTTTGTTACTTGGTGTAAGTGTATGTCTTTGTGACTTCGTGTAAGTGTGTGTCTTTGTTACTTGGTGTAAGTGTATGTCTTTGTGACTTCGTGTAAGTGTGTGTCTTTGTTACTTGGTGTAAGTGTATGTCTTTGTGACTTCGTTTAAGTGTGTGTCTTTGTTACTTGGTGTCAGTGTATGTCTTTGTTTCTTGGTGGAAGTGTGTTTCTGTGTTACTGGGTATCAGTGCATGTCCTTGTTACTTGGTGCAAGTGTGTGTCTGTTTTACTGGGTATCAGTGTCTGTCTTTGTTACTTGGTGTAAGTGTGTGTCTGTGTTGCCGGGTATCAGTGTATGTCTTTGTTACTTTGTTTCAGTGTATGTCTGTGTTACTTCGTGTAAGTTTGTGTCTTTGTTACTTGGTGTAAGTGTATGACTTTGTTACTTGGTGTCAGTGTATGTCTGTGTTACTGGGTATCAGTGTTTGTTTTTGATTCTTGGTGCAAGTGTGTGTCTGTGTTACTGGGTATCAGTGTCTGTCTTTGTTACCTGGTGTCAGTGCGTGTCTGTGTTACTGGGTATCAGTGTATGTCTTTGTTACTGGGTGTCAGTGCGTGTCTGTGTTACTGGGTATCAATGTATGTCTTTGTTTCTGGGTGTAAGTGGATGTCTTTGTTACTTGGTGTAAGTGGATGACTTTGTTACTTGGTGTCAGTGTATGTCTGTGTTACTTGGTGTCAGTGTATGTCTTTGTGACTTGGTGTCAGTGTATGTATTTGTTACTGTGTTTCAGTGTGTGTTTGTGTTACTGGGCATCACTGTATGTCTTTGTTACTTTGTGTCAGTGTATGTCTTTGTTACTTGGTGTCAGTGTGTGTCTTTCTTACTGGGTGTCAGTGTATGTCTTTGTTACTAGGTGTCAGTGTATGTCTTTGTGACTTGGTGTAAGTGTGTGTCTGTGTTCCTGGGTATCAGTGTCTGTCTTTGTTACTTGGTGTAAGTGTGTGTCTGTGTTCCTGGGTATCAGTGTATGTCTTTGTTACTTGGTGTAAGTGTGTGTCTGTGTTACTGGGTATCTGTGTTTGTCTTTGTTACTTGGTGTAAGTGTGTGTCTGTGTTACTGGGTATCAGTGTATGTCTTTGTTACTTGGTGTAAGTGTATGTCTTTGTTACTTTGTGTCAGTGTATGTCTTTGTTACTTGGTGTAAGTGTGTGTCTGTGTTACTGGCTGTCGGTGTATGTCTTTGGTACTTGGTGTAAGTGTGTGCCTGTGTTACTGGGTGTCAGTGTCTGTCTTTGTTACTTGTTGTCAGTGTATGTCTTTGTGACTTGGTGTCAGTGTATGTCTTTATTACTGGGTGTCAGTGCGTGTCTGTGTTACTGGGTATCAGTGTATGTCTTTGTTACTTGGTGTAAGTGTGTGTCTGTGTTCCTGGTTATCAGTGTATGTCTTTGTTACTTGGTGTCAGTGTATGTCTTTGTTAGTTTGTGCAAGTGCATGTCTTTGTTACTTTGTGTCAGAGTACGTCTTTATTACTTAGTGTACGTTTGTGTCTGTGTTACAGGGTATCAGTGTATGTCTTTGTTACTTGGTGTAAGTGTATGTCTTTGTTACTTCGAGTAAGTGTGTGTCTTTGTTACTTGGTGTAAGTGTATGTCTTTGTTACTTGGTGTCAGTGCATGTCTGTGTTACTGGGTATGAGTGTATGTCTTTGTTTCTTGGTGTAAGTGTGTGCCTGCGTTAGTGGGTGTCAGTGTATGTCTTTGTTACTTGGTGTCAGTGTATGTCTTTGTTACTGGGTGTCAGTGCGTGTCTGTGTTACTGGGTATCAGTGTATGTCTTCGTTACTGGATGTCAGTGCGTGTCTGTGTCACTGGGTATCAATGTATGTCTTTGTTACTGGCTATCAGTGTATGTCTTTGCTACTTGGTGTCAGTGTTTGTCTTTGATACTTGTTGTAAATGTATGTCTGTGTTACTTGGTATCAGTGTCTGTCTTTGTTACTTGGTGTAAGTGTGTGTCTGTGTTCCTGGGTATCAGTGTATGTCTTTGTTACTTGGTGTAAGTGTGTGTCTGTGTGACTGGGTATCAGTGTCTGTCTTTGTTACTTGGTGGAAGTGTCTTTCTTTGTTACTGGGTATTAGTGTATGTCTTTGTTACTTGGTGTAAGTGTATGTCTTTGTTACCTTGTGTCAGTGTATGTCTTTGTTACTTGGTGTAAGTGTGTGTCTGTGTTACTGGCTATCGGTGTATGTCTTTGGTACTTGGTGTAAGTGTGTGTCTGTGTTACTGGGTATCAGTGTCTGTCTTTGTTACTTGGTTTCAGTGTATGTCTTTGTGACTTGGTGTCAGTGGATGTCTTTGTTACTGGGTGTCAGTGCGTGTCTGTGTTACTGGGTATCAGTGTATGTCTTTGTTACTTGGTGTAAGTGTGTGTCTGTGTTACTGGGTATCAGTGTATGTCTTTGTTACTTGGTGTCAGTGTATGTCTTTGTTACTTGGTGTCAGTGTATGTCTTTGTTACTTTGTGGAAGTGCATGTCTTTGTTACTTTGTGTCAGTGTATGTCTTTATTACTTAATGTACGTTTGTGTCTGTGTTACTGGGTATCAGTGTATGTCTTTGTTACTTGGTGTAAGTGTATGTCTTTGTGACTTCGTATAAGTGTGTGTCTTTGTTACTTCGTGTAAGTGGATGTCTTTGTTACTTGGAGTCAGTGTATGTCTGTGTTACTGGGTATCAGTGTATGTCTTTGTTTCTTGGTTTAAGTATGTGTCAGTGTTACTGGGTATCAGTGTATGTCTGTGTTGCTTGGTGTCTGTGTATGTCTTTGTTACTGGGTGTCAGTGCTTGTCTGTGTTACTGGGTATCAGTGTATGTCTTTGTTACTGGGTGTCAGTGCGTGTCTGTGTTACTGGGTATCAATGTGTGTCTTTGTTACTGGGTATCAGTGCATGTCTTTGTTACATGGTGTAAGTGGATGTCTTTGTTACTTGGTGTCAGTGTATGTCTGTGTTACTTGGTGTCAGAGTGTGTCTTTGTGACTTGGTGTCAGTGCGTGTCTTTGTTACTCGGTGTCAGTGTGTGTCTGTGTTACTGGGTATCAGTGTATGTTTTTGTTACTTGGTGTCAGTGTATGTCTTTGTTACTTGGTGTCAGTGTGTGTCTTTTTTACTGGGTGTCAGTGTATGTCTTTGTTACTTGGTGGAAGTGTATGTCAGTGTTACTGGGTATCAGTGTATGTCTTTGATACTTGGTGTCAGTGTTTGTCTTTGTTACTTGGTGTCAATGTATGTCTTTTTACTGGGTGTCAGTGCGTGTCTGTGTTACTGGGTATCAGTGTATGTCTTTGTTACTGGGTGTCAGTGCGTGTCTGTGTTACTGGGTATCAATGTATGTCTTTGTTACTGGGTATCAGTGTATGTCTTTGTTACTTGGTGTAAGTGGATGTCTTTGTTACTTGGTGTCAGTGCATGTCTGTGTTACTTGGTGTCAGTGTATGTCTTTGTGACTTGGTGTCAGTGTGTGTCTTTGTTACTGGGTGTCAGTGTGTGTCTGTGTTACTGGGTATCAGTGTATGTCTTTGTTACTTGGTGTAAGTGTGTGTCTGTGTTACTGGGTATCAGTGTATGTCTTTGTTACTTGGTGCCAGAGTATGTCTTTGTTACTGGATGTCAGTGTATGTCTTTGTGACTTGGTGTAAGTGTGTGACTGTGTTAATGGGTATCAGTGTCTGTCTTTGTTACTTGGTGTCAGTGCGTGTCTGTGTTCCTGGGTATCAGTGTATGTCTTTGTTACTTGGTGTAAGTGTGTGTCTGTGTTACTGGGTATCAGTGTATGTCTTTGTTCCTTGGTGTAAGTGTGTGTCTGTGTTACTGGGTATCAGTGTATGTCTTTGTTACTTGGTGTATTTGTATGTCTTTGTTACTTTGTGTCAGTGTATGTCTTTGTTACTTGGTGTAAGTGTGTGTCTGTGTTACTGGGTATCAGTGTCTGTCTTTGTTACTTGGTGTCAGTGTGTGTCTTTGTGACTTGGTGTCAGTGCGTGTCTGTGTTACTGGGTATCAGTGTATGTCTTTGTTACTTGGTGTAATTGTGTGTCTGTGTTACTGGGTATCAGTGTATGTCTGTGTTACTGGGTATCAGTGCATGTCTTTGTTTCTTTGTGTAAGTGCATGTCTTTGTTACTTTGTGTCAGTGTATGTCTTCATTACTTCGTTTAAGAATGTGTCTGTGTTACTGCGTATCAGTGTATGTCTTTGTTACTTGGTGTAAGTGTATGTCTTTGTGACTTGGTGTCAGTGTATGTCTTTGTTACTGGGTGTCAGTGCGTCTCTGTGTTACTGGGTATCAGTGCATGTCATTGTTACTGGGTGTCAGTGCGTGTCTGTGTTACTGGGTACCAATGTATGTCTTTGCTGCTGTGTATCAATGTATATCTTTGTGACTTGGTGTAAGTGGATGTCTTTGTTGCTTGGAGACAGTGTATGTCTTTGTGACTTGGTGTCAGTGTATGTCTTTGTTAGTGGGTGTCAGTGTGTGTGTGTGATACTGGGTATCAGTGTATGTCTTTATTACTGAATGTAAGTTTGTGTCTGTGTTTCTGGGTATCAGTTTATGTCTCCGTTACTTGGTGTAAGTGTGTGTCTGTGTTACTGGGTATCAGTGTATGTCTTTGTTACTTGGTGTCAGTGTATGTCTTTGTGACTTTGTGTCAGTGTATGTCTTTGTTACTGGGTGACAGTGCGTGTCTGTGTTACTGGGTATCAATGTATGTCTTTGTTACTTGGTGTCAGTGTATGTCTGTGTTCCGTGGTGTAAGTGTATGTCTTTGTGACTTGGTGTCAGTGTATGTCTTGGTTACTGGGTATCAGTGTATGTTTTTTTACTTGATGTCAGTGTTTCTCTGGGTTACTGAGTGTCAGTGTGTATCTGCATTCCTGGGTGTCAGTGTGTGCCTGTGACACTAGGTGTCAGTATTTAGTTTAGTTTAGAGATACAGCACTGAAACAGGCCCTTCGGCCCACCGATTGCGTGCCGACCATCAACCACCCATTTATGCTAATCCGACACCAATACCATATTCCTATCACATCCCCACCTGTCCCTAGACTTTTCCATACCACCTACCTGTACTCGGGGCAATTCATAATGGCCAATTAACCTATCAACCTGCAAGTCTTTGGCATGTGGGAGGAAACCGGAGCACCCGGAGGAAACCCACGCAGACACAGGCAGAACTTGCAAACTCCGCACAGGCAGTACCCTGAATCGAAACCGTGTCCCTGGAGCTGTGAGGCTGCGGTGCCAACCCAGTGTGTGTCTGTGTTACTGGGTATCAGTGTCTGTCTATGTTACTTGGTGTCAGTGTATGTCTGTATTACTGGGTATCAGTGTATGTCTTTGTTACTTGGCGTCAGTGTATGTCTTTGTTACTTGGTGTCAGTGTATGTCTTTGTGACTTGGTGTCAGTGTATGTCTTTGTTACTGGGTGTCAGTGCGGGTCTGTGTAACTGGGTGTCAGTGCATGTCATTGTTACTGGGTGTCAGTGCTTCTCTGTGTTACTGGGTATCAATGTATGTCTTTGTTAATGGGTATCAAAGTATGTCTTTGTTACTTGGTGTAAGTGTACGTCTTTGTTACTTGGTGTCAGTGTATGTCTGTGTTACTTGGTGTCAGTGTATGTCTTTGTGACTTGGTGTCAGTGTATGTCTTTGTTACTGGGTTTCAGTGTGTGTCTGTGTTACTGGGTATCAGTGTATGTCTTTGTTACTTGGTGTAAGTGTGTGTCTGTGTTACTGGGTATCAGTGTATGTCTTTGTTACTTGGTGTCAGTGTATGTCTTTGTTACTTGGTGTAAGTGTATGTCTTTGTTACTTTGTGTCAGTGTATGTCTTTATTAATTAGTGTAGGTGTGTGTCTTTGTGACTTGGTGTCAGTGTATGTCTTTGTTACTGGGTGTCAGTGCGTGTCTGTGTTACTGGGTATCAGTGTATGTCTTTGTTTCTGGGTGTAAGTGGAAGTCTTTGTTACTTGGTGTAAGTGGATGTCTTTGTTACTTGGTGTCAGTGTATGTCTTTGTGACTTGGTGTCAGTGTATGTCTTTGTTACTGTGTTTCAGTGTGTGTTTGTGTTACTGGGTATCAGTGTTTGTCTTTGTTACTTGGTGTAAGCATATGTCTGTGTTACTGGGTATCACTGTATGTCTTTGTTACTTGGTGTCAGTGTATGTCTTTGTTACTTGGTGTCAGTGTGTGTCTTTCTTACTGGGTGTCAGTGTATGTCTTTGTTACTAGGTGTCAGTGTATGTCTTTGTGACTTGGTGTAAGTGTGTGTCTGTGTTCCTGGGTATCAGTGTCTGTCTTTGTTACTTGGTGTAAGTGTGTGTCTGTGTTCCTGGGTATCAGTGTATGTCTTTGTTCCTTGGTGTAAGTGTGTGTCTGTGTTACTGGGTATCAGTGTATGTCTTTGTTACTTGGTGTAAGTGTGTGTCCGTGTTACTGGGTATCAGTGTATGTCTTTGTTACTTGGTGTAAGTGTATGTCTTTGTTACTTTGTGTCAGTGTATGTCTTTGTTACTTGGTGTAGGTGTGTGTCTGTGTCACTGGCTATCGGTGTATGTCTTTGGTACTTGGTGTAAGTGTGTGTCTGTGTTACTGGGTATCAGTGTCTGTCTTTGTTACTTGGTGTCAGTGTATGTCTTTGTGACTTGGTGTCAGTGTATGTCTTTGTTACCGGGTGTCAGTGCGTGTCTGTGTTACTGGGTATCAGTGTATGTCTTTGTTACTTGGTGTAAGTGCGTGTCTGTGTTACTGGTTATCAGTGTATGTCTTTGTTACTTGGTGTCAGTGTATGTCTTTGTTACTTTGTGCAAGTGCATGTCTTTGTTACTTGGTGTAAGTGTATGTCTTTATTAATTAGTGTAGGTGTGTGTCTTTGTGACTTGGTGTCAGTGTATGTCTTTGTTACTGGGTGTCAGTGCGTGTCTGTGTTACTGGTTATCAGTGTATGTCTTTGTTACTTGGTGTCAGTGTATGTCTTTGTTACTTTGTGCAAGTGCATGTCTTTGTTACTTGGTGTAAGTGTATGTCTTTATTAATTAGTGTAGGTGTGTGTCTTTGTGACTTGGTGTCAGTGTATGTCTTTGTTCCTGGGTGTCAGTGTGTGCCTGTGACACTAGGTGTCAGTATTTAGTTTAGTTTAGAGATACAGCACTGAAACAGGCCCTTCGGCCCACCGATTGTGTGCCGACCATCAACCACCCATTTATGCTAATCCGACACCAATACCATATTCCTATCACATCCCCACCTGTCCCTATATTTTTCCCTACCACCTACCTGTACTCGGGGCAATTCATAATGGCCAATTAACCTATCAACCTGCAAGTCTTTGGCATGTGGGAGGAAACCGGAGCACCCGGAGGAAACCCACGCAGACACAGGCAGAACTTGCAAACTCCGCACAGGCAGTACCCTGAATCGAACCCGTGTCCCTGGAGCTGTGAGGCTGTGGTGCCAACCCAGTGTGTGTCTGTGTTACTGGGTATCAGTGTCTGTCTATGTTACTTGGTGTCAGTGTATGTCTGTATTACTGGGTATCAGTGTATGTCTTTGTTACTTGGCGTCAGTGTATGTCTTTGTTACTTGGTGTCAGTGTATGTCTTTGTGACTTGGTGTCAGTGTATGTCTTTGTTACTGGGTGTCAGTGCGGGTCTGTGTAACTGGGTGTCAGTGCATGTCATTGTTACTGGGTGTCAGTGCTTCTCTGTGTTACTGGGTATCAATGTATGTCTTTGTTAATGGGTATCAAAGTATGTCTTTGTTACTTGGTGTAAGTGTACGTCTTTGTTAGTTGGTGTCAGTGTATGTCTGTGTTACTTGGTGTCAGTGTATGTCTTTGTGACTTGGTGTCAGTGTATGTCTTTGTTACTGGGTTTCAGTGTGTGTCTGTGTTACTGGGTATCAGTGTATGTCTTTGTTACTTGGTGTAAGTGTGTGTCTGTGTTACTGGGTATCAGTGTATGTCTTTGTTACTTGGTGTCAGTGTATGTCTTTGTTACTTGGTGTAAGTGTATGTCTTTGTTACTTTGTGTCAGTGTATGTCTTTATTAATTAGTGTAGGTGTGTGTCTTTGTGACTTGGTGTCAGTGTATGTCTTTGTTACTGGGTGTCAGTGCGTGTCTGTGTTACTGGGTATCAGTGTATGTCTTTGTTTCTGGGTGTAAGTGGATGTCTTTGTTACTTGGTGTAAGTGGATGTCTTTGTTACTTGGTGTCAGTGTATGTCTTTGTGACTTGGTTTCAGTGTATGTCTTTGTTACTGTGTTTCAGTGTGTGTTTGTGTTACTGGGTATCAGTGTTTGTCTTTGTTACTTGGTGTAAGTATATGTCTGTGTTACTGGGTATCACTGTATGTCTTTGTTACTTGGTGTCAGTGTATGTCTTTGTTACTTGGTGTCAGTGTGTGTCTTTCTTACTGGGTGTCAGTGTATGTCTTTGTTACTAGGTGTCAGTGTATGTCTTTGTGACTTGGTGTAAGTGTGTGTCTGTGTTCCTGGGTATCAGTGTCTGTCTTTGTTACTTGGTGTAAGTGTGTGTCTGTGTTCCTGGGTATCAGTGTATGTCTTTGTTACTTGGTGTAAGTGTGTGTCTGTGTTACTGGGTATCAGTGTATGTCTTTGTTACTTGGTGTAAGTGTGTGTCCGTGTTACTGGGTATCAGTGTATGTCTTTGTTACTTGGTGTAAGTGTATGTCTTTGTTACTTTGTGTCAGTGTATGTCTTTGTTACTTGGTGTAGGTGTGTGTCTGTGTCACTGGCTATCGTTGTATGTCTTTGGTACTTGGTGTAAGTGTGTGTCTGTGTTACTGGTTATCAGTGTCTGTCTTTGTTACTTGGTGTCAGTGTATGTCTTTGTGACTTGGTGTCAGTGTATGTCTTTGTTACCGGGTGTCAGTGCGTGTCTGTGTTACTGGGTATCAGTGTATGTCTTTGTTACTTGGTGTAAGTGCGTGTCTGTGTTACTGGTTATCAGTGTATGTCTTTGTTACTTGGTGTCAGTGTATGTCTTTGTTACTTTGTGCAAGTGCATGTCTTTGTTACTTGGTGTAAGTGCGTGTCTGTGTTACTGGTTATCAGTGTATGTCTTCGTTACTTGGTGTAAGTGTATGTCTTTGTGACTTCGTGTAAGTGTGTGTCTTTGTTACTTGGTGTAAGTGTATGTCTTTGTGACTTCGTGCAAGTGTGTGTCTTTGTTACTTGGTGTCAGTGTATGTCTTTGTTTCTTGGTGTAAGTGTGTTTCTGTGTTACTGGGTATCAGTGTATTTCTTTGTTACTTGGTGTCAGTGTATGTCTTTGTTACTGGGTGTCAGTGCGTGTCTGTGTTACTGGGTATCAGTGTATGTCTTTGTTACTGGGTGTCAGTGCGTGTCTGTGTTACTGGGTATCAATGTATGTCTTTGTTACTGGGTATCAGTGTATGTCTTTGCTACTTGGTGTCAGTGTTTGTCTTTGATACTTGGTGTAAATGTATGTCTGTGTTACTGGGTATCAGTGTCTGTCTTTGTTACTTGGTGACAGTGTGTGTCTGCGTTCCTGAGTATCAGTGTATGTCTTTGTTACTTGGTGTAAATGTGTTTCTGTGTTACTGGGTATCAGTTGCTGTCTTTGTTACTTGGTTGATGTGTGTGTCTGTGTAACTAGGTATCAGTGTATGTCTTTGTTACTTGGTGTAAGTGTATGTCTTTGTTACTTTGTGTCAGTGTTTGTCTTTGTTACTTGGTGTAAGTGTGTGTCTGTGTTACTGGCTATCGGTGTATGTCTTTGGTACTTGGTGTAAGTGTGTGTCTGTGTTACTGGGTATCAGTGTCTGTCTTTGTTACTTGGTATCAGTGTATGTCTTTGTGACTTGGTGTCAGTGTATGTCTTTGTTACTGGGTGTCAGTGCGTGTCTGTGTTACTGGGTATCAGTGTATGTCTTTGTTACTTGGTGTAAGTGTGTGTCTGTGTTACTGGGTGTTAGTGTATTTCTTTGTTACTTGGTGTCAGTGTACGTCTTTGTTACTTTGTGTAAGTGCATGTCTTTGTTACTTTGAGTCAGTGTGTGTCTTTATTACTTAGTGTACGTTTGTGTCTGTGTTACTGGGTATCAGTGTATGTCTTTGTTACTTGGTGTAAGTGTATGTCTTTGTGACTTCGTGTAAGTGTGTGTCTTTGTTACTTGGTGTAAGTGTATGTCTTTGTTACTTGGTGTCAGTGTATGTCTGTGTTACTGGGTATCAGTGTATGTCTTTGTTTCTTGGTGTAAGTGTGTGTCTGTGTTACTGGGTATCAGTGCATGTCTGTGTTACTTGGTGTCAGTGTATGTCTTTGTTACTGGGTGTCAGTGCTTGTCTGTGTTACTGGGTATCAGTGTATGTCTTTGTTACTGGGTGTCAGTGCGTGTCTGTGTTACTGGGTATCAATGTATGTCTTTGTTACTGGGTATCAGTGTACGTCTTTGTTACATGGTGTCAGTGGATGTCTTTGTTACTTGGTGTCAGTGTATGGCTGTGTTACTTGGTGTCAGTGTATGTCTTTGTGACTTGGTGTCAGTGTGTGTCTTTGTTACTCGGTGTCAGTGTGTATCTTTGTTACTGGGTATCTGTGTATGTCTTTGTTACTTGGTGTCAGTGTATGTCTTTGTGACTTGGTCTCAGTGTTTGTCCATGTTACTTGGTGTCAGTGTATGTCTTTGTGACTTGGTGTCAGTGTGTGTCTTATTTACTCGGTGTCAGTGTGTGTCTGTGTTATTGGGTATCAGTGTATGTCTTTGTTACTTGGTGTAAGTGTTTGTCTGTGTTACTGGCTATCAGTGTATGTCTTTGTTACTTGTTGTATGTGTGTGTCTGTGTTACTGGGTATCAGTGTATGTCTTTGTTACTTGGCGTAAGTGTATGTCTTTGTGACTTTGTGTCAGTGTATGTCTTTGTTACTGGGTGTCAGTGTGTGTGTCTGATACTGGGTATCAGTTTATGTCTCTGTTACTTGGTGTAAGTGTGTGTCTGTGTTACTGGCTATCAGTGTATGTCTTTGTTACTTGTTGTATGTGTGTGTCTGTGTTACTGGGTATCAGTGTATGTCTTTGTTACTTGGCGTAAGTGTATGTCTTTGTGACTTTGTGTCAGTGTATGTCTTTGTTACTGGGTGACAGTGCGTGTCTGTGTTATTGGGTATCAGTGCGTGTCTGTGTTACTGGGTATCAATGTATGTCTTTGTTACTTGGTGTCAGTGTATGTCTGTGTTCCGTGGTGTAAGTGTATGTCTTTGTGACTTGGTGTCAGTGTATGTCTTGGTTACTGGGTATCAGTGTATGTTTTTTAACTTGATGTCAGTGTTTCTCTGGGTTACTGGGTGTCAGTGTGGATCTGCATTCCTGGGTGTCAGTGTGTGTCTGTGACACTAGGTGTCAGTATTTAGTTTAGTTTAGAGATACAGCACTGAAACAGGCCCTTCGGCCCACCGATTGTGTGCCGACCATCAACCACCCATTTATGCTAATCCGACACCAATCCCATAATCCTATCACATCCCCACCTGTCCCTATATTTTTCCCTACCACCTACCTGTACTCGGGGCAATTCATAATGGCCAATTAACCTATCAACCTGCAAGTCTTTGGCATGTGGGAGGAAACCGGAGCACCCGGAGGAAACCCACGCAGACACAGGCAGAACTTGCAAACTCCGCACAGGCAGTACCCTGAATCGAACCCGTGTCCCTGGAGCTGTGAGGCTGCGGTGCCATCCCAGTGTGTGTCTGTGTTACTGGGTATCAGTGTCTGTCTATGTTACTTGGTGTCAGTGTATGTCTGTATTACTGGGTATCAGTGTATGTCTTTGTTACTTGGCGTCAGTGTATGTCTATGTTACTTGGTGTCAGTGTATGTCTTTGTGACTTGGTGTCAGTGTATGTCTTTGTTACTGGGTGTCAGTGCGGGTCTGTGTAACTGGGTGTCAGTGCATGTCATTGTTACTGGGTGTCAGTGCTTCTCTGTGTTACTGGGTATCAATGTATGTCTTTGTTAATGGGTATCACAGTATGTCTTTGTTACTTGGTGTAAGTTGAAGTCTTTGTTACTTGGTGTCAGTGTATGTCTGTGTTACTTGGTGTCAGTGTATGTCTTTGTTACTTGGCGTCAGTGCATGTCTTTGTTACTAGATGTCAGTGTATGTCTTTGTGACTTGGTGTAAGTGTGTGTCTGTGTTCCTGGGTATCAGTGTCTGTCTTTGTTACTTGGTGTAATTGTGTGTCTGTGTTCCTGGGTATCAGTGTATGTCTTTGTTACTTGGTGTAAGTGTGTGTCTTGTTACTGGGTATCTGTGTTTGTCTTTGTTACTTGGTGTAAGTGTGTGTCTGTGTTACTGGGTATCAGTGTATGTCTTTGTTACTTGGTGTAAGTGTATGTCTTTGTTACTTTGTGTCAGTGTATGTCTTTGTTACTTGGTGTAAGTGTGTGTCTGTGTTACTGGCTGTCGGTGTATGTCTTTGGTACTTGGTGTAAGTCTGTGTCTGTGTTACTGGGTGTCAGTGCGTTTCTGTGTTACTGGGTATCAGTGTATGTCTTTGTTACTTGGTGTAAGTGTGTGTCTGTGTTACTGGTTATCAGTGTATGTCTTTGTTACTTGGTGTCAGTGTATGTCTTTGTTAGTTTGTGCAAGTGCATGTCTTTGTTACTTTGTGTCAGTGTACGTCTTTATTACTTAGTGTACGTTTCTGTCTGTGTTCCTGGGTATCAGTGTATGTCTTTGTTACTTGGTGTAAGTGTATGTCTTTGTGACTTCGTGTAAGTGTGTGTCTTTGTTACTTTGGTGTAAGTGTATGTCTTTGTTACTTGGTGTCAGTGCATGTCTGTGTTACTGGGTATCAGTGTACGTCTTTGTGACTTGGTGTAAGTGTATGTCTTTGTTACTTGGTGTCAGTGTGTGTCTGTGTTACTGGGTATCAGTGTATATCTTTGTTTCTTGGTGTAAGTGTGTGTCTGTGTTACTGGGTGTCATTGTATGTCTTTGTTACTGGGTGTCAGTGCGTGTCTGTGTTACTGGGTATCAGTGTATGTCTTTGTTACTGGGTGTCAGTGCGTGTCTGTGTTACTGGGTATCAATGTATGTATTTGTTACTGGGTATCAGTGTATGTCTTTGTTACTTGGTGTGAGTGGATGTCTTTGTTACTTTATGGAAGTGGATGTCTTTGTTACTTGGTGTCGTTGTATGTCTGTGCTACTTGGTGTCAGTGTATGTCTTTGTGACTTGGTGTCAGTGTATGTCTTTGTTACTGTGTGTCAGTGTGTGTCTGTGTTACTGGGTATCAGTGTTTGTCTTTGTTACTTGGTGTCAGTGTGTGTCTTTTTTACTGAATGTCAGTGTAAGTCTTTGTTACTAGATGTCAGTGTATGTCTTTGTGACTTGGTGTAAGTGTGTGTCTGTGTTACTGGGTATCAGTGACTGTCTTTGTTACTTGGTGTAATTGTGTGTCTGTGTTCCTGGGTATCAGTGTATGTCTTTGTTACTTGGTGTAAGTGTGTGTCTTGTTACTGGGTATCTGTGTTTGTCTTTGTTACTTGGTGTAAGTGTGTGTCTGTGTTCCTGGGTATCAGTGTATGTCTTTGTTACTTGGTGTAAGTGTATATCTTTGTTACTTTGTGTCAGTGTATGTCTTTGTTACTTGGTGTAAGTGTGTGTCTGTGTTACTGGCTATCAGTGTATGTCTTTGTTACTTGGTGTAAGTGTGTGTCTGTGTTACTGGGTATCAGTGTCTGTCTTTGTTACTTGGTGTCAGTGTATGTCTTTGGGACTTGGTGTCAGTGTATGTCTTTGTTACTGGGTGTCAGTGCGTGTCTGTGTTACTGGGTATCAGTGTATGTCTTTGTTTCTTGGTGTAAGTGTGTGTCTGTGTTACTGGGTGTCAGTGTATGTCTTTGTTACTTGGTGTAAGTGTGTGTCTTGTTACTGGGTATCTGTGTTTGTCTTTGTTACTTGGTGTAAGTGTGTGTCTGTGTTACTGGTTATCAGTGTATGTCTTTGTTACTTGGTGTAAGTGTATATCTTGTTACTGGGTATCTGTGTTTGTCTTTGTTACTTGGTGTAAGTGTGTGTCTGTGTTACTGGGTATCAGTGTATGTCTTTGTTACTTGGTGTAAGTGTATATATTTGTTACTTTGTGTCAGTGTATGTCTTTGTTACTTGGTGTAAGTGTGTGTCTGTGTTACTGGCTATCAGTGTATGTCTTTGTTACTTGGTGTAAGTGTATATCTTTGTTACTTTGTGTCAGTGTATGTCTTTGTTACTTGGTGTAAGTGTGTGTCTGTGTTACTGGCTATCAGTGTATGTCTTTGTTACTTGGTGTAAGTGTGTGTCTGTGTTACTGGGTATCAGTGTCTGTCTTTGTTACTTGGTGTCAGTGTATGTCTTTGGGACTTGGTGTCAGTGTATGTCTTTGTTACTTGGTGTAAGTGTGTGTCTGTGTTACTGGCTGTCGGTGTATGTCTTTGGTACTTGGTGTAAGTGTGTGTCTGTGTTACTGGGAGTCAGTGCGTGTCTGTGTTACTGGGTATCAGTGTATGTCTTTGTTACTTGGTGTAAGTGTGTGTCTGTGTTACTGGTTATCAGTGTATGTCTTTGTTACTTGGTGTCAGTGTATGTCTCTGTTAGTTTGTGCAAGTGCATGTCTTTGTTACTTTGTGTCAGTGTACGTCTTTATTACTTAGTGTACGTTTCTGTCTGTGTTACTGGGTATCAGTGTATGTCTTTGTTACTTGGTGTAAGTGTATGTCTTTGTGACTTCGTGTAAGTGTGTGTCTTTGTTACTTGGTGTAAGTGTATGTCTTTGTTACTTGGTGTCAGTGCATGTCTGTGTTACTGGGTATCAGTGTATGTCTTTGTTTCTTGGTGTAAGTGTGTGTCTGTGTTAGTGGGTGTCAGTGTATGTCTTTGTTACTTTGTGTCAGTGTATGTCTTTGTTACTGGGTGTCAGTGCGTGTCTGTGTTACTGGGTATCAATGTATGTCTTTGTTACTGGCTATCAGTGTATGTCTTTGCTACTTGGTGTCAGTGTTTGTCTTTGATACTTCTTGTAAATGTATGTCTGTGTTACTGGGTATCAGTGTCTGTCTTTGTTACTTGGTGTAAGTGTGTGTCTGTGTTCCTGGGTATCAGTGTATGTCTTTGTTACTCGGTGGAAGTGTGTGTCTGTGTTATTGGGTATCATTGTATGTCTTTGTTACTTGGTGCAAGTGTATGTCTTTGTGACATTGGTGTCAGTGTATGTCTTTGTTACTGGGTGTCAGTGCGTGTCTGTGTTACTGGGAATCAGTGTATGTCTTTGTTACTGGGTGTCAGTGCGTGTCTGTGTTCCTGGGTATCAATGTCTGTCTTTTTTACTTGGTGTCAGTGGATGTCTTTGTTACTTGGTGTCAGCGTATGTCTGTGTTACTTGGTGTAAGTGTATGTCTTTGTTACTGGTTATCTTTGTATGTCTTTGTTACTTGGTGCAAGTGTGTGTCTGTGTTACTGGGTATCAGTGTGTATCTGTGTTCCTGGGTGACAGTGTATGTCTTTGTTACTTGGTGTCAGTGTCTGCCTGTGTTATTGGGTATCATTGTATGTCTTTGTTACTTGGTGCAAGTGTATGTCTTTGTGACATTGGTGTCAGTGTATGTCTTTGTTACTGGGTGTCAGTGCGTGTCTGTGTTAATGGGAATCAGTGTATGTCTTTGTTACTGGGTGTCAGTGCGTGTCTGTGTTCCTGGGTATCAATGTCTGTCTTTTTTACTTGGTGTCAGTGGATGTCTTTGTTACTTGGTGTCAGCGTATGTCTGTGTTACTTGGTGTAAGTGTATGTCTTTGTTACTGGTTATCTTTGTATGTCTTTGTTACTTGGTGCAAGTGTGTGTCTGTGTTACTGGGTATCAGTGCATGTCTTTGTTACTTGGTATCAGTGTATGTCTTTGTTACTTGGTGTAAGTGTATGTCTTTGTTACTTTGTGACAGTGTATGTCTTTATTACTTAGTGTTAGTGTGTGTCTGTGTTACTGGGTATCAGTGTGTGTCTTTGTTACTTGGTGTAAGTGTGTGTCTGTGTTACTGGGTATCAGTGTATGTCTTTGTTACTTGTTGTCATTTTATTTCTTTGTTACTTGGTGTCAGTGTATGTCTTTGTGACTTGGTGTCAGTGCATGTCTTTGTTGCTGGGTGTCAGTGCGTGTCTGTGTTACTGGGTATCAGTGTCTGTCTTTGTTACTGGGTGCCAGTGTATGTATTTGTGACTTGGTTTAAGGGTGTCTCTGTGTTACTGGGTATCAGTGTCTGTCTTTGTTACTTGGTGTCAGTGTATGTCTTTGTGACTTGGTGTCAGTGTCTGTCTTTGTTAATGGGTGTCAGTGCTTGGCTTTATTACTGGGTATCAGTGTATGTCTTTGTTACTGGGTGTCATTGCGTGTCTGTGTTACTGGGTATCAATGTATGTCTTTGTTACTCGATATCAATATATGTCTTTGTTACTTGGTGTATGATGATGTCTTTGTTACTTGGTGTCAGCGTATGTCTTTTTTACTTGGTGTAAGTGTATGTCTTTGTTACTTGGTGTCAGTGTATGCCTTTGTTACTTGGTGTCATTGTGTGTCTTTGTTACTGTGTATCAGTGTATGTCTTTGTTACTTGGTATCAGTGTATGTCTTTTTTACTTGTTGTAAGTGTATGTCTTTGTTACTTTGTGTCAGTGTATGTCTTTATTACTTAGTGTTAGTGTGTGTCTGTGTTACTGGGTATCAGTGTATGTCTTTGTTACTTGTTGTCATTTTATTTCTTTGTTACTTGGTGTCAGTGTACGTCTTTGTGACTTGGTGTCAGTGCATGTCTTTGTTACTGGGGGTCAGTGCGTGTCTGTGTTACTGGGTATCAGTGTCTGTCTTTGTTACTGGGTGCCAGTGTATGTATTTGTGACTTGTTTTAAGGGTGTCTCTGTATTACTGGGTATCAGTGTCTGTCTTTGTTACTTGGTGTCAGTGTATGTCTTTGTGACTTGGTGTCAGTGTATGTCTTTGTTAATGGGTGTCAGTGCTTGGCTGTGTTACTGGGTATCAGTGTATGTCTTTGTTACTGGGTGTCATTGCGTGTCTGTGTTACTGGGTATCAATGCATGTCTTTGTTACTCGATATCAATGTATGACTTTGTTACTTGGTGTATGTGGATGTCTTTGTTACTTGGTGTCAGCGTATGTCTGTGTTACTTGGTGTAAGTGTATGTCCTGGTTACTGGATATCTTTGTATGTCTTTGTTACTTGCTGTAAGTATGTGTCTGTGTTACTGGGTATCTGTGTATGCCTTTGTTACTTGGTGTCAGTGTATGTCTTTGTTACTTGGTGTAAGTGTATGTCTTTGTTACTTGGTGTCAGTGTTTGTCTTTGTTACTTGTTGTAAGTGTGTGTCTGTGTTACTGTGTATCAGTGTATGTCTTTGATACTTGGTGTCTGTTTGTGTCTGTGTACTTGGTGTAAGTGTGTGTCAGTGCAACTGGGTATCAGTGTATGTCTTTGTTACTTGGTGTCAGTGTATGTTTTTTTTTACTTGGTGCAAGTGTATGTCTTTGTTACTTGGTGTCAGTGTATGTCTTTGCTACTTGGTGTCAGTGTATGTCTTTTTTACTTGGTGTAAGTGTATGTCTTTGTTACTTGGTGTCAGTGTATGTCTTTGTTACTTGGTGTCATAGTGTGTCTGTGTTACTGGGTATCAGTGTATGTCTTTTGACTTGGTGTCAGTGTATGTCTTTGTTACTGGGTGTCAGTGCGTGTCTGTATTCCTGGGTGTCTGTGTATGTCATTGTTACTTGGTGTAAGTGTGTGTCTGTGTTACTGGGTATCAGTGTATGTCTTTGCTACTTTGAGTCAGTGTATGTCTTTGTTACTTTGTGAATGTGTATGTCTTTGTTACTTTGTGTCCGTGAATGTCTTTATTACTTAGTGGAAGTGAGTGTCTGTGTTACTGGGTATCAGTGTATGTCTTTGTTACTAGGTGTAAGTGTGTGTCTGTGTTACTGGGTATCAGTGTATGTCTTTGTCACTTGGTGTCAGTGTATTGCTTTGTTACTTGGTGTCAGTGTATGTCTTTGTGACTTGGTGTCAGTGTATGTCTTTGCTACTGGGTGTCAGTGCGTGTCTGTGTTACTGGGTATCAGTGTATGTCTTTGTTAATGGGTGTCAGTGTATGTCTTTGTGACTTGGTTTAAGGGTGTGTCTGTATTACTGGGTATATGTGTCTGTCTTTGTTGCTTGGTGTAAGTGTGTTTCTGTGTTACTGGGTATCAGTGTATGTCTGTGTTACTTGGTGTCAGTGTATGTCTTTGTGACTTGGTGTCAGTGTATGTCTTTGTTACTGGGTGTCAGTGTGTGTCTGTGTTACTGGGTATCAGTGTATGTCTTTGTAACTTGGTGTAAGTGTGTGTTTATGTTACATAGTATCAGTGTATTTCTGTGTTACTTGGTGTAAGTTTATGTCATGGTTACTGGGTATCTTTGTATGTCTTTGTTACTTGGTGTTAGTGTGTGTCTGTGTTACTGGGTATCAGTGAATGCCTTTGTTACTTGGTGTCAGTGTATGTCTTTGTTACTTGGTGTAAGTGTATGTCTTTGTTACTTGATGTCAGTGTTTGTCTTTGTTACTTGGTGTCAGTGTGTGTCTGTGTTACTGGGGATCAGTGTATGTCTTTGTTACTTGGTGTAAGTGTATGTCTTTGTTACTTGATGTCAGTGTATGTCTTTGTTACTTGGTTTAAGTGTGTGTCTGTGTTACTGGGTATCAGTGTATGTCTTTGTTACTTGGTGTCAGTGCATGTCTTTTTTACTTGGTGTAAGTGTATGTCTTTGTTACTTGTTGTCAGTGTATGTCTTTGTTACTTGGTGTAAGTGTGTGTCTGTGTTACTGGGTATCAGAGTATGTCGTTGTTCATTTGTGTCAGTGTATTTCTTTGTTACTTGGTGTCAGTGTGTGTCTTTGTTACTGGGTGTCAGTGCATGTCTTTGTGACTTGGTGTAAGTTTGTGTCTGTGTTACTGGGTATCAGTGTCTGTCTTTGTTACTTGGTGTAAGTGTTTCTCTGTGTTACTGGGTGTCAGTCTGTATCTGTGTTCCTGGGTGTCAGTGTATGTCTTTGTTACTTGGTGTCAGTGTATGTCTTGGTTACTGGGTGTCAGTGTATGTCTTTGTTACTTGGTGTAAGTGTATGTCTTGGTTACTGGGTGTCAGTGTATGTCTTTGTTACTTGGTGTCATTGTTTCTCTGTGTTACTGGGTGTCAGTGTGTATCTGTGTTCCTGGGTGTCAGTGTGTGTCTGTGACACTAGGTGTCAGTATTTAGTTTAGTTTAGAGATACAGCACTGAAACAGGCCCTTCGGCCCACCGATTGTTTGCCGACCATCAACCACCCATTTACTTGGTGTAAGTGTGTGTCTGTATTACTTGGTATCAGTGCCTGTCTTTGTTACTGGGTGTCAGTGTGTGTCTTTGTGACTTGGTGTAAGTGTGTGTCTGTGTTACTGGGTATCAGTGCCTGTCTTTGTTACTTGCTGTAAGTGTGTGTCTTTGTTACTTGGTGTCAGTGTATGTCTTTGTTACCTGGTGTCAGTGTGTGTCTTTGTTACTGGGTGTCAGTGTATGTCTTTGCTACTGGGTGTCAGTGTATCTCTTTGTTACTTTGTGTCAGTGTATTTCTGTGTTAGTTGGTGTAAGTGTGTGTCTGTCTTATTGGGTATCTGTGTATGCCTTCGTTCCTTGGTGTACGTGTGTGTCTGTGATACTGGGCATCAGTGTATGTCCTTGTTACTTGGTGTCAGTGCATGTCTTTGTTACTTGGCGTAAGTGTTTATCTTTGTTACAATGTGTCAGTGTATGTCTTTGTTACTTTGTGTAAGTGTGTGTCTGTGTTACTGGGTATCACTGTATGTCTTTGTTACTTGGTGTAAGTGTGTGTCTGTGTTACTGGGTATCAGTGTCTGTCTATGTTACTTTGTGTCAGTGTATGTCTTTGTTACTCGGTGTCATTGCGTGTGTGTGTTACTGGGTATCATTGTATGTCTTTGTGACTTGGTGTCAGTGTATGTCTTTGTACTTGTTGTCAGTGTCTGTCTTTGTTACTTGGTCTTATTGTTTCTCTGTGTTACTGGGCGTCAATGTGTATCTGTGTTCCTGGGTGTCAGTGTATGTCTTTGTTACTTGGTGTAAGTGTGTGTCTGTGTTACTGGGTATCAGTGTCTGTCTTTGTTACTGGGTGTCCTTGCATGTCTGTGTTACTTGGTGTAAGTGTGTGTCTGTGTAACTGGGTATCAGTGTATGCCTCTGTTACTTGGTGTCAGTGTGTGTCTTTGTTACTGGGTGTCAGTGCATGTCTTTGTTACTGGGTGTCAGTGCATGTCTTTGTGACTTGGTGTAAGTGTGTGTCTGTGTTACTGGGTATCAGTGTCTGTCTTTGTTACTTGGTGTAAGTGTTTCTCTGTGTTACTGGGTGTCAGTGCGTATCTGTGTTCCTGGGTGTCAGTGAATGTCTTTGTTACTTGGTGTCAGTGTATGTCTGTGTTAGTTGGTGTAAGTGTGTGTCCGTGTGATTGGGTATCAGTGCATGTCTTTGTTACTTGGTGCAAGTGTTTGTCTGTGTTACTGGGTATCAGTGTATGTCTTTGTTACTGGGTGTCAGTGTACGTCTTTGTTACTTGGTGTATGTGTATGTCTTTGTTACTTTGTGTCAGTGTATGTCTTTGTTACTTGGTGTAAGTGTGTGTCTGTGTTACTGGGTATCAGAGTATGTCGTTGTTAATTGGTCTCAGTGCATGTCTTTTTTACTTGGTGTAAGTGTATGTCTTTGTTACTTGTTGTCAGTGTATGTCTTTGTTACTTGGTGTAAGTGTGTGTCTGTGTTACTGGGTATCAGAGTATGTCGTTGTTAATTGGTGTCAGTGTATTTCTTTGTTACTTGGTGTAAGTGTGTGTCTGTGTTACTGGGTATCAGTGTATGTCTTTGTTCCTTGGTGTCAGTGTGTGTCTTTGTTACTGGGTGTCAGTGCATGTCTTTGTGACTTGGTGTAAGTTTGTGTCTGTGTTAATGTGTATCAGTGTCTGTCTTTGTTACTTGGTGTAAGTGTTTCTCTGTGTTACTGGGTGTCAGTGTATGTCTTTGTTACTTGGTGTCAGTGTATGTCTTGGTTACTGGGTGTCAGTGTATGTCTTTGTTACTTGGTGTAAGTGTATGTCTTGGTTACTGGGTGTCAGTGTATGTCTTTGTTACTTGGTGTCAGTGTTTCTCTGTGTTACTGGGGGTCAGTGTGTATCTGTGTTCCTGGGTGTCAGTGTGTGTCTGTGACACTAGGTGTCAGTATTTAGTTTAGTTTAGAGATACAGCACTGAAACAGGCCCTTCGGCCCACCGATTGTTTGCCGACCATCAACCACCCATTTACTTGGTGTAAGTGTGTGTCTGTATTACTGGGTATCAGTGTCTGTCTTTGTTACTGGGTGTCAGTGTGTGTCTTTGTGACTTGGTGTATGTGTGTCTGTGTTACTGGGTATCAGTGCCTGTCTTTGTTACTTGGTGTAAGTGTGTGTCTTAGTTACTTGGTGTAAGAGCATGTCTGTGTAACTTGGTGTAAGAGTGTGTCTTTGTTACTTGGTGTCAGTGTATGTCTTTGTTACTTGGTGTCAGTGTGTGTCTTTGTTACTGGGTGTCAGTGTATGTCTTTGTTACTGGGTGTCAGTGTATCTCTTTGTTACTTTGTGTCAGTGTATTTCTGTGTTACTTGGCGTAAGTGTGTGTCTGTCTTATTGGGTATCTGTGTATGCCTTCGTTCCTTGGTGTAAGTGTGTGTCTGTGATACTGGGCATCAGTGTATGTCCTTTTTACTTGGTGTCAGTGCATGTCTTTGTTACTTGGCGTAAGTGTTTATCTTTGTTACTTTGTGTCAGTGTATGTCTTTGTTACTTGGTGTAAGTGTGTGTCTGTGTTACTGGGTATCAGTGTCTGTCTATGTTACTTTGTGTCAGTGTATGTCTTTGTTACTCGGTGTCATTGCGTGTGTGTGTTACTGGGTATCATTGTATGTCTTTGTTACTTGGTGTCAGTGTATGTATTTGTACTTGTTGTCAGTGTCTGTCTTTGTTACTTGGTCTTAGTGTTTCTCTGTGTTACTGGGCGTCAGTGTGTATCTGTGTTCCTGGGTGTCAGTGTATGTCTTTGTTACTTGGTGTAAGTGTGTGTCTGTGTTACTGGGTATCAGTGTCTGTCTTTGTTACTGGGTTTCCTTGCATGTCTGTGTTACTTGGTGTAAGTGTGTGTCTGTGCAACTGGGTATCAGTGTATGCCTTTGTTACTTGGTGTCAGTGTGTGTCTTTGTTACTGGGTGTCAGTGTATCTCTTTGTTACTTTGTGTCAGTGTATTTCTGTGTTAGTTGGTGTAAGTGTGTGTCTGTCTTATTGGGTATCTGTGTATGCCTTCGTTCCTTGGTGTACGTGTGTGTCTGTGATACTGGGCATCAGTGTATGTCCTTGTTACTTGGTGTCAGTGCATGTCTTTGTTACTTGGCGTAAGTGTTTATCTTTGTTACTTTGTGTCAGTGTATGTCTTTGTTACTTTGTGTAAGTGTGTGTCTGTGTTACTGGGTATCACTGTATGTCTTTGTTACTTGGTGTAAGTGTGTGTCTGTGTTACTGGGTATCAGTGTCTGTCTATGTTACTTTGTGTCAGTGTATGTCTTTGTTACTCGGTGTCATTGCGTGTGTGTGTTACTGGGTATCATTGTATGTCTTTGTGACTTGGTGTCAGTGTATGTCTTTGTACTTGTTGTCAGTGTCTGTCTTTGTTACTTGGTCTTATTGTTTCTCTGTGTTACTGGGCGTCAGTGTGTATCTGTGTTCCTGGGTGTCAGTGTATGTCTTTGTTACTTGGTGTAAGTGTGTGTCTGTGTTACTGGGTATCAGTGTCTGTCTTTGTTACTGGGTGTCCTTGCATGTCTGTGTTACTTGGTGTGTGTGTGTCTGTGTAACTGGGTATCAGTGTATGCCTCTGTTACTTGGTGTCAGTGTGTGTCTTTGTTACTGGGTGTCAGTGCATGTCTTTCTTACTGGGTGTCAGTGCATGTCTTTGTGACTTGGTGTAAGTGTGTGTCTGTGTTACTGGGTATCAGTGTCTGTCTTTGTTACTTGGTGTAAGTGTTTCTCTGTGTTACTGGGTGTCAGTGCGTATCTGTGTTCCTGGGTGTCAGTGAATGTCTTTGTTACTTGTTGTCAGTGTATGTCTGTGTTAGTTGGTGTAAGTGTGTGTCCGTGTGATTGGGTATCAGTGCATGTCTTTGTTACTTGGTGCAAGTGTTTGTCTGTGTTACTGGGTATCAGTGTATGTCTTTGTTACTGGGTGTCAGTGTACGTCTTTGTTACTTGGTGTATGTGTATGTCTTTGTTACTTTGTGTCAGTGTATGTCTTTGTTACTTGGTGTAAGTGTGTGTCTGTGTTACTGGGTATCAGAGTATGTCGTTGTTAATTGGTGTCAGTGCATGTCTTTTTTACTTGGTGTAAGTGTATGTCTTTGTTACTTGTTGTCAGTGTATGTCTTTGTTACTTGGTGTAAGTGTGTGTCTGTGTTACTGGGTATCAGAGTATGTCGTTGTTAATTGGTGTCAGTGTATTTCTTTGTTACTTGGTGTAAGTGTGTGTCTGTGTTACTGGGTATCAGTGTATGTCTTTGTTCCTTGGTGTCAGTGTGTGTCTTTGTTACTGGGTGTCAGTGCATGTCTTTGTGACTTGGTGTAAGTTTGTGTCTGTGTTACTGTGTATCAGTGTCTGTCTTTGTTACTTGGTGTAAGTGTTTCTCTGTGTTACTGGGTGTCAGTGTATGTCTTTGTCACTTGGTGTCAGTGTATGTCTTGGTTACTGAGTGTCAGTGTATGTCTTTGTTACTTGGTGTAAGTGTATGTCTTGGTTACTGGGTGTCAGTGTATGTCTTTGTTACTTGGTGTCAGTGTTTCTCTGTGTTACTGGGGGTCAGTGTGTATCTGTGTTCCTGGGTGTCAGTGTGTGTCTGTGACACTAGGTGTCAGTATTTAGTTTAGTTTAGAGATACAGCACTGAAACAGGCCCTTCGGCCCACCGATTGTTTGCCGACCATCAACCACCCATTTACTTGGTGTAAGTGTGTGTCTGTATTACTGGGTATCAGTGTCTGTCTTTGTTACTGGGTGTCAGTGTGTGTCTTTGTGACTTGGTGTATGTGTGTCTGTGTTACTGGGTATCAGTGCCTGTCTTTGTTACTTGGTGTAAGTGTGTGTCTGTGTTACTGGGTATCAGAGTATGTCGTTGTTAATTGGTGTCAGTGCATGTCTTTTTTACTTGGTGTAAGTGTATGTCTTTGTTACTTGTTGTCAGTGTATGTCTTTGTTACTTGGTGTAAGTGTGTGTCTGTGTTACTGGGTATCAGAGTATGTCGTTGTTAATTGGTGTCAGTGTATTTCTTTGTTACTTGGTGTAAGTGTGTGTCTGTGTTACTGGGTATCAGTGTATGTCTTTGTTCCTTGGTGTCAGTGTGTGTCTTTGTTACTGGGTGTCAGTGCATGTCTTTGTGACTTGGTGTAAGTTTGTGTCTGTGTTACTGTGTATCAGTGTCTGTCTTTGTTACTTGGTGTAAGTGTTTCTCTGTGTTACTGGGTGTCAGTGTATGTCTTTGTTACTTGGTGTCAGTGTATGTCTTGGTTACTGAGTGTCAGTGTATGTCTTTGTTACTTGGTGTAAGTGTATGTCTTGGTTACTGGGTGTCAGTGTATGTCTTTGTTACTTGGTGTCAGTGTTTCTCTGTGTTACTGGGGGTCAGTGTGTATCTGTGTTCCTGGGTGTCAGTGTGTGTCTGTGACACTAGGTGTCAGTATTTAGTTTAGTTTAGAGATACAGCACTGAAACAGGCCCTTCGGCCCACCGATTGTTTGCCGACCATCAACCACCCATTTACTTGGTGTAAGTGTGTGTCTGTATTACTGGGTATCAGTGTCTGTCTTTGTTACTGGGTGTCAGTGTGTGTCTTTGTGACTTGGTGTATGTGTGTCTGTGTTACTGGGTATCAGTGCCTGTCTTTGTTACTTGGTGTAAGTGTGTGTCTTAGTTACTTGGTGTAAGAGCATGTCTGTGTAACTTGGTGTAAGAGTGTGTCTTTGTTACTTGGTGTCAGTGTATGTCTTTGTTACTTGGTGTCAGTGTGTGTCTTTGTTACTGGGTGTCAGTGTATGTCTTTGTTACTGGGTGTCAGTGTATCTCTTTGTTACTTTGTGTCAGTGTATTTCTGTGTTAGTTGGTGTAAGTGTGTGTCTGTCTTATTGGGTATCTGTGTATGCCTTCGTTCCTTGGTGTAAGTGTGTGTCTGTGATACTGGGCATCAGTGTATGTCCTTTTTACTTGGTGTCAGTGCATGTCTTTGTTACTTGGCGTAAGTGTTTATCTTTGTTACTTTGTGTCAGTGTATGTCTTTGTTACTTGGTGTAAGTGTGTGTCTGTGTTACTGGGTATCAGTGTCTGTCTATGTTACTTTGTGTCAGTGTATGTCTTTGTTACTCGGTGTCATTGCGTGTGTGTGTTACTGGGTATCATTGTATGTCTTTGTTACTTGGTGTCAGTGTATGTATTTGTACTTGTTGTCAGTGTCTGTCTTTGTTACTTGGTCTTAGTGTTTCTCTGTGTTACTGGGCGTCAGTGTGTATCTGTGTTCCTGGGTGTCAGTGTATGTCTTTGTTACTTGGTGTAAGTGTGTGTCTGTGTTACTGGGTATCAGTGTATGCCTTTGTTACTTGGTGTCAGTGTGTGTCTTTGTTACTGGGTGTCAGTGCATGTCTTTGTTACTGGGTGTCAGTGCATGTCTTTGTGACTTGATGTAAGTGTGTGTCTGTGTTACTGGGTATCAGTGTCTGTCTTTGTTACTTGGTGTAAGTGTTTCTCTGTGTTACTGGGTGTAAGTGCGTATCTGTGTTCCTGGGTGTCAGTGAATGTCTTTGTTACTTGGTGTCAGTGTATGTCTGTGTTAGTTGGTGTAAGTGTGTGTCTGCGTGATTGGGTATCAGTGCATGTCTTTGTTACTTGGTGCAAGTGTTTGTCTGTGTTACTGGGTATCAGTGTATGTCTTTGTTACTGGGTGTCAGTGTCCGTCTTTGTTACTTGGTGTATGTGTATGTCTTTGTTACTTTGTGTCAGTGTATGTCTTTGTTACTTGGTGTAAGTGTGTGTCTGTGTTACTGGGTATCAGTGTATGTCTTTGTGACTTGGTGTAAGTGTGTGTCTGTGTTACTTGGTATCAGTGCCTGTCTTTGTTACTTGGTGTCAGTGTATGTCTTTGTTACTTGGTGTAAGTGTGTGTCCGTGTTACTGGGTATCAGTGTATGTCTTTGTTAATTGGTGTCATTGAATGTCTTTGTTACTTGTTGTCATTGTATGTCTTTGTTACTTGGTGTAACTGTGTGTCTTTGTTACGTGGTATCAGTGTATGTCTTTGTTACTTGGTGTCAGTGTGTGTCTTTGTTACTGGGTGTCAGTGCATGTCTTTGTGACTTTGTGTAACTTTGTGTCTGTGTTACTGTGTATCAGTGTCTGTCTTTGTTACTTGGTGTAAGTGTTTCTCTGTGTTACTGGGTGTCAGTGTGTATCTGTGTTCCAGGGTGTAAGTGTATGTCTTTGTTACTTGGTGTCAGTGTATGTCTGTGTTAGTTGGTGTAAGTGTGTGTCTGTGTTATTGGTTATCAGTGTATGTCTTTGTTACTTGGTGTCAGAGTGTGTCTTGGTTACTGGGTGTCAGTGTATTTCTTTGTTACTTGGTGTCAGTGTACGTCTTTGTTACTTTGTGTAAGTGCATGTCTTTGTTACTTTGAGTCAGTGTGTGTCTTTATTACTTAGTGTACGTTTGTGTCTGTGTTACTGGGTATCAGTGTATGTCTTTGTTACTTGGTGTAAGTGTATGTCTTTGTGACTTCGTGTAAGTGTGTGTCTTTGTTACTTGGTGTAAGTGTATGTCTTTGTTACTTGGTGTCAGTGTATGTCTGTGTTACTGGGTATCAGTGTATGTCTTTGTTTCTTGGTGTAAGTGTGTGTCTGTGTTACTGGGTATCAGTGCATGTCTGTGTTACTTGGTGTCAGTGTATGTCTTTGTTACTGGGTGTCAGTGCTTGTCTGTGTTACTGGGTATCAGTGTATGTCTTTGTTACTGGGTGTCAGTGCGTGTCTGTGTTACTGGGTATCAATGTATGTCTTTGTTACTGGGTATCAGTGTACGTCTTTGTTACATGGTGTCAGTGGATGTCTTTGTTACTTGGTGTCAGTGTATGGCTGTGTTACTTGGTGTCAGTGTATGTCTTTGTGACTTGGTGTCAGTGTGTGTCTTTGTTACTCGGTGTCAGTGTGTATCTTTGTTACTGGGTATCTGTGTATGTCTTTGTTACTTGGTGTCAGTGTATGTCTTTGTGACTTGGTCTCAGTGTTTGTCCATGTTACTTGGTGTCAGTGTATGTCTTTGTGACTTGGTGTCAGTGTGTGTCTTATTTACTCGGTGTCAGTGTGTGTCTGTGTTATTGGGTATCAGTGTATGTCTTTGTTACTTGGTGTAAGTGTTTGTCTGTGTTACTGGCTATCAGTGTATGTCTTTGTTACTTGTTGTATGTGTGTGTCTGTGTTACTGGGTATCAGTGTATGTCTTTGTTACTTGGCGTAAGTGTATGTCTTTGTGACTTTGTGTCAGTGTATGTCTTTGTTACTGGGTGTCAGTGTGTGTGTCTGATACTGGGTATCAGTTTATGTCTCTGTTACTTGGTGTAAGTGTGTGTCTGTGTTACTGGCTATCAGTGTATGTCTTTGTTACTTGTTGTATGTGTGTGTCTGTGTTACTGGGTATCAGTGTATGTCTTTGTTACTTGGCGTAAGTGTATGTCTTTGTGACTTTGTGTCAGTGTATGTCTTTGTTACTGGGTGACAGTGCGTGTCTGTGTTACTGGGTATCAGTGCGTGTCTGTGTTACTGGGTATCAATGTATGTCTTTGTTACTTGGTGTCAGTGTATGTCTGTGTTCCGTGGTGTAAGTGTATGTCTTTGTGACTTGGTGTCAGTGTATGTCTTGGTTACTGGGTATCAGTGTATGTTTTTTAACTTGATGTCAGTGTTTCTCTGGGTTACTGGGTGTCAGTGTGTGTCTGTGACACTAGGTGTCAGTATTTAGTTTAGTTTAGAGATACAGCACTGAAACAGGCCCTTCGGCCCACCGATTGTGTGCCGACCATCAACCACCCATTTATGCTAATCCGACACCAATCCCATAATCCTATCACATCCCCACCTGTCCCTATATTTTTCCCTACCACCTACCTGTACTCGGGGCAATTCATAATGGCCAATTAACCTATCAACCTGCAAGTCTTTGGCATGTGGGAGGAAACCGGAGCACCCGGAGGAAACCCACGCAGACACAGGCAGAACTTGCAAACTCCGCACAGGCAGTACCCTGAATCGAACCCGTGTCCCTGGAGCTGTGAGGCTGCGGTGCCATCCCAGTGTGTGTCTGTGTTACTGGGTATCAGTGTCTGTCTATGTTACTTGGTGTCAGTGTATGTCTGTATTACTGGGTATCAGTGTATGTCTTTGTTACTTGGCGTCAGTGTATGTCTATGTTACTTGGTGTCAGTGTATGTCTTTGTGACTTGGTGTCAGTGTATGTCTTTGTTACTGGGTGTCAGTGCGGGTCTGTGTAACTGGGTGTCAGTGCATGTCATTGTTACTGGGTGTCAGTGCTTCTCTGTGTTACTGGGTATCAATGTATGTCTTTGTTAATGGGTATCACAGTATGTCTTTGTTACTTGGTGTAAGTTGAAGTCTTTGTTACTTGGTGTCAGTGTATGTCTGTGTTACTTGGTGTCAGTGTATGTCTTTGTTACTTGGCGTCAGTGCATGTCTTTGTTACTGGGTATCAGTGTCTGTCTTTGTTACTTGGTGTAATTGTGTGTCTGTGTTCCTGGGTATCAGTGTATGTCTTTGTTACTTGGTGTAAGTGTGTGTCTTGTTACTGGGTATCTGTGTTTGTCTTTGTTACTTGGTGTAAGTGTGTGTCTGTGTTACTGGGTATCAGTGTATGTCTTTGTTACTTGGTGTAAGTGTATGTCTTTGTTACTTTGTGTCAGTGTATGTCTTTGTTACTTGGTGTAAGTGTGTGTCTGTGTTACTGGCTGTCGGTGTATGTCTTTGGTACTTGGTGTAAGTCTGTGTCTGTGTTACTGGGTGTCAGTGCGTTTCTGTGTTACTGGGTATCAGTGTATGTCTTTGTTACTTGGTGTAAGTGTGTGTCTGTGTTACTGGTTATCAGTGTATGTCTTTGTTACTTGGTGTCAGTGTATGTCTTTGTTAGTTTGTGCAAGTGCATGTCTTTGTTACTTTGTGTCAGTGTACGTCTTTATTACTTAGTGTACGTTTCTGTCTGTGTTCCTGGGTATCAGTGTATGTCTTTGTTACTTGGTGTAAGTGTATGTCTTTGTGACTTCGTGTAAGTGTGTGTCTTTGTTACTTTGGTGTAAGTGTATGTCTTTGTTACTTGGTGTCAGTGCATGTCTGTGTTACTGGGTATCAGTGTACGTCTTTGTGACTTGGTGTAAGTGTATGTCTTTGTTACTTGGTGTCAGTGTGTGTCTGTGTTACTGGGTATCAGTGTATATCTTTGTTTCTTGGTGTAAGTGTGTGTCTGTGTTACTGGGTGTCATTGTATGTCTTTGTTACTGGGTGTCAGTGCGTGTCTGTGTTACTGGGTATCAGTGTATGTCTTTGTTACTGGGTGTCAGTGCGTGTCTGTGTTACTGGGTATCAATGTATGTATTTGTTACTGGGTATCAGTGTATGTCTTTGTTACTTGGTGTGAGTGGATGTCTTTGTTACTTTATGGAAGTGGATGTCTTTGTTACTTGGTGTCGTTGTATGTCTGTGCTACTTGGTGTCAGTGTATGTCTTTGTGACTTGGTGTCAGTGTATGTCTTTGTTACTGTGTGTCAGTGTGTGTCTGTGTTACTGGGTATCAGTGTTTGTCTTTGTTACTTGGTGTCAGTGTGTGTCTTTTTTACTGAATGTCAGTGTAAGTCTTTGTTACTAGATGTCAGTGTATGTCTTTGTGACTTGGTGTAAGTGTGTGTCTGTGTTCCTGGGTATCAGTGACTGTCTTTGTTACTTGGTGTAATTGTGTGTCTGTGTTCCTGGGTATCAGTGTATGTCTTTGTTACTTGGTGTAAGTGTGTGTCTTGTTACTGGGTATCTGTGTTTGTCTTTGTTACTTGGTGTAAGTGTGTGTCTGTGTTCCTGGGTATCAGTGTATGTCTTTGTTACTTGGTGTAAGTGTATATCTTTGTTACTTTGTGTCAGTGTATGTCTTTGTTACTTGGTGTAAGTGTGTGTCTGTGTTACTGGCTATCAGTGTATGTCTTTGTTACTTGGTGTAAGTGTGTGTCTGTGTTACTGGGTATCAGTGTCTGTCTTTGTTACTTGGTGTCAGTGTATGTCTTTGGGACTTGGTGTCAGTGTATGTCTTTGTTACTGGGTGTCAGTGCGTGTCTGTGTTACTGGGTATCAGTGTATGTCTTTGTTTCTTGGTGTAAGTGTGTGTCTGTGTTACTGGGTGTCAGTGTATGTCTTTGTTACTTGGTGTAAGTGTGTGTCTTGTTACTGGGTATCTGTGTTTGTCTTTGTTACTTGGTGTAAGTGTGTGTCTGTGTTACTGGTTATCAGTGTATGTCTTTGTTACTTGGTGTAAGTGTATATCTTGTTACTGGGTATCTGTGTTTGTCTTTGTTACTTGGTGTAAGTGTGTGTCTGTGTTACTGGGTATCAGTGTATGTCTTTGTTACTTGGTGTAAGTGTATATATTTGTTACTTTGTGTCAGTGTATGTCTTTGTTACTTGGTGTAAGTGTGTGTCTGTGTTACTGGCTATCAGTGTATGTCTTTGTTACTTGGTGTAAGTGTATATCTTTGTTACTTTGTGTCAGTGTATGTCTTTGTTACTTGGTGTAAGTGTGTGTCTGTGTTACTGGCTATCAGTGTATGTCTTTGTTACTTGGTGTAAGTGTGTGTCTGTGTTACTGGGTATCAGTGTCTGTCTTTGTTACTTGGTGTCAGTGTATGTCTTTGGGACTTGGTGTCAGTGTATGTCTTTGTTACTTGGTGTAAGTGTGTGTCTGTGTTACTGGCTGTCGGTGTATGTCTTTGGTACTTGGTGTAAGTGTGTGTCTGTGTTACTGGGAGTCAGTGCGTGTCTGTGTTACTGGGTATCAGTGTATGTCTTTGTTACTTGGTGTAAGTGTGTGTCTGTGTTACTGGTTATCAGTGTATGTCTTTGTTACTTGGTGTCAGTGTATGTCTCTGTTAGTTTGTGCAAGTGCATGTCTTTGTTACTTTGTGTCAGTGTACGTCTTTATTACTTAGTGTACGTTTCTGTCTGTGTTACTGGGTATCAGTGTATGTCTTTGTTACTTGGTGTAAGTGTATGTCTTTGTGACTTCGTGTAAGTGTGTGTCTTTGTTACTTGGTGTAAGTGTATGTCTTTGTTACTTGGTGTCAGTGCATGTCTGTGTTACTGGGTATCAGTGTATGTCTTTGTTTCTTGGTGTAAGTGTGTGTCTGTGTTAGTGGGTGTCAGTGTATGTCTTTGTTACTTTGTGTCAGTGTATGTCTTTGTTACTGGGTGTCAGTGCGTGTCTGTGTTACTGGGTATCAGTGTATGTCTTCGTTACTGGGTGTCAGTGCGTGTCTGTGTCACTGGGTATCAATGTATGTCTTTGTTACTGGCTATCAGTGTATGTCTTTGCTACTTGGTGTCAGTGTTTGTCTTTGATACTTCTTGTAAATGTATGTCTGTGTTACTGGGTATCAGTGTCTGTCTTTGTTACTTGGTGTAAGTGTGTGTCTGTGTTCCTGGGTATCAGTGTATGTCTTTGTTACTCGGTGGAAGTGTGTGTCTGTGTTATTGGGTATCATTGTATGTCTTTGTTACTTGGTGCAAGTGTATGTCTTTGTGACATTGGTGTCAGTGTATGTCTTTGTTACTGGGTGTCAATGCGTGTCTGTGTTACTGGGAATCAGTGTATGTCTTTGTTACTGGGTGTCAGTGCGTGTCTGTGTTCCTGGGTATCAATGTCTGTCTTTTTTACTTGGTGTCAGTGGATGTCTTTGTTACTTGGTGTCAGCGTATGTCTGTGTTACTTGGTGTAAGTGTATGTCTTTGTTACTGGTTATCTTTGTATGTCTTTGTTACTTGGTGCAAGTGTGTGTCTGTGTTACTGGGTATCAGTGTGTATCTGTGTTCCTGGGTGACAGTGTATGTCTTTGTTACTTGGTGTCAGTGTCTGCCTGTGTTATTGGGTATCATTGTATGTCTTTGTTACTTGGTGCAAGTGTATGTCTTTGTGACATTGGTGTCAGTGTATGTCTTTGTTACTGGGTGTCAGTGCGTGTCTGTGTTAATGGGAATCAGTGTATGTCTTTGTTACTGGGTGTCAGTGCGTGTCTGTGTTCCTGGGTATCAATGTCTGTCTTTTTTACTTGGTGTCAGTGGATGTCTTTGTTACTTGGTGTCAGCGTATGTCTGTGTTACTTGGTGTAAGTGTATGTCTTTGTTACTGGTTATCTTTGTATGTCTTTGTTACTTGGTGCAAGTGTGTGTCTGTGTTACTGGGTATCAGTGCATGTCTTTGTTACTTGGTGTCAGTGTGTGTCTTTGTGACTTTGTGTAACTTTGTGTCTGTGTTACTGTGTATCAGTGTCTGTCTTTGTTACTTGGTGTAAGTGTTTCTCTGTGTTACTGGGTGTCAGTGTGTATCTGTGTTCCAGGGTGTAAGTGTATGTCTTTGTTACTTGGTGTAAGTGTGTGTCTGTGTTACTGGGTATCAGTGTATGTCTTTGTGACTTGGTGTAAGTGTGTGTCTGTGTTACTTGGTATCAGTGCCTGTCTTTGTTACTTGGTGTCAGTGTATGTCTTTGTTACTTGGTGTAAGTGTGTGTCCGTGTTACTGGGTATCAGTGTATGTCTTTGTTAATTGGTGTCATTGAATGTCTTTGTTACTTGTTGTCATTGTATGTCTTTGTTACTTGGTGTAAGTGTGTGTCTTTGTTACGTGGTATCAGTGTATGTCTTTGTTACTTGGTGTCAGTGTGTGTCTTTGTTACTGGGTGTCAGTGCATGTCTTTGTGACTTTGTGTAACTTTGTGTCTGTGTTACTGTGTATCAGTGTCTGTCTTTGTTACTTGGTGTAAGTGTTTCTCTGTGTTACTGGGTGTCAGTGTGTATCTGTGTTCCAGGGTGTAAGTGTATGTCTTTGTTACTTGGTGTCAGTGTATGTCTGTGTTAGTTGGTGTAAGTGTGTGTCTGTGTTATTGGTTATCAGTGTATGTCTTTGTTACTTGGTGTCAGAGTGTGTCTTGGTTACTGGGTGTCAGTGTATGTCTGTGTTAGTTGGTGTAAGTGTGTGTCTGTGTTATTGCGTATCAGTGCATGTCTTTGTTACTTGGTGCAAATGTTTGTCTGTGTTACTGGGTATCATTGTCTGTCTTTGTTACTTGGTGTCAGTGTACGTCTTTGTTACTTGGTGGAATTGTGTGTCTGTGTTACTGGGTATCAGTATATGTCTTTGTTACTTGGTGTCAGTGTGTGTCTTTGTTACTGGGTGTCAGTCTCTGTCTTTGTTACTGGGTGTCAGTGTATGTCTTTGTTACTTGGTGTAAGTGTGTGTCTGTGTTACTGGGTATCAGTGTCTGTCTTTGTTACTGGGTGTCAGTGTGTGTCTTTGTGACCTGTTGTAAGTGTGTGTCTGTGTTACTGGGTATCAGTGGCTGTCTTTGTTACTTGGTGTAAGTGTGTGTCAGTGTTACTGGGTATCAGTGTATGTCTTTGTTACTTAGTGTCAGTGTATGTCTTTGTGACTTGGGGTAAGTGCATGTCTTTGTTACTTGGTGTCAGTGTATTTCTTTGTTACTTGGTGTAAGTGTATGTCTTTGTTACTTGGTGTCAGTGTATGTCTTTGATACTTGGTGTAAGTGTGTGTCTGTGTTACTGGGTATCAGTGTCTGTCTTTGTTACTTGGTGTAAGAGTGTGTCTGTGTTGCTGGGTATCAGTGTATGTCTTTGTTACTTGGTGTCAGTGTAGGTCTGTGTTGCTTGGTGTAAGTGTGTGTCAGTGTTACTGGGTATCAGTGTATGTCTTTGTTACTTGGTGTCAGTGTATGTCTGTGTTACTTGGTGTAAGTGTGTGTCTTTGTTACTTGGTGTAAGTGTATGTATGTGTTTCTTGGTGTAAGGGTATGTCTTTGTTACTTAGTGTCAGTGTATGTCTTTGTGACTTGGGGTAAGTGCATGTCTTTGTTACTTGGTGTCAGTGTATTTCTTTGTTACTTGGTGTAAGTGTATGTCTTTGTTACTTGGAGTCAGTGTATGTCTTTGATACTTGGTGTAAGTGTGTGTCTGTGTTACTGGGTATCAGTGTCTGTCTTTGTTACTTGGTGTAAGAGTGTGTCTGTGTTGCTGGGTATCAGTGTATGTCTTTGTTACTTGGTGTCAGTGTATGTCTTTGTGACTTGGGGTAAGTGCATGTCTTTGTTACTTGGTGTCAGTGTATTTCTTTGTTACTTGGTGTAAGTGTATGTCTTTGTTACTTGGTGTCAGTGTATGTCTTTGATACTTGGTGTAAGTGTGTGTCTGTGTTACTGGGTATCAGTGTCTGTCTTTGTTACTTGGTGTAAGAGTGTGTCTGTGTTGCTGGGTATCAGTGTAGGTCTGTGTTACTTGGTGTAAGTGTGTGTCTTTCTTAATTGGTGTAAGTGCATGTCTTTTTTCCTTGGTGTCAGTGTATGTCTGTGTTACTTGGTGTAAGTGTGTGTCTTTGTTACTTGGTGTAAGTGTATGTCTTTGTTGCTTGGTGTCAGTGTATGTCTGTGTTATTTGGTGCAAGTGTCTGTGTTTGTCACTTGGTGTCATTGTATGTCTTTGTTATTTGGTGTAAGTGTTTGTCTGTGTTACTGGGTATCAGTGTATGACTTTGTTAGTTGGTGTCTGTGTATGTCTGTGAGACTTGGTGTAAGTGTGTGTCTGTGTTACTGGGTATCTGTGTGTGTCTTTGTTACTTCGTGTAAGTGTGTGTCTGCGTTACTGGGTATCAGTGTATGTCTTTGATACTTGGTGTCTGTGTATGTCTTTGTTACTTGGTGTAAGTGTATGCATTTGTTACTTGGTGTAAGTGTGTGTCTGTGTTACTGGGTAACAGTCTAGGTCTTTGTTAATTAGTGTCTGTGTATGTCTTTGTTACTTGGTGTCAGTGTATGTCTTTGTTACTTGGTGTAACGTTGTGTCTGTGTTACTGGGTATCAGTGTATGTTTTTGTTACTTGGTGTCAGTGTGTGTCTTTGTTTCTGGGTGTCAGTGTATGTCATTGTTACTGGGTGTCAGTGTATGTCTTTGTGACTTGGTGTAAGTGTGTGTCAGTGTTACTAGGTAGCAGAGTCTGTCTTTTTTACTTGGTGAAAGTGTGTGTCTGTGTTACTGGGTATCAGTGTATGTCTTTGTTACTTGGTGTAAGTGTATGTCTGTGTTACTTGGTGTCAGTGTATGACTGTGTTACTTGGTGTAAGTTTGTGTCTTTGTTACTTGGTGTCAGTGTATGTCTTTGCTACTGGGTATCAGTGTATGTCTTTGTTACTTGGTGTAAGTTTGTGTCTTTGTTACTTGGTGTCAGTGTATGTCTTTGCTACTGGGTATCAGTGTATGTCTTTGTTACTTGGTGTAAGTGTATGTCTGTGTTACTTGGTGTCAGTGTATGTCTGTGTTACTTGGTGTAAGTTTGTGTCTTTGTTACTTGGTGTCAGTGTATGTCTTTGCTACTGGGTATCAGTGTATGTCTTTGTTACTTGGTGTAAGTGCGTGTCTGTGTTACTGGGTATCAGTGTATGTCTTTGTTACTTGGTGTCAGTGTGTGTCTTTGTTACTGGGTGTCAGTGCATGTCTTTGTGACTGGATGTCAGTGTATGTCTTTGTGACTTGGTGTAAGTGTGTGTCTGTGTTAGTGGGTATCAGTGTCTGTCTTTGTTGCTTGCTGTAAGTGTATGTCTGTGTTAGTTGGTGTAAGTGTGTGTCTGTGTTATTGGGTATCAGTGTATGTCTTTGTTACTTGGTGTCAGTGTATGTCTTTGTTACTTGGTGTAAGTGTATGTCTTTGTTACTTGGTGTCAGTGTATGTCTTTGTTACTTGGTATAAGTGTGTGTCTTTGTTATTTGGTGTCAGTGCATGTCTTTGTTACTTGGTGTCAGTGTGTGTCTTTGTTTCTTGGTGTCAGTGTATGTCTTTGTTACTTTGTGTCAGTTTATGTCTGTGTTAGTTGCTGTAAGTGTATGTCTTTGTTACTTGGTGTCAGTGTATGTGTTTGTGACTTGGTGTCATTGTATGTCTTAGTTGCTGGGTGTCAGTGTATCTCTTTGTTACTTGGTGCAAGTGTATGTCAAAATACTTGATCTAAGTGTATGTCTTTGTTACTTGGTGTAATTGCCTGTCTTTGTTACTTGGTGTAAGTGTATGTCTTTATTACTTGGTGTCTGTGTATGTCTGTGTTACTTGGTGTAAGTATGTGTCTTTGTTACTTGGTGTAAGTGAATGTCTGTGTTACTGGGTATCAGTGTATGTCTTTGTTACTTGGTGTCAGTGTATGTCTTTGTTACTGGGTGTCAGTGTATGTCAAAATACTTGGTGTAAGTCCATGTCTTTGTTACATGGTGTAAGTGTATGTCTGTGTTACTGGGTATCAGTGTATGTCTTTGTTACTTGGTGTCAGTTTATGTCTTTGTTACCTGGTGTCAGTGTATGTGTTTGTGACTTGGTGTCATTGTATGTCTTAGTTACTGGGTGTCAGTGTATGTCTTTGTTACTTGGTGCAAGTGTATGTCTTTGTTACTTGGTGTAAGTGTATGTCTTTGTTACTTGGTGTCAGTGTATGTCTGTGTTACTGGGTGTCAGTGCGTGTCTGTGTTACTGAATATAATTGTATGTCTTTGTTACTTCGTGTCAGTGTCTGTCTTTGTACTTGGTGCAAGTGGATGTCTTTGTTACTTGGTGTCAGTGTATGTCTGTGTTCCTTGGTGTCAGTGTGTGTCTTTGCTACTTGGTATCAGTGTTTCTCTGTGTTACTGGGTGTCAGTGTGTATCTGTGTTCCTGGGTGTCCTTATATGTCTTTGTTACTTGGTGTCAGTGTATGTTTGTGTTACTTGGTGTAAGTGTGTGTCTGTGTTACTGGGTATCAGTGTATGTCTCTGATACTTGGCGTAAGTGTGTGTCTGTGTTACTGGGTATCAGTGTATGTCTTTGTTTCTTGGTGTCAGTGTCGGTCTGTGTTACTTGGTGTAAATGTGTCTCTGTGTTACTGGGTATCAGTGTATGTCTTTGTTACTTGGGGTCAGTGTAGGTCTGTGTTACTTGGTGTAAGTGTGTCTCTTTCTTAATTGGTGTAAGTGCATGTCTTTTTTCCTTGGTGTAAGTGTATGTCTGTGTTACTTGGTGTAAGTGTGTGTCTTTGTTAGTTGGTGTAAGTGTATGTCTTTGTTGCTTGGTGTCAGTGTATGTCTGTGTTATTTGGTTCAATTGTCTGTCTTTGTTACTTGGTGTCAGTGTATGTCTTTGTTACTTGGTGTAAGTGTTTGTCTTTGTTACTGGGTATCAGTGTATGACTTTGTTAGTTGGTGTCTGTGTATGTCTGTGATACTTGGTGTAAGTGTGTGTCTGTGTTACTGGGTATCTGTGTGTGTCTTTGTTACTTCGTGTAAGTGTGTGTCTGTGTTACTGGGTATCAGTGTATGTCTTTGTTACTTGATGTCTGTGTATGTCTTTGTTACTTGGTGTAAGTGTATGCATTTGTTACTTGGTGTAAGTGTGTGTCTGTGTTACTGGGTATCAGTGTATGTCTTTGTTAATTGGTGCCTGTGTATGTCTTTGTTACTTGGTGTCAGTGTATGTCTTTGTTACTTGGTGTAACGTTGTGTCTGTGTTACTGGGTATCAGTGTATGTTTTTGTTACTTGGTGTCAGTGTGTGTCTTTGTTTCTGGGTGTCAGTGTATGTCATTGTTACTGGATGTCAGTGTATGTCTTTGTGAATTGGTGTAAGTGTGTGTCAGTTTTACTGGGTATCAGAGTCTGTCTTTGTTACTTGGTGTAAGTGTGTGTCTGTGTTACTGGTTATCAGTGTATGTCTTTGTTACTTGGTGTATGTGTATGTCTTTGTTACTTGGTGTCAGTGTATGTCTGTGTTACTTGGTGTAAGTTTCTGTCTTTGTTACTTGGTGTCAGTGTATGTCTTTGCTACTGGGTATCAGTGTATGTCTTTGTTACTTGGTGTATGTGTATGTCTTTTTTACTTGGTGTAATTGTCTGTCATTGTTAGTTGGTGTAATTGTATGTCTTTGTTACTTGGTGTAAGTGTGTGTCTGTGTTACTGGGTATCAGTGTATGTCTTTTTTAATTGGTGTCAGTGTATGTCTTTGTTACTTGGTGTCAGTGTATATCTTTGTTATTTTGTTTCAGTGTATGCCTGTGTTAGTTGGTGTCAGTATGTGTCTGTGTTATTGGGTATCAGTGTCTGTCTTTGTTACTTGCTGTAAGTGTATGTCTGTGTTAGTTGGTGTAAGTGTGTGTCTGTGTTAGCGGGTATCAGTGTCTGTCTTTGTTAATTGCTGTAAGTGTATGTCTGTGTTAGTTGGTGTAAGTGTGTGCCTGTGTTATTGGGTATCAGTGTATGTCTTTGTTACTTGGTGTAAGTGTATGTCTGTGTTAGTTGGTGTAAGTATGTGTCTATGTTATTGGGTATCAGTGTCTGTCTTTGTTACTTGCTGTAAGTGTATGTCTGTGTTACTTGGTGTAAGTGTGTGTCTTTCTTAACTGGTGTAAGTGCATGTCTTTTTACCTTGGTGTCAGTATATGTCTGTGTTACTTGGTGTCAGTGTGTGTCTTTGTTAGTTGGTGTAAGTGTATGTCTTTGTTGCTTGGTGTCAGTGTTATTTGGTGCAAGTGTCTGTGTTTGTTACTTGGTGTCAGTGTATGTCTTTGTTACTTGGTGTAAGTGTTTGTCTGTGTTACTGGGTATCAGTGTATGACTTTGTTAGTTGGTGTCTGTGTATGTCTGTGATACTTGGTGTAAGTGTGTGTCTGTGTTACTGGGTATCTGTGTGTGTCTTTGTTACTTCGTGTAAGTGTGTGTCTGTGTTACTGGGTATCAGTGTATGTATTTGTTACTTGGTGTCAGTGTATGTCTTTGTTACTTGGTGTAAGTGTATGCATTTGTTACTTGGTGCAACTGTGTGTCTGTGTTACTGGGTATCAGTGTATGTCTTTGTTAATTGGTGTCTGTGTTTGTCTTTGTTACTTGGTGTCAGTGTATGTCTTTGTTACTTGGTGTAACGTTGTGTCTGTGTTACTGGGTATCAGTGTATGTTTTTGTTACTTGGTGGTCAGTGTGTGTCTTTGTTTCTGGGTGTCAGTGTATGTCATTGTTACTGGGTGTCAGTGTATGTCTTTGTGACTTGGTGTAAGTGTGTGTCAGTGTTACTGGGCATCAGAGTCTGTCTTTGTCACTTGGTGAAAGTGTGTGTCTGTGTTACTGGGTATCAGTGTATGTCTTTGTTACTTGGTGTATGTGTATGTCTTTGTTATTTGGTGTCAGTGTATGTCTGTGTTACTTGGTGTAAGTCTGTGTCTTTGTTACTTGGTGTCAGTGTATGTCTTTGCTACTGGGTATCAGTGTATGTCTTTGTTACTTGGTGTAAGTTTGTGTCTTTGTTACTTGGTGTCAGTTTATGTCTTTGCTACTGGGTATCAGTGTATGTCTTTGTTAATTGATGTCTGTGTATGTCTTTGTTACTTGGTGTCAGTGTATGTCTTTGTTACTTGGTTTACGTTGTGTCTGTGTTACTGGGTATCAGTGTATGTTTTTGTTACTTGGTGTCAGTGTGTGTCTTTGTTTCTGGGTGTCAGTGTATGTCTTTGTTACTGGATGTCAGTGTATGTCTTTGTGAATTGATGTAAGTGTGTGTCAGTGTTACTGGGTATCAGAGTCTGTCTTTTCTACTTGGTGAAAGTGTGTGTCTGTGTTACTGGTTATCAGTGTATGTCTTTGTTACTTGGTGTATGTGTATGTCTTTGTTACTTGGTGTCAGTGTATGTCTTTGCTACTGGGGATCAGTGTATGTCTTTGTTACTTGGTGTTTGTGTATTTTTTTTTACATGGTGTATTTGTATGTCTTTGTTACTTGGTGTAATTGTTTGTCTTTGTTACTTGGTGTAAGTGTGTGTCTGTGTTACTGGGTATCAGTGTATGTCTTTTTTAATTGGTGTCAGTGTATGTCTTTGTTACTTGGTGTAAGTGCATGTATTTGTTACTTGGTGTCAGTGTATGTCTTTGTTACTTTGTGTCAGTGTATGCCTGTGTTAGTTGGTGTAAGTATGTGTCTGTGTTATTGGGTATCAGTGTCTGTCTTTGTTACTTGCTGTAAGTGTATGTCTGTGTTAGTTGGTGTAAGTGTGTGTCTGTGTTAGCGGGTATCAGTGTCTGTCTTTGTTAATTGCTGTAAGTGTATGTCTGTGTTAGTTGGTGTAAGTGTGTGCCTGTGTTATTGGGTATCAGTGTATGTCTTTGTTACTTGATGTAAGTGTATGTCTGTGTTAGTTGGTGTAAGTATGTGTCTGTGTTATTGGGTATCAGTGTCTGTCTTTGTTACTTGCTGTAAGTGTATGTCTGTGTTACTTGGTGTTAGTGTGTGTCTTTCTTAACTGGTGTAAGTGCATGTCTTTTTTCCTTGGTGTCAGTGTATGTCTTTGTTACTTGGTGTAAGTGTGTGTCTTTGTTCGTTGGTGTAAGTGTATGTCTTTGTTGCTTGGTGTCAGTGTATGTCTGTGTTATTTGGTGCAAGTGTCTGTGTTTGTTACTTGGTGTCAGTGTATGTCTTTGATACTTGGTGGAAGTGTTTGTCTGTGTTACTGGGTATAAGTGTATGACTTTGTTAGTTGGTGTCTGTGTATGTCTGTGATACTTGGTGTAAGTGTGTGATTGTGTTACTGGGTATCTGTGTGTGTCTTTGTTACTTCGTGTAAGTGTGTGTCTGTGTTACTGGGTATCAGTGTATGTCTTTGTTACTTGGTGTCAGTGCATGTCTTTGTTACTTGGTGTAAGTGTATGCATTTGTTACTTGGTGTAAGTGTGTGTCTGTGTTACTGGGTATCAGTGTATGTCTTTGTTAATTGGTGTCTGTGTTTGTCTTTGTTACTTGGTGTCAGTGTATGTCTTTGTTACTTGGTGTAACGTTGTGTCTGTGTTACTGGGTATCAGTGTATGCTTTTGTTACTTGGTGTCAGTGTGTGTCTTTGTTTCTGGGTGTCAGTGTATGTCATTGTTACTGGGTGTCAGTGTATGTCTTTGTGACTTGGTGTAAGTGCGTGTCTGTGTTACTGGGTATTATTGTCTGTCTTTGTTACTTTGTGTCAGTGTATGTCTGTGTTACTTGGTGTAAGTGTGTGTCTGTGTTACTTGGTGTCAGTGTATGTCTTTGCTACTGGGTATCAGTGTATGTCTTTGTTATTTGGTGTAAGTTTGTGTCTTTGTTACTTGGTGTCAGTTTATGTCTTTGCTACTGGGTATCAGTGTATGTCTTTGTTACTTGGTGTCTGTGTATGTGTTTTTTACTTGGTGTAATTGTATGTCTTTGTTACTTGGTGTAATTGCATGTCTTTGCTACTTGGTGTAAGTGTGTGTCTGTGTTACTGGGTATTAGTTTATGTCTTTTTTAATTGGTGTCAGTGTATGCCTTTGTTACTTGGTGTAAGTGTATGTCTTTGTTACTTGGTGTCAGTGCATGTCTTTGTTACTTTGTGTCAGTGTATGTCTGTGTTATTTGGTGTAAGTATGTGTCTGTGTTATTGGGTATCAGTGTCTGTCTTTGTTACTTGCTGTAAGTGTATGTCTGTGTTAGTTGGTGTAAGTGTGTGTCTGTGTTAGCGGGTATCAGTGTCTGTCTTTGTTACTTGCTGTAAGTGTATGTCTGTGTTAGTTGGTGTAAGTGTGTGTCTGTGTTATTGAGTATCAGTGTATGTCTTTGTTACTTGGTGTTAGTGTGTGTCTGTGTTACTGGGTATCAGTATATGTCTTTGTTACTTGGTGTCAGTGTATGTCTTTGTTACTTGCTGTAAGTGTATGTCTTTGTTAATTGGTGTCAGTGTATGTCTTTGTTACTTGGTATAACTGTGTGTCTTTGTTATTTCGTGTCAGTGTATGTCTTTGTTACTTGGTATCAGTGTGTGTCTTTGTTACTGGGTGTCAGTGTATGTCTTTGTTACTCTGTGTCAGTGTATGTCTGTGTTAGTGGGTGTAAGTATGTGTCTGTGTTATTGGGTATCAGTGCATTTCTTTGTTACTTGGTGTAAGTGTGTGTCTGTGTTACTGGGTATCAGTGTCCGTCTTTGTTACTTGGTGTCAGTGTATGTCTTTGTTACTGGGTGTCAGTGCGTGTCTGTGTTACTGAATATAATTGTATGTCTTTGTTACTTCGTGTCAGTGTATGTCTTTGTACTTGGTGTAAGTTGATGTCTTTGTTACTTGGTGTCAGTGTATGTCTGTGTTACTTGGTGTCAGTGTGTGTCTTTGTTACTTGGTGTCAGTGTTTATCTGTGTTACTGGGTATCAGTGTGTATCTGTGTTGCTGGGTATCAGTGTATGTCTTAGTTACTCGGTGTAAGTGTGTTTCTGTGTTACTGGGTATCAGTGTTTGTCTTTGTTACTTGGTGTCGGTTTATGTCTTTGTTACTTGGTGTAAGTGTATGTCTTTGTTACTTGGTGTCAGTGTATGTCTTCGTTACTTGGTTTAAGTGTGTGTCTGTGTTACTGGGTATCAGTGTATGTGTTTATTAATTGGTGTCAGTGTATGTCTTTGTTACTTGGTGTCAGTGTATGTCTGTGTTAGTTGGTGTAAGTGTGTGCCTGTGTTATTGGGTATCAGTGTATGTCTTTGTTACTTGGTGTAAGTGTATGTCTGTGTTAGTTGGTGTAAGTATGTGTCTGTGTTATTGGGTATCAGTGTCTGTCTTTGTTACTTGCTGTAAGTGTATGTCTGTGTTACTTGGTGTTAGTGTGTGTCTTTCTTAACTGGTGTAAGTGAATGTCTTTTTTCCTTGGTGTCAGTGTATGTCTGTGTTACTTGGTGTAAGTGTGTGTCTTTGTTAGTTGGTGTAAGTGTATGTCTTTGTTGCTTCGTGTCAGTGTATGTCTGTGTTATTTGGTGCAAGTGTCTGTGTTTGTTACTTGGTGTCAGTGTATGTCTTTGTTACTTGGTGTAAGTGTTTGTCTGTGTTACTGGGTATCAGTGTATGACTTTGTTAGTTGGTGTCTGTGTATGTCTGTGATACTTGGTGTAAGTGTGTGATTGTGTTACTGGGTATCTGTGTGTGTCTTTGTTACTTCGTGTAAGTGTGTGTCTGTGTTACTGGGTATCAGTGTATGTCTTTGTTACTTGGTGTCAGTGTATGTCTTTGTTACTTGGTTTAAGTGGATGCATTTGTTACTTGGTGTAAGTGTGTGTCTGTGTTACTGGGTATCAGTGTATGTCTTTGTTAATTGGTGTCTGTGTTTGTCTTTGTTACTTGGTGTCAGTGTATGTCTTTGTTACTTGGTGTAACGTTGTGTCTGTGTTACTGGGTATCAGTGTATGCTTTTGTTACTTGGTGTCAGTGTGTGTCTTTGTTTCTGGGTGTCAGTGTATGTCATTGTTACTGGGTGTATGTGTATGTCTTTGTTACTTGGTGTCAGTGTATGTCTGTGTTACTTGGTGTAAGTTTGTGTCTTTGTTACTTGGTGTCAGTGTATGTCTTTGCTACTGGGTATCAGTGTTTGTCTTTGTTATTTGGTGTAAGTTTGTGTCTTTGTTACTTGGTGTCAGTTTATGTCTTTGCTACTGGGTATCAGTGTATGTCTTTGTTACTTGGTGTCTGTGTATGTCTTTTTTACTTGGTGTAATTGTATGTCTTTGTTACTTGGTGTAATTGTATGTCTTTGTTACTTGGTGTAATTGTGTGTCTGTGTTACTGGGTATTAGTTTATGTCTTTTTAATTGGTGTCAGTGTATGTCTTTGTTACTTGGTGTAAGTGTATGTCTTTGTTACTTGGTGTCAGTGCATGTCTTTGTTACTTTGTGTCAGTGTATGTCTGTGTTATTTGGTGTAAGTATGTGTCTGTGTTATTGGGTATCAGTGTCTGTCTTTGTTACTTGCTGTAAGTGTATGTCTGTGTTAGTTGGTGTAAGTGTGTGTCTGTGTTAGCGGGTATCAGTGTCTGTCTTTGTTACTTGCTGTAAGTGTATGTCTGTGTTAGTTGGTGTAAGTGTGTGTCTGTGTTATTGGGTATCAGTGTATGTCTTTGTTACTTGGTGTTAGTGTGTGTCTGTGTTACTGGGTATCAGTATATGTCTTTGTTACTTGGTGTCAGTGTATGTCTTTGTTACTTGCTGTAAGTGTATGTCTTTGTTAATTGGTGTCAGTGTATGTCTTTGTTACTTGGTATAAGTGTGTGTCTTTGTTATTTCGTGTCAGTGTATGTCTTTGTTACTTGGTATCAGTGTGTGTCTTTGTTACTGGGTGTCAGTGTATGTCTTTGTTACTTTGTGTCAGTGTATGTCTGTGTTAGTTGGTGTAAGTATGTGTCTGTGTTATTTGGTATCAGTGCATTTCTTTGTTACTTGGTGTAAGTGTGTGTCTTTGTTACTGGGTATCAGTGTCCGTCTTTGTTACTTGGTGTCAGTGTATGTCTTTGTTACTGGGTGTCAGTGCGTGTCTGTGTTACTGGATATAATTGTATGTCTTTGTTACTTCGTGTCAGTGTATGTCTTTGTACTTGGTGTAAGTTGATGTCTTTGTTACTTGGTGTCAGTGTATGTCTGTGTTACTTGGTGTCAGTGTGTGTCTTTGTTACTTGGTGTCAGTGTTTCTCTGTGTTACTGGGTGTCAGTGTGTATCTGTGTTCCTGGGTGTCATTATATGTCTTTGTTACTTGGTATCAGTGTATGTCTGTGTTACTTGGTGTCAGTGTGTGTCTGCGTTGCTGGGTATCAGTGTATGTCATAGTTACTCGGTGTAAGTGTGTTTCTGTGTTAGTGGGTATCAGTGTTTGTCTTTGTTACTTGGTGTCGGTTTATGTCTTCGTTACTTGGTTTAAGTGTGTGTCTGTGTTACTGGGTATCAGTGTATGTGTTTGTTAATTGGTGTCAGTGTATGTCTTTGTTACTTGGTGTCAGTGTATGTCTTTGTTACTTGGTGTAAGTGTGTGTCTGTGTTACTTGGTATCAGTATATGTCTTTGTTACTTGGTGTCAGTGTGTGTCTTTGTTACTGGGTGTCAGTCTCTGTCTTTGTTACTGGGTGTCAGGGTATGTCTTTGTGACTTGGTGTAAGTTTGAGTCTGTGTTACTGGGTATCAGTGTCTGTCTTTGTTACTTGGTGTCTGTGTATGTCTTTGTTACTTATTGTAAGTGTATGCATTTGTTACTTGGTGTAAGTGTGTGTCTGTGTTACTGGGTATCAGTGTATATCTTTGTTAATTGGTGTCTGTGTATGTCTTTGTTACTTGGTGTCAGTGTATGCCTTTGCTACTTGGTGTAACGTTGTGTCTGTGTTACTGGGTATCAGTGTATGTTTTTGTTACTTGGTGTAAGTGTGTGTCTTTGTTTCTGGGTGTCAGTGTATGTCATTGTTACTGGGTGTCAGTGTATGTCTTTGTGACTTGGTGTAAGTGTGTGTCAGTGTTACTGGGTATCAGAGTCTATCTTTGTTACTTGGTGAAAGTGTGTGTCATGTGTTACTGGGTATCAGTGTATGTCTTTGTTACTTGGTGTCAGTGTATGTCTGTGTTACTTGGTGTAAGTTTGTGTCTTTGTTACTTGGTGTAAGTTTGTGTCTTTGTTACTTGGTGTCTGTTTGTGTCTTTGTTACTTGGTGTCTGTTTATGTCTTTGCTACTGGGTATCAGTGTATGTCTTTGTTACTTGGTGTCTGTGTATGTCTTTTTTACTTGGTGTAATTGTATGTCTTTGTTACTTGGTGTAATTGTATGGCTTTGTTACTTGGTGTAAGTGTGTGTCTGTGTTACTGGGTATCAGTGTATGTCTTTTTTAATTGGTGTCAGTGTATGTCTTTGTTACTTGGTGTAAGTGAGTGTATGTGTTACTGGGTATCAGTGTCTGTCTTTGTTACTTGGTGTCAGTGTGTGTCTTTGTTACTTGGTGTCAGTGCATGTCTTTGTTACTGGATGTCAGTGTATGTCTTTGTGACTTGGTGTAAGTGTGTGTCTGTGTTAGCGGGTATCAGTGTCTGTCTTTGTTACTTGCTGTCAGTGTATGTCTGTGTTAGTCGGTGTAAGTGTGTGTCTGTGTTATTGGGTATCAGTGTATGTCTTTGTTACTTGGTGTTCGTGTGTGTCTGTGTTACTGGGTATCAGTACATGTCTTTGTTACTTGGTGTCAGTGTATGTCTTTGTTACTTGGTGTAAGTGTATGCCTTTGTTACTTGGTGTCAGTGTATGTCTTTGTTACTTGGTATAAGTGTGTGTCTTTGTTATTTTGTGTCAGTGTATTTCTTTGTTACTTGGTGTCAGTGTGTGTCTTTGTTCCTGGGTGTCAGTGTATGTCTTTGTTACTTTGTGTCAGTGTATGTCTGTGTTACTTCGTGTAAGTGTGTGTCTGTGTTACTGGGTATCAGTGTATGTCTTTGCTGCTTGGTGTCTGTGTATGTCTTTGTTACTTGGTGTAAGTGTATGCATTTGTTACTTGGTGTAAGTGTGTGTCTGTGTTACTGGGTATCAGTGTATGTCTTTGTTAATTGGTGTCTGTGTATGTCTTTGTTACTTGGTGTCAGTGTATGTCTTTGTTACTTGCTGTAACGTTGTGTCTGTGTTACTGGGTATCAGTGTATGTTTTTGTTACTTGGTGTCAGTGTGTGTCTTTGTTAATTGGTGTAAGTGTATGTCATTGTTACTGGGTGACTGCGTATGTCTTTGTGACTTGGTGTAAGTGTGTGTCAGTGTTACTGGGAATCAGAGTCTGTCTATGTTACTTGGTGAAAGTGTGTGTCATTGTTACTGGGTATCAGTGTATGTCTTTGTTCCTTGGTGTATGTGTATGTCTTTGTTACTTGGTGTCAGTGTATGTCTGTGTTACTTGGTGTAAGTTTGTGTCTTTGTTACTTGGTGTCAGTGTATGTCTTTGCTACTGGGTATCAGTGTATGTCTTTGTTACTTGGTGTAAGTTTGTGTCTTAGTTACTTGGTGTCAGTTTATGTCTTTGCTACTGGGTATCAGTGTATGTCTTTGTTACTTGGTGTCTGTGTATGTCTTTTTTACTTGGTGTAATTGTATGTCTTTGTTACTTGGTGTAATTGTATGTCTTTGTTACTTGTTGTAAGTGTGTGTCTGTGTTACTGGGTATCAGTGTATGTCTTTTTTAATTGGTGTCAGTGTATGTCTTTCTTGCTTGGTGTAAGTGTATGTCTTTGTTACTTGGTGTCACTGTATGTCTTTGTTACTGGATGTCAGTGTATGTCTTTGTGACTTGGTGTAAGTGTGTGTCTGTGTTAGCGGGTATCAGTGTCTGTCTTTGTTACTTGCTGTCAGTGTATGTCTGTGTTAGTCGGTGTCAGTGTGTGTCTGTGTTATTGGGTATCAGTGTATGTCTTTGTTACTTGGTGTTCGTGTGTGTCTGTGTTACTGGGTATCAGTACATGTCTTTGTTACTTGGTGTCAGTGTATGTCTTTGTTACTTGGTGTAAGTGTATGTCTTTGTTACTTGGTGTCAGTGTATGTCTTTGTTACTTCGTATAAGTGTGTGTCTTTGTTATTTGGTGTCAGTGTATTTCTTTGTTACTTGGTGTCAGTGTGTTTCTTTGTTCCTGGGTGTCAGTGTATGTCTTTGTTACTTTGTGTCAGTGTATGTCTTTGTTACTTCGTATAAGTGTGTGTCTGTGTTACTGGGTATCAGTGTATGTCTTTGTTGCTTGGTGTCTGTGCATGTCTTTGTTACTTGGTGTAAGTGTATGCATTTGTTACTTGGTGTAAGTGTGTGTCTGTGTTACTGGGTATCAGTGTATGTCTTTGTTAATTGGTGTCTGTGTATGTCTTTGTTACTTGGTGTCAGTGTATGTCTTTGTTACTTGCTGTAACGTTGTATCTGTGTTACTGCGTATCAGTGTATGTTTTTGTTACTTGGTGTCAGTGTGTGTCTTTGTTAAATGGTGTAAGTATATGTCATTGTTACTGGGTGACAGCGTATGTCTTTGTGACTTGGTGTAAGTGTGTGTCTGTGTTACTGGGTATCAGTGTATGTCTTTGTTACTTGGTGTATGTGTATGTCTTTGTTACTTGGTGTCAGTGTATGTCTGTGTTACTTGGTGTAAGTTTGTGTCTTTGTTACTTGGTGTCAGTGTATGTCTTTGCTACTGGGTATCAGTGTATGTCTTTGTTACTTGGTGTAAGTTTGTGTCTTTGTTACTTGGTGTCAGTTTATGTCTTTGCTACTGGGTATCAGTGTATGTCTTTGTTACTTGGTGTCTGTGTATGTCTTTTTTACTTGGTGTAATTGTGTGTCTTTGTTACTTGGTGTAATTGTATGTCTTTGTTACTTGGTGTAAGTGTGTGTCTGTGTTACTGGGTATCAGTGTATGTCTTTTTTAATTGGTGTCAGTGTATGTCTTTCTTGCTTGGTGTAAGTGTATGTCTTTGTTACTTGGTGTCACTGTATGTCTTTGTTACTTTGTGTCAGTGTATGTCTGTGTTCGTTGGTGTAAGTATGTGTCTGTGTTAATGGGTATCAGTGTATGTCTTTGTTACTTGGTGTTAGTGTGTGTCTGTGTTACTGGGTATCAGTTTATGTCTTTGTTACTTGGTGTCAGTGTATGTCTTTGTTACTTGGTGTAAGTGTTTGTCTTTGTTAATTGGTGTCAGTGTATGTCTTTGTTACTTTTTATAAGTGTGTGTCTTTGTTATTTGGTGTCAGTGTATGTCTTTGTTACTTGGTGTCAGTGTGTGTCTTTGTTACTGGGTGTCAGTGTATGTCTTTGTTACTTTGTATCAGTGCATTTCTTTGTTACTTGGTGTCAGTGTATGTCTTTGTTACTGGGTGTCAGTGCGTGTCTGTGTTAGTGGATATAATTGTATGTCTTTGTTACTTCGTGTCAGTGTGTGTCTTTGTACTTGGTGTAAGTGGATGTCTTTGTTACTTGGTGTCAGTGTATGTCTGTGTTACTTGGTGTCAGTGTGTGTCTTTGTTACTTGGTGTCAGTGTTTCTCTGTGTTACTGGGTGTCAGTGTGTATCTGTGTTCCTGGGTGTCATTATATGTCTTTGTTACTTGGTGTCAGTGTATGTCTGTCTTAATTGGTGTAAGTGTGTGTCTGTGTTACTGGGTATCCGTGTATGTCTTAGTTACTCGGTGTAAGTGTGTGTCTGTGTTACTGGGTATCAGTGTTTGTCTTTGTTACTTGGTGTCGGTTTATGACTTTGTTACTTGGTGTAAGTGTATGTCTTTGTTACTTGGTGTCAGTGTATGTCTTCGTTACTTGGTTTAAGTGTGTGTCTGTGTTACTGGGTATCAGTGTATGCGTTTGTTAATTGGTGTCAGTGTATGCCTTTGTTACTTGGTGTCAGTGTATGTCTTTGTTACTTGGTGTAAGTGTGTGTCTGTGTTACTTGGTATCAGTATATGTCTTTGTTACTTGGTGTCAGTGTGTGTCTTTGTTACTGGGTGTCAGTCTATGTCTATGTTACTGGGTGTCAGGGTATGTGTTTGTGACTTGGTGCAAGTGTGTGTCTGTGTTACTGGGTATCAGTGTCTGTCTTTGTTACTTGGTGTAAGTGTGTGTCTGTGTTACTGGGTATCAGTGTCTGTCTTTGTTACTGGGTGTCAGTGTGTGTCTGTGTTACTGGGTATCAATATTTGTCTTTGTTACTTGGTGTCGGTTTATGTCTTTGTTACTTGGTGTAAGTGTATGTCTTTGTTACTTGGTGTCAGTGTATGTCTTCGTTACTTGGGGTAAGTGCATGTCTTTGTTACTTGGTGTCAGTGTATTTCTTTGTTACTTGGTGTAAGTGTCTATCTTTGTTACTTGGTGTCAGTGTATGTCTTTGTTACTTAGTGTAAGTGTATGTCTTTGTTACTGGGTATCAGTGTATGTCTTTGTTACTTGGTGTCTGTGTATGTCTTTGTTACTTGGTGTAAGTGTATGCATTTGTTACTTGGTGTAACTGTGTGTCTGTGTTACTGGGTATCAGTGTATGTCTTTGTTACTTGGTGTAAGTGTATGTCTTTGTTACTTGGTGTCAGTGTATGTCATTGATACTTGGTGTAAGTGTGTGTCTGTGTCACTGGGTATCAGTGTCTATCTTTGTTACTTGGTGTAAGAGTGTGTCTGTGTTGCTGGGTATCAGTGTATGTCTATGTTACTTGGTGTCATTGTAGGTCTGTGTTACTTGGTGTAAGTGTGTGTCTTTCTTACTTGGTGTAAGTGCATGCCTTTCTTACTTGGTGTCAGTGTATTTCTGTGTTACTTGGTGTAAGTGTGTTTCTTTGCTAGTTGGTGTAAGTGTATGTCTGTGTTACTTGGTGTCAGTGTATGTCTTTGTTACTTGGTGTAAGTGTTTGTCTTTGTTACTGGGTATCAGTGTATGTCTTTGTTATTTGGTGTCTGTGTATGTCTGTGATACTTGGTGTAAGTGTGTGTCTGTGTTACTGGTATCTGTGCATGTCTCTGTTACTTCGTGTAGGTGTGTGTCTGTGTTACTGGGTATCAGTGTCTGTCTTTGTTACTTGGTGTCAGTGTGTGTCTTTGTTACTTGGTGTAAGTGTATGCATTTGTTACTTGGTGTAAGTGTGTGTCTGTGTTACTGGGTATCAGTGTATGTCTTTGTTAATTGGAGTCTGTGTATGTCTTTGTTACTTGGTGTCAGTGTATGTCTTTGTTACTTGGTGTCAGCGTATGTCTGTGTCACTTGGTGTAAGTTTGTGTCTTTGTTACTTGGTGTCAGTGACTGTCTTTGTTACTTGGTGTCAGTGTATGTCTGTGTTACTTGGTGTAAGTGTATGTCTTTTTTACTTGGTGTCAGTGTATGTCTTTGTTACTGGGTATCAGTGTATGTCTTTGTTACTTGGTGCCAGTGTATGTCCTTGTTACTTGGTGTAAGTGTATGTCTTTGTTACTTTGTGTCAGTGTAAGTCTTTGTGACTTGGTGTCAGTGTATGTCTTTGTTATTTGGTGTAAGTGTGTGTCTGTGTTACTGGGTATCAGTGTATGTCTTTGTTATTTGGTGTCTGTGTATGTCTGTGATACTTGGTGTAAGTGTGTGTCCGTGTTACTGGGTATCTGTGTATGTCTTTGTTACTTCGTGTAAGTGTGTGTCTGTGTTACTGGGTATCAGTGTCTGTCTTTGTTACTGGGTGTCAGTGTGTGTCTTTGTGACCTGGTGGAAGTGTGTGTCTGTGTTACTGGGTATCAGTGTCTGTCTTTGTTACTTGGTGTAAGTGCATGTCTTTGTTACTTGGTGTCAGTGTATGTCTTTGATACTTGGTGTCAGTGTATGTCTGTGTTACTTGGTGTAAGTTTGTGTCTTTGTTACTTGGTGTCAGTGACTGTCTTTGTTACTTGGTGTCAGTGTGTGTCTTTGTTACTGGGTGTCAGTGTATGTCTTTGTTACTTGGTGTAAGTGTTTGTCTGTGTTACTGGGTATCAGTGTATGTCTTTGTAACTTGCTGGAAGTGTATGCCTTTGTTACATGGTGTCAGTGTCTGTCTTTGATACTTGGTGTCAGTGTATGTCTGTGTTACTTGATGTAAGTTTGTGTCTTTGTTCCTTGGTGTCAGTGTATGTCTTTGCGACTGGGTATCAGTGTGTGTCTGAGTTACTGGGTATCAGTGTCTGTCTTTGTTACTTGGTGTAAGTGTCTGTCTGTGTTACTGGGTATCAGTGTATGTCTTTGTGACTTGGTGTAAGTGTATGTCTTTTTTACATGGTTTCAGTGTCTGCCTTTGATACTTGGTGTCAGCGTATGTCTGTGTTACTTGATGTAAGTTTGTGTCTTTGTTACTTGGTGTCAGTGTATGTCTTTGCTACTGGGTATCAGTGTATGTCTTTGTTACTTGGTCTCAGTGTATGTCTTTGTTACTTGGTGTAAGTGTGTGTCTGTGTTACTGGGTATCTGTGTAAGTATTTGTGACTTGGTGTAAGTGTGTGTCTGTGTTACTGGGTATCAGTGTCTGTCTTTGTTACTGGGTGTCAGTGTGTGTCTTTGTGACCTGGTGTAAGTGTGTGTCTGTGTTACTGGGTATCAGTGTCTGTCTTTGTTACTTGGTGTGAGTGCATGTCTTTGTTACTTGGTGTCAGTGTATGTCTTTGATACTTGGTGTCAGTGTATGTCTGTGTTACTTGGCGTAAGTTTGTGTCTTTGTTACTTGGTGTCAGTGACTGTCTTTGTTACTTGGTGTCAGTGTATGTCTGTGTTCCTTGGTGTAAGTGTATGTCTTTGTTACTTGGTGTCAGTGTATGTCTGTGTTACTTGGTGTAAGTGTATGTCTTTGTTACTTGGTGTCACTTTATGTCTTTGATACTTGGTGTAAGTGCGTGTCTGTGTTACTGGGTATCAGTGTCTGTCTTTGTTACTTGGTGTCAGTGTAGGTCTGTGTTACCTGGTGTAAGATTGTGTCTTTCTAACTTGGTGTAAGTGCATGTCTTTGTTACTTGGTGTCAGAGTTTGTCTGTGTAACTTGGTGTAAGTGTGTGTCTTTGTTAGTTGTTGTCAGTGTATGTCTTTGTTACTTGGTGTCAGTGTATGTCTTTGTTATTTGGTGTAAGTGTGTGTATTTGTTACTTGGTGTCAGTGTATGTCTTTGTTACGTGGTGTAAGTGTTTGTGTTTCTGGGTATCAGTGTATGTCTTTGTTAGTTGGTGTCTGTGTATGTCTGTGATACTTGGTGTAATTGTGTGTCTGTGTTACTGGGTATCAGTGTATGTCTTTGTTACTTCGCGTAAGTATGTGTCTGTGTTACTGGGTGTCAGTGTATGTCTTTGTTACTTGGTTTAAATGTATGCCTTTGTTACTTGGTGTCAGTGTATGTATTTGTTACTTTGTGTAAAAGTGTGTCTGTGTTACTGGGTATCAGTGTATATCTTTTTTAATTGGTGTCAGTGTATGTCTTTGTTACTTGGTGTCAGTGTATGTCTTTGTTACCTGGGGTAACTGTGTGTCTGTGTTACTTGGTGTCAGTGTGTGTCTTTGTTCCTGGGTGTCAGTGTATGTCTTTGTTATTGGGTGTCAGTGTATGTCTGTATGACTTGGTGTAAGTGTATGTCTTTGTTACTTGGTGTCAGTGTATGTATGTGTTACTTGGTGTAAGGGTGTGTCTTTGTTAGTTGGTGTAAATGTATGTCTTTGTTACTTGGTGTCAGTGTATGTCTTTGTTACTTGGTGTCTGTGTATGTCTGTGATACTTGGTGAAAGTGTGTGACTGTGTTACTGGGTATCAGTGTATGTCTTCGTTGCTTGGTGTCTGTGAATGTCTTTGTTACTTGGTGTCAGTGCGTGTCTTTGTTACTTGGTGTCAGTGTGTGTCTTTGTTACTGGGGGTCAGTGTTTGTCTTTGTTACTGGGTGTCAGTGTATGTCTTTGTGACTTGGTGCAAGTGTGTGTCTGTGTTACTGGTTATCAGTTTCTGTCTTTGTTACTTGGTGTAAGTGTGTGTCTGTGTTACTGGGTGTCAGTGTATGTCTCTGTTACATGGTGTCAGTGGATGTCTGTGTACGTGCTGTAAGAGTGTGTCTTTGTTACTTGGTGTCAGTGTATGTCTTTGTTACATGGTGTAAGTGTATGTCTTTGTTACTTGGTGTCAGTGCATGTCTTTATTACTTGGTGTAAGTGTATGTCTTTGTTACTTGGTGTCAGTGTATGTCTCTGTTACTTGGTGTAAGTGTGTGTCTGTGTTACTGGGTATCAGTGTATGTCTTTGTTACTTGGTGTCATTGTCTGTCTTTGTTACTTGGTGTAAGTGTGTGTCTGTGTTACTGGGTATCAGTGTATGTCTTGGTTACTTGGTGTCAATGTATGTCTGTGTTACTGGGTGTAGGTGTGTGTCTGTGTTACTGGGTATCAGTGTATGTTTTTGTTACTTGGTGTCTGTTTCTGTCTTTGCTACTTGGTGTCAGTGTATGTCTTTGCTACTTGGTGTAAGTGTGTGTCTGTGTTACTGGGTTTCAGTGTATGTCTTTGTTACTTGGTGTCAGTGTATGTCTTTGTTGCATTGTGTCAGTCTATGTCTTTGTTACTTGGTGTAAGTGTGTGTCTGTGTTACTGGGGATCAGTGAATGTCTTTGTTACTTGGTGTCAGTGTATGTCTTTGTTACTGGGTGTTAGTGTATGTTTTTGTTACTTCGTGTCAGTGTATGTCTTTGTTAGTTTGTGTCCGTGTGTGTCTGTGTTACTGGGTGTCAGTGTTGTCTTTGTTACTGGGTGTCAGTGTATGCCTTTGTTACTTGGTGTCAGTGTATGTCTTTGTTACTTGGTGTAAGTGTGTGTCTGTGCAACTGAGTATCAGTGTATGTCTTTGTTACTTGGTGTAAGTGTGTGTCTGTGTTACTGGGTATCAGTGTATGTCTTTGTTACTTGGTGTCAGTGTAGGTCTGTGTTACCTGGTGTAAGATTGTGTCTTTCTAACTTGGTGTAAGTGCATGTCTTTGTTACTTGGTGTCAGAGTTTGTCTGTGTAACTTGGTGTAAGTGTGTGTCTTTGTTAGTTGTTGTCAGTGTATGTCTTTGTTACTTGGTGTCAGTGTATGTCTTTGTTATTTGGTGTAAGTGTATGTATTTGTTACTTGGTGTCAGTGTATGTCTTTGTTACGTGGTGTAAGTGTTTGTGTTTCTGGGTATCAGTGTATGTCTTTGTTAGTTGGTGTCTGTGTATGTCTGTGATACTTGGTGTAATTGTGTGTCTGTGTTACTGGGTATCAGTGTATGTCTTTGTTACTTGGTGTCAGTGTATGTCTTTGTTACTTGATTTAAATGTATGCCTTTGTTACTTGGTGTCAGTGTATGTATTTGTTACTTTGTGTAAAAGTGTGTCTGTGTTACTGGGTATCAGTGTATATCTTTTTTAATTGGTGTCAGTGTATGTCTTTGTTACTTGGTGTCAGTGTATGTCTTTGTTACCTGGGGTAACTGTGTGTCTGTGTTACTTGGTGTCAGTGTGTGTCTTTGTTCCTGGGTGTCAGTGTATGTCTTTGTTACTGGGTGTCAGTGTATGTCTGTATGACTTGGTGTAAGTGTATGTCTTTGTTACTTGGTGTCAGTGTATGTATGTGTTACTTGGTGTAAGGGTGTGTCTTTGTTAGTTGGTGTAAATGTATATCTTTGTTACTTGGTGTCAGTGTATGTCTTTGTTACTTGGTGTCTGTGTATGTCTGTGATACTTGGTGAAAGTGTGTGACTGTGTTACTGGGTATCAGTGTATGTCTTCGTTGCTTGGTGTCTGTGAATGTCTTTGTTACTTGGTGTCAGTGCGTGTCTTTGTTACTTGGTGTCAGTGTGTGTCTTTGTTACTGGGGGTCAGTGTTTGTCTTTGTTACTGGGTGTCAGTGTATGTCTTTGTGACTTGGTGCAAGTGTGTGTCTGTGTTACTGGTTATCAGTTTCTGTCTTTGTTACTTGGTGTAAGTGTGTGTCTGTGTTACTGGGTGTCAGTGTATGTCTCTGTTACATGGTGTCAGTGGATGTCTGTGTACGTGCTGTAAGAGTGTGTCTTTGTTACTTGGTGTCAGTGTATGTCTTTGTTACTTGGTGTAAGTGTATGTCTTTGTTACTTGGTGTCAGTGCATGTCTTTATTACTTGGTGTAAGTGTATGTCTTTGTTACTTGGTGTCAGTGTATGTCTCTGTTACTTGGTGTAAGTGTGTGTCTGTGTTACTGGGTATCAGTGTATGTCTTTGTTACTTGGTGTCATTGTCTGTCTTTGTTACTTGGTGTAAGTGTCTGTCTGTGTTACTGGGTATCAGTGTATGTCTTGGTTACTTGGTGTCAATGTATGTCTGTGTTACTGGGTGTAAGTGTGTGTCTGTGTTACTGGGTATCAGTGTATGTTTTTGTTACTTGGTGTCTGTTTCTGTCTTTGTTACTTGGTGTCAGTGTATGTCTTTGCTACTTGGTGTAAGTGTGTGTCTGTGTTACTGGGTATCAGTGTATGTCTTTGTTACTTGGTGTCAGTGTATGTCTTTGTTGCATTGTGTCAGTGTATGTCTTTGTTACTTGGTGTAAGTGTGTGTCTGTGTTACTGGGGATCAGTGAATGTCTTTGTTACTTGGTGTCAGTGTATGTCTTTGTTACTGGGTGTTAGTGTATGTTTTTGTTACTTCGTGTCAGTGTATGTCTTTCTTACTTTGTGTCCGTGTATGTCTGTGTTACTGGGTGTCAGTGTATGTCTTTGTTACTGGGTGTCAGTGTATGCCTTTGTTACTTGGTGTCAGTGTATGTCTTTGTTACTTGGTGTAAGTGTGTGTCTGTGCAACTGAGTATCAGTGTATGTCTTTGTTACTTGGTGTCAGTGTGTGTCTGTGTTACTGGGTATCAGTGTATGTCTTTGTTACTCGGTGTCAGTGTCTGTCTTTGTTACTTGGTGTAAGTGTGTGTCTGTGTTACTGGGTATCAGTGCATGTCTTTGTTACTTGGTGTCAGTGTATGTCTTTATTACTTGGTGTAAGTGTGTGTCTGTGTTACTGAGTATCAGTGAATGTCTTTGTTACTTGGTGTCAGTGTATGTCTTTGTTACTGGGTGTCAGTGTATGTTTTTGTTACTGGGTGTCAGTGCATGACTTTGTTACTTGGTGTCCGTGTGTGTCTGTGTTACTGGGTGTCATTGTATGTCTTTGTTACTTGGTGTCAGTGTGTGCCTTTGTTACTTGGTGTCAGTGTATGTCTTTGTTACTTGGTGTAAGTGTGTGTCTGTGTAACTGAGTATCAGTGTCTGTCTTTGTTATTTGGTGTAAGTGAGTGTCTGTGTTACTGGGTATCAGTCTATGTCTTTGTAACTTGGTGTCAGAGTGTGTCTTTGTTACTTGGTGTAAGTGTGTGTCTGTGTTCCTCGGTACCAGTGAATGTCTTTGTTAATAAATGTCAGTGTATGTCTTTGTTACTTGGTGTAAGTGTGTGTCTGTGTTACTGGGTATCAGTTTATGTCTTTGTTACTTGGTGTCAGAGTGTGCCTTTGTTACATGGTGTCATTGTGTGTCTGTGTTACTGGGTATCAGTGTCTGTCTTTGTTACTTGGTGTCTGTGTATGTCTTTGTTACATGGTGTAAGTGTATGCATTTGTTACTTGGTGTAAGTGTGTGTCTGTGTTACTGGGTATCAGTGTATGTCTTTGTTACTTGTTGTAAGTGTATGTCTTTGTTACTTGGTGTCAGTGTGTGTCATTGATACTTGGTGTAAGTGTGTGTCTGTGTCACTGGGTATCAGTGTCTGTCTTTGTTACTTGGTGTAAGAGTGTGTCTGTGTTGCTGGGTATCAGTGTATGACTTTGTTACTTGGTGTCAGTGTAGGTCTGTGTTACTTGGTGTAAGTGTGTGTCTTTCTTACTTGGTGTCAGTGTATTTCTGTGTTACTTGGTGTAAGTGTGTTTCTTTGTTAATTGGTGTAAGTGTATGTCTGTGTTACTGGGTATCAGTGTATGTCTTTGTTATTTGGAGTCTGTGTCTGTCTGTGATACTTGGTGTAAGTGTGTGTCTGTGTTACTTGGTGTAAGTTTGTGTCTTTGTTACTTGGTGTCAGTGAATGTCTTTGTTACTTGGTGTCAGTGTGTGTCTTTGTTACTGGTGTCAGTGTATGTCTTTGCTACTGGGTATCAGTGTGTGTCTGAGTTACTGGGTATCAGTGTCTGTCTTTGTTACTTGGTGTAAGTGTCTGTCTGTGTTACTGGGTATCAGTGTATGTCTTTGTGACTTGGTGGAAGTGTATGTCTTTTTTACATGTTGTCAGTGTCTGCCTTTGATACTTGGTGTCAGTGTATGTCTGTGTTACTTGATGTAAGTATGTGTCTTTGTTCCTTGGTGTCAGTGTATGTCTTTGCTACTGGGTATCAGTGTATGTCTTTGTTACTTGGTCTCAGTGTATGTCTTTGTTACTTGGTGTAAGTGTTTGTCTGTGTTACTGGGTATCTGTGTAAGTATTTGTGACTTGGTGTAAGTGTGTGTCTGTGTTGCTGGGTATCAGTGTCTGTCTTTGTTACTGGGTGTCAGTGTGTGTCTTTGTGACCTGGTGTAAGTGTGTGTCTGTGTTACTGGGTATCAGTGTATGTCTTTGTTACTTGGTGGAAGTGCATGTCTTTGTTACTTGGTGTCAGTGTATGTCTTTGATACTTGGTGTCAGTGTATGTCTGTGTTACTTGGTGTCAGTGTATGTCTTTGTTACTTGGTGTAAGTGTATGTCGTTGTTACTTGGTGTCAGTGTATGTCTTTGTTACTTGGTGTAAGTGTATGTCTTTGTTACTTGGTTTCAGTGTATGTCTTTGTTACTTGGTGTCAGTGCATGTCTGTGTTACTTGGTGTAAGTGTATGTCTTTGTTACTTGGTGTCAGTGTATGTCTTTGTTACTTGGTGTAAGTGTATGTCTTTGTTACTTGGTGTCAGTGTATGTCTTTGTTACTTGGTGTAAGTGCATGTCTTTGTTACTTTGTGTCACTTTATGTCTTTGATACTTGGTGTAAGTGCGTGTCTGTGTTACTGGGTATCAGTGTCTGTCTTTGTTACTTGGTGTAAGAGTGTGTCTGTGTTGCTTGGTATCAGTGTATTTCTTTGTTACTTGGTGTTAGTGTAGGTCTGTGTTACCTGGTGTAAGTGTGTGTCTTTCTAACTTGGTGTAAGTGCATGTCTTTGTTACTTGGTGTCAGAGTTTGTCTGTGTAACTTGGTGTAAGTGTGTGTCTTTGTTAGTTGTTGTCAGTGTATGTCTTTGTTACTTGGTGTCAGTGTATGTCTTTGCTATTTGGTGTAAGTGTATGTATTTGTTACTTGGTGTCAGTGTATGTCTTTGTTACGTGGTGTAAGTGTTTGTGTTTCTGGGTATCAGTGTATGTCTTTGTTAGTTGGTGTCTGTGTATGTCTGTGATACTTGGTGTAATTGTGTGTCTGTGTTACTGGGTATCAGTGTATGTCTTTGTTACTTCGTGTAAGTATGTGTCTGTGTTACTGGGTATCAGTGTATGTCTTTGTTACTTGGTGTCAGTGTATGTCTTTGTTACTTGGTTTAAATGTATGCCTTTGTTACTTGGTGTCAGTGTATGTATTTGTTACTTTGTGTAAAAGTGTGTCTGTGTTACTGGGTATGAGTGTATATCTTTTTTACTTGGTGTCAGTGTATGTCTTTGTTACTTGGTGTCAGTGTATGTCTTTGTTACCTGGGTTAACTGTGTGTCTGTGTTACTTGGTGTCAGTGTGTGTCTTTGTTCCTGGGTGTCAGTGTAAGTCTTTGTTACTGGGTGTCAGTGTATGTGTTTGTGACTTTGTGTAAGTGTGTGTCTGTGTTATGGGTATCAGTGTCTGCCTTTGTTACTTGGTGTAAGTGTGTGTCTGTGTTACTGGGTATCAGTGTATGTCTTTGTTACTTGGTGTAAGTGTATGTCTTTGTTACTTGGTGTCAGTGTATGTCTTTGATACTTGGTGTCAGTGTATGTCTGTATGACATGGTGTAAGTGTATGTCTTTGTTACTTGGTGTCAGTGTATGTCTTTGTTACTTGGTGTAAGTGTGTGTCTTTGTTACTTGGTGTCAGTGTATGTCTTTGTTACTTGGTGTAAGTGTATGTCTTTGTTACTTGGTGTCAGTGCATGTCTGTGTTACTTGGTGTAAGGGTGTGTCTTTGTTAGTTGGTGCAAAGGTATGTCTTTGTTACTTGGTGTCAGTGTATGTCTTTGTGACTTGGTGTCTGTGTATGTCTGTGATACTTGGTGAAAGTGTGTGTCTGTGTTACTGGGTATCAGTGTATGTCTTCGTTGCTTGGTGTCTGTGAATGTCTTTGTTACTTGGTGTCAGTGTATGTCTTTGCTACTGGGTATCAGTGTATGTCTTTGTTACTTGGTTTCAGTGTATGTCTTTGTTACTTGGTGTAAGTGTGTGTCTGTGTTACTGGGTATCTGTGTAAGTATTTGTGACTTGTTGTAAGTGTGTGTCTGTGTTACTGGGTATCAGTGTCTGTCTTTGTTACTGGGTGTCAGTGTGTGTCTTTGTGACCTGGTGTAAGTGTGTGTCTGTGTTACTGGGTATCAGTGTCTGTCTTTGTTACTTGGTGTAAGTGCCTGTCTTTGTTACTTGGTGTCAGTGTATGTCTTTGATACTTGGTGTCAGTGTATGTCTGTGTTACTTGGCGTAAGTTTGTGTCTTTGTTACTTGGTGTCAGTGACTGTCTTTGTTACTTGGTGTCAGTGTATGTCTGTGTTCCTTGGTGTAAGTGTATGACTTTGTTACTTGGTGTCAGTGTATGTCTGTGTTACTTGGTGTAAGTGTATGTCTTTGTTACTTGGTGTCAGTGTATGTCTTTGTTACTTGGTGTAAGTGTATGTCTTTGTTACTTGGTGGCAGTGTATGTCTTTGTTACTTGGTGTAAGTGTATGTCTTTGTTACTTGGTGTCACTTTATGTCTTTGATACTTGGTGTAAGGGCGTGTCTGTGTTACTGGGTATCAGTGTCTGTCTTTGTTACTTGGTGTAAGAGTGTGTCTGTGTTGCTGGGTATCAGTGTATGTCTTTGTTACTTGGTGTCAATGTAGGTCTGTGATACCTGGTGTAAGTGTGTGTCTTTCTAACTTGGTGTAAGTGCATGTCTCTGTTACTTGGTGTCAGAGTTTGTCTGTGTAACTTGGTGTAAGTGTGTGTCTTTGTTAGTTGTTGTCAGTGTATGTCTTTGTTACTTGGTGTCAGTGTATGTGTTTCTGGGTATCAGTGTATGTCTTTGTTAGTTGGTGTCTGTGTATGTCTGTGATACTTGGTGTAATTGTGTGTCTGTGTTACTGGGTATCAGTGTATGTCTTTGTTACTTCGTGTAAGTATGTGTCTGTGTTACTGGGTATCAGTGTATGTCTTTGTTACTTGGTGTCAGTGTATGTCTTTGTTACTTGGTTTAAATGTATGCCTTTGTTACTTGGTGTCAGTGTATGTATTTGTTACTTTGTGTAAAAGTGTGTCTGTGTTACTTGGTGTCAGTGTGTGTCTTTGTTCCTGGGTGTCAGTGTATGTCTTTGTTACTGGGTGTCACTGTATGTGTTTGTTACTTGGTGTCAGTGTATATCTGTATGACTTGGTGTAAGTGTATGTCTTTGTTACTTGGTGTCAGTGTATGTCTTTGTTACTTGGTGTAAGGGTGTGTCTTTGTTAGTTGGTGTAAATGTATGTCTTTGTTACTTGGTGTCAGTGTATGTCTTTGTTACTTGGTGTCTGTGCATGTCTGTGATACTTGGTGAAAGTGTGTGTCTGTGTTACTGGGTATCAGTGTCTGTCTTCGTTGCTTGGTGTCTGTGAATGTCTTTGTTACTTGGTGTCAGTGCGTGTCTTTGTGACTTGGGGCAAGTTTGTGTCTGTGTTACTGGTTATCAGTTTCTATCTGTGTTACTGGGTATCAGTCTATGTCTTTGTTACTTGGTGTCAGTGTGTGTCTTTGTTACTTGGTGTAAGTGTGTGTCTGTGTTCCTCGGTATCAGTGAATGTCTTTGTTAATAGGTGTCAGTGTATGTCTTTGTTACTTGGTGTAAGTGTGTGTCTGTGTTACTGGGTATCAGTTTATGTCATTGTTACTTGTTGTCAGAGTGTGCCTTTGTTACATGGTGTCATTGTGTGTCTTTGTTACTGGGTGTCAGAATTAGAATTAGAATTAGAATATTACAGCGCAGTACAGGCCCTTCGGCCCTCGATGTTGCGCCGAGCTGTGAAACCATCTGACCTACACTATTCCATTTTCATCCATGTGTCCATCCAATGTCCACTTAAATGCCCTTAAAGTTGGCGAATCTACTGCTGCTGCAGGCAGGGCATTCCACGCCCTTACTACTCTCTGAGTAAAGAAACTACCTCTCACATCTGTCCTATATCTATCACCCCTCAACTTGAAGCTATGTCCCCTCGTGTTTGCCATCACCATCCGAGGAAAAAGACGCTCACTATCCACCCTATCTAACCCTCTGATTATCTTATATGTCTCTATTAAGTCACCTCTCCTCCTCCTTCTCTCCAACGAAAACAACCTCAAGTCCCTCAGCCTTTCCTCGTAAGACCTTCCCTCCATACCAGGCAACATCCTAGTAAATCTCCTCTGCACCCTTTCCATAGCTTCCACATCCTTTCTATAATGCGGTGACCTGAACTGTACGCAATACTCCAGCTGCGGTCTCACCAGAGTCTTGGACAGTGAATGTCTTTGTTAATAGGTGTCAGTGTATGTCTTTGTTACTTTGTGTAAGTGTGTGTCTGTGTTACTGGGTATCAGTTTCTGTCATTGTTACTTGTTGTCAGAGTGTGCCTTTGTTACATGGTGTCAGTGTATGTCTTTGTTACTTGGTGTCATTGTCTGTCTTTGTTACTTTGTGTAAGTGTGTGTCTGTGTTACTGGGTATCAGTGTATGTCTTTGTTACTTGGTGTCCGTGTATGTTTGTGTTACTTGGTGTAAGTGTATGTCTTTGTTACTTGGTGTCAATGTATGTCTGTGTTACTTGGTGTAAGTGTGTGTCTTTGTTACTGGGTATCAGTGTATGTCTTTGTATTTGGTGTCACTGTATGTCCTTGTTACTTGGTGTAAGTGTATGTCTTTGTTACTTGGTGTCAGTGTATGTTTGTGTTACTTGGTGTCAGTGTATGTCTTTGTTACTTGGTGTCAGTGAATGTCTTTGTTACTTGGTGTCAGTGTATTTCTTTGTCACTTGGTGTAATTGTATGTCTGTGTTACTGGGTATCACTGTCTGTCTTTGTTACTTGGTGCAAGCGTGTGTCTGTGTTACTGGGAATCAGTGTATGTCTTTGTTACTTGGTGTTAGTGTGTACCTGTGTTACTTGGTGTAAGTGTGTGTCTGTGTAACTGGGTATCAGTGTATGTCGTTGTTACTTGGTGTCTGTTTCTGTTTTTGTTACTTGGTGTCAGTGTATGTCTTTGTGACTTGGTGTAAGTGTGTGTCTGTGTTACTGGGTATCAGTGTATGTCTTTGTTACTTGGTGTCAGTGTATGTCTTTGTTACTAGGTGTCAGTGTATGTTTTTGTTACTTCGTGTCAGTGTATGTCTTTGTTACTTTGTGTCCGTGTGTGTCTGTGTTACTGGGTGTCAGTGTATGCCTTTGTTACTTGGTGTCAGTGTATGTCTTTGTTACTTGGTGTAAGTGTGTGTCTGTGCAACTGAGTATCAGTGTATGTCTTTGTTACTTGGTGTAAGTGTGTGTCTGTGTTACTGGGTATCAGTGTATGTCTTGGTTACTCGGTGTCATTGTATGTCTTTGTTACTTGGTGTAAGAGTGTGTCTGTGTTACTGGGTATCAGTGTATGTCTTTGTTACCTGGTGTCAGTGTATGTCTTTGTTACTTGGTGTAAGTGTGCGTCTGTGTTACTGAGTATCAGTGAATGTCTTTGTTACTTGGTGTCAGTGTATGTCTTTGTTACTGGGTGTCAGTGTATTCTTTTGTTACTGGGTGTCAGTGCATGACTTTGTTACTTGGTGTCCGTGTGTGTCTGTGTTACTGGGTGTCATTGTATGTCTTTGTTACTTGGTGTCAGTGTGTGCCTTTGTTACTTGGTGTCAGTGTATGTCTTTGTTACTTGGTGTAAGTGTGTGTCTGTGTAACTGAGTATCAGTGTATATCTTTGTTACTTGGTGTAAGTGTGTATCTGTGTTACTGGGTATCAGTCTATGTCTTTGTTACTTGGTGTCAGTGTGTGTCTTTGTTACTTGGTGTAAGTGTGTGTCTGTGTTCCTCGGTATCAGTGAATGTCTTTGAAATAGGTGTCAGTGTATGTCTTTGTTACTTGGTGTAAGTGTGTGTCTGTGTTACTGGGTATCAGTTTATGTCATTGTTACTTGTTGTCAGAGTGTGCCTTTGTTACATGGTGTCATTGTGTGTCTTTGTTACTGGGTGTCAGAATTAGAATTAGAATTAGAATATTACAGCGCAGTACAGGCCCTTCGGCCCTCGATGTTGCGCCGAGCTGTGAAACCATCTGACCTACACTATTCCATTTTCATCCATGTGTCTATCCAATGTCCACTTAAATGCCCTTAAAGTTGGCGAATCTACTGCTGCTCCAGGCAGGGCATTCCACGCCCTTACTACTCTCTGAGTAAAGAAACTACCTCTCACATCTGTCCTATATCTATCACCCCTCAACTTGAAGCTATGTCCCCTCGTGTTTGCCATCACCATCCGAGGAAAAAGACGCTCACTATCCACCCTATCTAACCCTCTGATTATCTTATATGTCTCTATTAAGTCACCTCTCCTCCTCCTTCTCTCCAACGAAAACAACCTCAAGTCCCTCAGCCTTTCCTCGTAAGACCTTCCCTCCATACCAGGCAACATCCTAGTAAATCTCCTCTGCACCCTTTCCATAGCTTCCACATCCTTTCTATAATGCGGTGACCAGAACTGCACGCAATACTCCAGCTGCGGTCTCACCAGAGTCTTGTACAGTGAATGTCTTTGTTAATAGGTGTCAGTGTATGTCTTTGTTACTTGGTGTAAGTGTGTGTCTGTGTTACTGGGTATCAGTTTATGTCATTGTTACTTGTTGTCAGAGTGTGCCTTTGTTACATGGTGTCAGTGTATGTCTTAGTTACTGGGTGTCAGTGTATGTCTTTGTGACTTGGTGTAAGTGTGTGTCTGTGTTACTGGGTATCAGTGTATGTCTTTGTTACTTGGTGTCATTGTCTGTCTTTGTTACTTTGTGTAAGTGTGTGTCTGTGTTACTGGGTATCAGTGTATGTATTTGTTACTTGGTGTCCGTGTATGTTTGTGTTACTTGGTGTAAGTGTATGTCTTTGTTACTTGGTGTCAATGTATGTCTGTGTTACTTGGTGCAAGTGTGTGTCTTTGTTACTGGGTATCAGTGTATGTCTTTGTATTTGGTGTCACTGTATGTCTTTGTTACTTGGTGTAAGTGTATGTCTTTGTTACTTGGTGTCAGTGTATGTTTGTGTTACTTGGTGTCAGTGTATGTCTTTGTTACTTGGTGTCAGTGAATGTCTTTGTTACTTGGTGTAAGTGTATGTCTTTGTTACTTGATGTCAGTGTATTTCTTTGTTACTTGGTGTAATTGTATGTCTGTGTTACTGGGTATCACTGTCTGTCTTTGTTACTTGGTGCAAGTGTGTGTCTGTGTTACTGGGAATCAGTGTATGTCTTTGTTACTTGGTGTTAGTGTGTACCTGTGTTACTTGGTGTAAGTGTGCGTCTGTGTAACTGGGTATCAGTGTATGTCGTTGTTACTTGGTGTAATTGTGTGTCTGTGTTACTGGGTATCAGTGTATGTCTTTGTTACTTGTTGTCAGTGTATGTCTTTTTTACTTGGTGTAAGTGTATGTCTTTGTTACTTGGTGTCAGTGTATGTCTTTCTTAATTGGTGTAAGTGTGTGTCTTTGTTACCGACTATCAGTGTATGTCTTTGTTAATTGGTGTCAGTGTATGTCTTTGTTACTTGGTGTAAGTGTGTGTCTGTGTTACTGGGTATCAGTGTATGTCTTTGTTACTTGGTGTCAGTGTGTGTCTTTGTTACTGAGTGTCAGTGCATGTCTTTGTTACTGGGTGTCAGTGTATGTCTTTGTTACGTGGTGTAAGTGTATGTCTTTGTTACTTGGTGTCAGTGTGTGTCTTTGTTACTTGGTGTCAGTGCATGTCTTTGTTACTGTGTATCAGTGTCTGTCTTTGTTACTTGTTGTAAGAGTGTGTCTGTGTTGCTGGGTTTCGGTGTATGGCTTTGTTACTTGGTGTCAGTGTAGGTCTGTGTTACTTGGTGTAAGTGTGTGTCTTTCTTACTTGGTGTAAGTGCATGTCTTTGTTACTTGGTGTCAGTGTATGTCTGTATAACTTGGTGTAAGTGTGTGTCTTTGTTAGTTGGTGTAATTGTATATCTTTGTTACTTGGTGTCAGTGTATGTCTGCGTTATTTGGTGTAAGTGTATGTATTTGTTACTTGGTGTCGTTGTATGTCTTTGTTACTTGGTTTAAGTGTTTGTCTGTGTTACTGGGTATCAGTGTATGTCTTTGTTAGTTGGTGTCTGTGTATGTCTGTGATACTTGGTGTAAGTGTGTGTCTGTGTTACCGGCTATCAGTGTATGTCTTTGTTACTTCGTGTAAGTGTGTGTCTGTGTTACTGGGTATCAGTGTATGTCTTTGTTACTTGGTGTCAGTGTGTGTCTTTGTTACTGAGTGTCAGTGCATGTCTTTGTTACTGGGTGTCAGTGTATGTCTTTGTTACTTGGTGTAAGTGTATGTCTTTGTTACTTGGTGTCAGTGTGTGTCTTTGTTAGTTGGTGTCAGTACATGTCTTTGTTACTGTCCGTTGGATTGCTAACCTAACAAGTTTTGATTTTTTGGTTTTTCAGTAGATTTGTTGGGAATTTGGAATAGTGGTAATGGTGGTTAAGGCAGTTGTATGTCCCTCCTGCAGAATGTGGGAGGTAAGGGTCGCCAAGAGTGTCCCTGCTGACTGCATCTGTGGGAAGTGCACCCAACTCCAGCTCCTCGAGAACCGCGTTAGGGAACTGGAGCTGGAGCTGGATGAACTTCGGATCATTCGGGAGGCGGAGGAGGTTATTGAGAGGAGTTATGGGGAGGTAGTCACACCTCAGGTAAAAGAAGTAGGTAGATGGGTTACCGTCAGGGGAAGGAGAGGGAACCAGCAGGCAGTGCAGGGATCCCCTGTGGCTGTTTCCCTCAACAACAGGTATACCGTTTTGGATACTGTTGCGGGGGACGACTTACCAGGGGTAAGCAATGGGGTACAGATATCTGGCACAGAGTCTGTCCCTGTTGCTCAGAAGGGAAGGGGGAAGAGGAGCAGAATATTAGTCATTGGGGACTCCATAGTTAGGGGAACAGATAGGAGGTTCTGTGGGAACGAGAGAGACTCACGGTTGGTATGTTGCCTCCCAGGTGCCAGGGTTCGTGATGTCTCGGATCGTGTTTTTGGGATCCTTAATGGGGAGGGGGAGCAGCCCCAAGTCGTGGTCCACATAGGCACCAACGACATAGGTAGGAAGAGAGATGGGGATTTAAGACAGAAATTTAGGGAGCTAGGGTGGAAGCTTAGAGCAAGAACAAACAGAGTTGTTATCTCTGGGTCGTTGCCCGTGCCACGTGATAGCGAAGCGAGGAATAGGGAGAGAGAGGAGTTGAGCACGTGGCTGCAGGGATGGTGCAGGAGGGAGGGTTTTGGTTTCCTGGATAATTGGGGCTCTTTCTGGGGTAGGTGGGACCTCTACAAACAGGATGGTCTTCACCTGAACCAGAGGGGTACCAATATCCTGGGGGGGGGGGGGAGGTTTGCTAGTGCTCTTCGGGGGGGTTTAAACTAATTCAGCAGGGGAATGGTAACCTAAATTGTAGTGCCAGTGTACAGGATGTTGAGAGTAGTGAGGTCAGGGATATGGTTACAAGGACGCAAGAGGGCACTGGCAAGCAAGAACCTGGTTTAAAGTGTGTCTATTTCAACGCCAGGAGCATCCGGAATAAGGTGGGTGAGCTTGCAGCATGGGTTGGTACCTGGGATCTCGATGTAGTGGCCATTTCGGAGACATGGGTAGAGCAGGGGCAGGAATGGATGTTGCAGATTCCGGGATTTAGATGTTTCAGTAAGAACAGAGAAGATGGTAAAAGAGGGGGGGGGTGTGGCATTGTTAATCAAGGAGAGTATTACAGCGACAGAAAGGACGTTTGAGGACTCGTCTACTGAGGTAGTATGGGCTGAGGTTAGAAACAGGAGAGGTGAGGTTACCCTGTTGGGAGTTTTCTATAGACCTCCGAATAGTTCCAGAGATGTAGAGGAAAGGATAGCGAAGATGATTCTCGACAGGGGTGAGAGTAACAGGGTAGTTGTTATGGGGGACTTTAACTTTCCAAATATCGACTGGAAATACTATAGTTCGAGTACTTTAGATGGGTCAGTTTTTGTCCAGTGTGTGCAGGAGGGTTTTCTGACACAGTATGTAGACAGGCCAACCAGGGGCGATGCCACATTGGATTTGGTACTGGGAAATGAACCCGGCCAGGTGTTAGATTTAGATGTCGGTGAGCACTTTGGTGACAGTGATCACATTTCGGTTAGGTTTACCTTAGCGATGGGCAGGGACAGGTATATACCGCAGGGCAAAAATTATAGCTGGGGGAAAGGAAATTATGATGCGATTAGGCAAGATTTAGGATGCATAGGATGGGGAAGGAAACTGCAGGGGATGGGAACAATCGAAATGTGGAGCTTATTCAAGGAGCAGCTACTGCGTGTCCTTGATAAGTATGTACCTGTGAGGCAGGGAGGAAGTTGTCGTGCGAGGGAGCCGTGGTTTACTAAAGAAGTTGAAGCGCTTGTCAAGAGGAAGAAGAAGGCTTATGTAAGGATGAGACGTGAAGGCTCAGTTAGGGCGCTTGAGAGCTACAAGCTAGCCAGGAAGGATCTAAAGGGAGAGCTAAGAAGAGCAAGGAGAGGACACGAGAAGTCATTGGTGGATCGGATCAGGGAAAACCCTAAGGCTTTCTATAGGTATATCAGGAATAAAAGAATGACGATAGTTAGATTAGGGCCAATCAAGGATAGTAGTGGGAAGTTGTGTGTGGAATCAGAGGAGATAGGGGAAGTGTTAAATGAATATTTTGCGTCAGTATTTACAGTAGAGAAAGAAAATGTTGTTGAGAATACTGAGATTCAGGCTACAAGGCTAGATGGGATTGAGGTTCACAATGAGGAGGTGTTCGCAATTTTGGAAAGTGTGAAAATAGATAAGTCCCCTGGGCCAGATGGGATTTATCCTAGGATTCTCTGGGAAGCTAGGGAGGAGATTGCAGAGCCTTTGTCCTTGATCTTTATGTCGTCATTGTCGACAGGAATAGTGCCGGAAGACTGGAGGATTGCAAATGTTGTCCCCTTGTTCAAGAAGGGGAGTAGAGACAGCCCTGGTAATTATAGACCTGTGAGCCTCACTTCGGTTGTGGGTAAAATGTTGGAAAAGGTTATAAGAGACAGGATTTATAATCATCTTGAAAAGAATAAGTACATTAGAGATAGTCAGCACGGTTTTGTGACGGGTAGGTCGTGCCTCACAAACCTTATTGAGTTTTTCGAGAAGGTGACCAAACAGGTGGATGAGGGTAAAGCAGTGGATGTGGTGTATATGGATTTCAGTAAGGCGTTTGATAAGGTTCCCCACGGTAGGCTATTGCAGAAAATACGGAAGTATGGGGTTGAAGGTGATTTAGAGCTTTGGATCAGAAATTGGCTAGCTGAAAGAAGACAGAGGGTGGTGGTTGATGGCAAGTGTTCATCCTGGAGTTTAGTTACTAGTGGTGTACCGCAATGATCTGTTTTGGGGCCACTGCTGTTTGTCATTTTTATAAATGACCTGGAAGAGGGTGTAGAAGGGCGGGTTAGTAAATTTGCAGATGACACGAAGGTCGGTGGAGTTGTGGATAGTGCCGAAGGATGTTGTAGGGTACAGAGAGACATAGATAGGCTGCAGAGCTGGGCTGAGAGATGGCAAATGGCGTTTAATGCATAAAAGTGTGAGGTGATTCACTTTGGAAGGAGTAACAGTAATGCAGAGTACTGGGCTAATGGGAAGATTCTTGTTAGTGTAGATGAGCAGAGAGATATTGGTGTCCAGGTGCATAAATCCCTGAAGGTTGCTAACCAGGTTAATAGGGCTGTCAAGAAGGCATATGGTGTGTTAGATTTTATTAGTAGGGGGGTCGACTTTCGGAGCCACGAGGTCATGCTGCAGCTGTACAAGACTCTGGAGAGACCGCAGCTGGAGTATTGCGTGCAGTTCTGGTCACCGCATTATAGAAAGGATGTGGAAGCTATGGAAAGGGTGCAGAGGAGATTTACTAGGATGTTGCCTGGTATGGAGGGAAGGTCTTACGAGGAAAGGCTGAGGGACTTGAGGTTGTTTTCGTTGGAGAGAAGGAGGAGGAGAGGTGACTTAATAGAGACATATAAGATAATCAGAGGGTTAGATAGGGTGGATAGTGAGCGTCTTTTTCCTCGGGTGGTGATGGCAAACACGAGGGGACATAGCTTCAAGTTGAGGGGTGATAGATATAGGACAGATGTGAGAGGTAGTTTCTTTACTCAGAGAGTAGTCAGGGCGTGGAATGCCCTGCCTGCAACAGTAGTAGATTCGCCAACTTTAAGGGCATTTAAGTGGACATTGGATAGACACATGGATGAAAATGGAATAGTGTAGGTCAGATGGTTTCACAGCTCGGCGCAACATCGAGGGCCGAAGTGCCTGTACTGCGCTGTCATATTCTAATTCTACTGTGTATCAGTGTCTGTCTTTGTTACTTGTTGTAAGAGTGTGTCTGTGTGGCTGGGTTTCAGTGTATGGCTTTGTTACTTGGTGTCAGTGTAGGTCTGTGTTACTTGGTGCAAGTGTGTGTCTTTCTTACTTGGTGTCAGTGCATGTCTTTGTTACGTGGTGTCAGTGTATGTACGTATAACTTGGTGTAAGTGTGTGTCTTTGTTACTTGGTGTCGTTGTATGTCTTTGTTACTTGGTGTAAGTGTTTGTCTGTGTTACTGGCTATCAGTGTATGTCTTTGTTAGTTGGTGTCTGTGTATGTCTGTGATACTTGGTGTAAGTGTGTGTCTGTGTTACCGGCTATCAGTGTATGTCTTTGTTACTTCGTGTAAGTGTGTGTCTGTGTTACTGGGTATCAGTGTATGTCTTTGTTACTTGGTGTCACTGTATGTATTTGTTACTTGGTGTAAGTGTGTGTCTGTGTTACTGGGTATCAGTGTATGTCTTTGTTACTCGGTGTCAGTGTATGTCTTTGTTACTTGGTGTAAGTGTGTGTCTGTGTTACTGGGTATCAGTGTATGTCTTTGTTACTTGGTGTCAGTGTATGTCTTTGTTACTTGGTGTAAGTGTGTGTCTGTGTTACTGAGTATCAGTGAATGTCTTTGTTACTTGGTGTCAGTGTATGTCTTTGTTACTGGGTGTCAGTGTATGTTTTTGTTACTGGGTGTCAGTGCATGACTTTGTTACTTGGTGTCCGTGTGTGTCTGTGTTACTGGGTGTCATTGTATGTCTTTGTTACTTGGTGTCAGTGTGTGCCTTTGTTACTTGGTGTCAGTGTATGTCTTTGTTACTTGGTGTAAGTGTGTGTCTGTGTAACTGAGTATCAGTGTCTGTCTTTGTTACTTGGTTTAAGTGTGTGTCTGTGTTACTGGGTATCAGTCTATGTCTTTGTTACTTAGTGTCAGTGTGTGTCTTTGTTACTTGGTGTAAGTGTGTGTCTGTGTTCCTCGGTATCAGTGAATGTCTTTGTTAATAGGTGTCAGTGTATGTCTTTGTTACTTGGTGTAAGGGTGTGTCTGTGTTACTGGGTATCAGTTTAGTCTTTGTTACTTGGTGTCAGAGTGTGCCTTTGTTACATGGTGTCATTGTGTGTCTTTGTTACTGGGTGTCAGTGTATGTCTTAGTTACTGGGTGTCAGTGTATGTCTTTGTGACTTGGTGTAAGTGTGTGTCTGTGTTACTGGGTATCAGTGTATGTCTTTGTTACTTGGTGTCATTGTCTGTCTTTGTTACTTGGTGTAAGTGTGTGTCTGTGTTACTGGGTATCAGTGTATGTCTTTGTTACTTGGTGTCCGTGTATGTTTGTGTTACTTGGTGTAAGTGTATGTCTTTGTTACTTGGTGTCAATGTATGTCTGTGTTACTTGGTGTAAGTGTGTGTCTTTGTTACTGGGTATCAGTGTATGTCTTTGTATTTGGTGTCACTGTATGTCTTTGTTACTTGGTGTAAGTGTATGTCTTTGTTACTTGGTGTCAGTGTATGTTTGTGTTACTTGGTGTCAGTGTATGGCTTTGTTACTTGGTGTCAGTGAATGTCTTTGTTACTTGGTGTAAGTGTATGTCTTTGTTACTTGGTGTCAGTGTATTTCTTTGATACTTGGTGTAATTGTATGTCTGTGTTACTGGGTATCACTGTCTGTCTTTGTTACTTTGTGCAAGTGTGTGTGTCTGGGTTACTGGGTATCAGTGTATGTCTTTGTTACTTGGTGTCAGTGTGTATCTGTGTTACTTGGTGTAAGTGTGTGTCTGTGTAACTGGGTATCAGTGTATGTCGTTGTTACTTGGTGTAATTGTGTGTCTGTGTTACTGGGTATCAGTGTATGTCTTTGTCACTTGTTGTCAGTGTATGTCTTTTTTACTTGGTGTAAGTGTATGTCTTTGTTACTTGGTGTCAGTGTATGTCTTTGTTACTTGGTGTAAGTGTGTGTCTTCGTTACCGACTATCAGTGTATGTCTTTGTTAATTGGTGTCAGTGTATGTCTTTGTTACTTGGTGTAAGTGTGTGTCTGTGTTACTGGGTATCAGTGTATGTCTTTGTTACTTGGTGTCAGTGTGTGTCTTTGTTCCTGGGTGTCAGTGCATGTCTTTGTTACTGGGAGTCAGTGTATGTCTTTGTTACTTGGTGTAAGTGTATGTCTTTGTTACTTGGTGTCAGTGTGTGTCTTTGTTACTGGGTGTCAGTGCATGTCTTTGTTACTGTGTATCAGTGTCTGTCTTTGTTACTTGTTGTTAGAGTGTGTCTGTGTTGCTGGGTTTCGGTGTATGTCTTTGTTACTTGGTGTCAGTGTATGTCTGTATAACTTGGTGTAAGTGTGTGTCTTTGTTAGTTGGTGTAATTGTATATCTTTGTTACTTGGTGTCAGTGTATGTCTGTGTTATTTGGTGTAAGTGTATGTATTTGTTACTTGGTGTCGTTGTATGTCTTTGTTACTTGGTGTAAGTGTTTGTCTGTGTTACTGGGTATCAGTGTATGTCTTTGTTAGTTGGTGTCTGTGTATGTCTGTGATACTTGGTGTAAGTGTGTGTCTGTGTTACCGGCTATCAGTGTATGTCTTTGTTACTTCGTGTAAGTGTGTGTCTGTGTTACTGGGTATCAGTGTATGTCTTTGTTACTTGGTGTCCGTGTATGTGTTAGTTACTTGGTGTAAGTGTATGCCTTTGTTCCTTGGTGTCAGTGTATGTATTTGTTACTTGGTGTAAGTGTGTGTCTGTGTTACTGGGTATCAGTGTATGTCTTTGTTACTTGGTGTCAGTGTGTGTCTTTGTTACTGGGTGTCAGTGTATGTCTTTGCTAGTTGGTGTCTGTGTATGTCTGTGATACTTGGTGTAAGTGTGTGTCTGTGTTAACGGCTATCAGTGTATGTCTTTGTTACTTCGTGTAAGTGTGTGTCTGTGTTACTGGGTATCAGTGTATGTCTTTGTTACTTGGTGTCAGTGTATGTGTTTGTTACTTGGTGTAAGTGTATGCCTTTGTTCCTTGGTGTCAGTGTATGTTCTTGTTACTGGGTGTCAGTGCATGACTTTGTTACTTGATGTCAGTGTGTGTCTGTGTTACTGGGTGTCATTGTATGTCTTTGTTACTTGGTGTCAGCGTGTGGATTTTTTACTTGGTGTCAGTGTATGTCTTTGTTACTTGGTGTAAGTGTGTGTCTGTGTAACTGAGTATCAGTGTATGTCTTTGTTACTTGGTGTAAGTGTGTGTCTGTGTGACTGGGTATCAGTCTATGTCTTTGTTACTTGCTGTCAGTGTGTGTCTTTGTTACTTGGTGTAAGTGTGTGTCTGTGTTCCTCGGTATCAGTGAATGTCTTTGTTAATAGGTGTCAGTGTATGTCTTTGTTACTTGGTGTAAGTGTGTGTCTGTGTTACTGGGTATCAGTTTATGTCTTTGTTACTTGGTGTCAGAGTGTGCCTTTGTTACATGGTGTCATTGTGTGTCTTTGTTACTGGGTGTCAGTGTGTGTCTGTGTTACTGGGTATCAGTGTATGTCGATGTTACTTGGTGTCATTGTCTGTCTTTGTTACTTGGTGTAAATGTGTGTCTGTGTTACTGGGTATCAGTGTATGTCTTTGTTACTTGGTGTCCGTGTATGTTTGTGTTACTTGGTGTAAGTGTATGTCTTTGTAACTTGGCGTCAATGTATGTCTGTGTTACTTGGTGTAAGTGTGTGTCTTTGTTACTGGGTATCAGTGTATGTCTTTGTATTTGGTGTCACTGTATGTCTTTGTTACTTGGTGTAAGTGTATGTCTTTGTTACTTGGTGTCAGTGTATGTTTGTGTTACTTGGTGTAAGTGTATGTCTTTGTTAGTTGGTGTCAGTGAATGTCTTTGTTACTTGGTGTAATTGTATGTCTTTGTTACTTGGTGTCAGTGTATTTCTTTGTTACTTGGTGTAATTGTATGTCTGTGTTACTGGGTATCAGTGTCTGTCTTTGTTGCTTGGTGCAAGTGTGTGTCTGTGTTACTGGGTATCAGTGTATGTCTTTGTTACTTGGTGTCAGTGTGTATCTGTGTTACTTGGTGTAAGTGTGTGTCTGTGTTACTGGGTATCAGTGTATGTCTTTGTTACTTGTTGTCAGTGTATGTCTTTTTCACTTGGTGCAAGTGCATGTCTTTGTTACTTGGTGTCAGTGTATGTCTTTGTTACTTGGTGTAAGTGTGTGTCTGTGTTACTGGGTAACAGTGTATGTCTTTGTTAATTGGTGTCAGTGTATGTCTTTGTTACTTGGTGTAAGTGTGTGTCTGTGTTACTGGGTATCAGTGTATGTCTTTGTTACTTGGTGTCAGTGTGTGTCTTTGTTACTGGGTGTCAGTGCATGTCTTTGTTACTGGGTGTCAGTATATGGCTTTGTTACTTGGTGGAAGTGTATGTCTTTGTGACTTGGTGTCAGTGTATGTATTTGTAACTTGGTGTCGGTGTATGCCTTTGTTAATTGGTGTAAGTGTGTGTCTGAGTTAATGGGTATCAGTGTATGTCTTTGTTACTTGGTGTCAGTGTATGTCTTTGTTACTTGGTGTAAGTGTATGCCTTTGTTCCTTGGTGTCAGTGTATGTATTTGTTACTTGGTGTAAGTGTGTGTCTGTGTTACTGGGTATCAGTGCATGTCTTTGTTACTTGGTGAAAGTGTATGTCTTTGTTACTTGGTGTAAGTGTATGTCTTTGCTACTTGGCTTCAGTGCATGTCTTTTTCACTTGGTGCAAGTGTATGTCTTTGTTACTTGGTGTCAATGTATGTCTTTGTTCCTTGGTTTGAGTGTATGTCTTTGTTACTTGGTGTCAGTGTATGTCTCTGTTAATTGGTGTAAGTGAATGTCTGTGTTACTGGGTATCAGTGTATGTCTTTGTTAGTTGGTGTCTGTGTATGTCTGTGATACTTGGTGTAAGTGTGTGTCTGTGTTACCGGCTATCAGTGTATGTCTTTGTTACTTCGTGTAAGTGTGTGTCTGTGTTACTGGGTATCAGTGTATGTCTTTGTTACTTGGTGTCCGTGTATGTGTTAGTTACTTGGTGTAAGTGTATGCCTTTGTTCCTTGGTGTCAGTGTATGTATTTGTTACTTGGTGTAAGTGTGTGTCTGTGTTACTGGGTATCAGTGTATGTCTTTGTTACTTGGTGTCAGTGTGTGTCTTTGTTACTGGGTGTCAGTGTATGTCTTTGCTAGTTGGTGTCTGTGTATGTCTGTGATACTTGGTGTAAGTGTGTGTCTGTGTTAACGGCTATCAGTGTATGTCTTTGTTACTTCGTGTAAGTGTGTGTCTGTGTTACTGGGTATCAGTGTATGTCTTTGTTACTTGGTGTCAGTGTATGTGTTTGTTACTTGGTGTAAGTGTATGCCTTTGTTCCTTGGTGTCAGTGTATGTTCTTGTTACTGGGTGTCAGTGCATGACTTTGTTACTTGATGTCAGTGTGTGTCTGTGTTACTGGGTGTCATTGTATGTCTTTGTTACTTGGTGTCAGCGTGTGGATTTTTTACTTGGTGTCAGTGTATGTCTTTGTTACTTGGTGTAAGTGTGTGTCTGTGTAACTGAGTATCAGTGTATGTCTTTGTTACTTGGTGTAAGTGTGTGTCTGTGTGACTGGGTATCAGTCTATGTCTTTGTTACTTGCTGTCAGTGTGTGTCTTTGTTACTTGGTGTAAGTGTGTGTCTGTGTTCCTCGGTATCAGTGAATGTCTTTGTTAATAGGTGTCAGTGTATGTCTTTGTTACTTGGTGTAAGTGTGTGTCTGTGTTACTGGGTATCAGTTTATGTCTTTGTTACTTGGTGTCAGAGTGTGCCTTTGTTACATGGTGTCATTGTGTGTCTTTGTTACTGGGTGTCAGTGTGTGTCTGTGTTACTGGGTATCAGTGTATGTCGATGTTACTTGGTGTCATTGTCTGTCTTTGTTACTTGGTGTAAATGTGTGTCTGTGTTACTGGGTATCAGTGTATGTCTTTGTTACTTGGTGTCCGTGTATGTTTGTGTTACTTGGTGTAAGTGTATGTCTTTGTAACTTGGCGTCAATGTATGTCTGTGTTACTTGGTGTAAGTGTGTGTCTTTGTTACTGGGTATCAGTGTATGTCTTTGTATTTGGTGTCACTGTATGTCTTTGTTACTTGGTGTAAGTGTATGTCTTTGTTACTTGGTGTCAGTGTATGTTTGTGTTACTTGGTGTAAGTGTATGTCTTTGTTAGTTGGTGTCAGTGAATGTCTTTGTTACTTGGTGTAATTGTATGTCTTTGTTACTTGGTGTCAGTGTATTTCTTTGTTACTTGGTGTAATTGTATGTCTGTGTTACTGGGTATCAGTGTCTGTCTTTGTTGCTTGGTGCAAGTGTGTGTCTGTGTTACTGGGTATCAGTGTATGTCTTTGTTACTTGGTGTCAGTGTGTATCTGTGTTACTTGGTGTAAGTGTGTGTCTGTGTTACTGGGTATCAGTGTATGTCTTTGTTACTTGTTGTCAGTGTATGTCTTTTTCACTTGGTGCAAGTGCATGTCTTTGTTACTTGGTGTCAGTGTATGTCTTTGTTACTTGGTGTAAGTGTGTGTCTGTGTTACTGGGTAACAGTGTATGTCTTTGTTAATTGGTGTCAGTGTATGTCTTTGTTACTTGGTGTAAGTGTGTGTCTGTGTTACTGGGTATCAGTGTATGTCTTTGTTACTTGGTGTCAGTGTGTGTCTTTGTTACTGGGTGTCAGTGCATGTCTTTGTTACTGGGTGTCAGTATATGGCTTTGTTACTTGGTGGAAGTGTATGTCTTTGTGACTTGGTGTCAGTGTATGTATTTGTAACTTGGTGTCGGTGTATGCCTTTGTTAATTGGTGTAAGTGTGTGTCTGAGTTAATGGGTATCAGTGTATGTCTTTGTTACTTGGTGTCAGTGTATGTCTTTGTTACTTGGTGTAAGTGTATGCCTTTGTTCCTTGGTGTCAGTGTATGTATTTGTTACTTGGTGTAAGTGTGTGTCTGTGTTACTGGGTATCAGTGCATGTCTTTGTTACTTGGTGAAAGTGTATGTCTTTGTTACTTGGTGTAAGTGTATGTCTTTGCTACTTGGCTTCAGTGCATGTCTTTTTCACTTGGTGCAAGTGTATGTCTTTGTTACTTGGTGTCAATGTATGTCTTTGTTCCTTGGTTTGAGTGTATGTCTTTGTTACTTGGTGTCAGTGTATGTCTCTGTTAATTGGTGTAAGTGAATGTCTGTGTTACTGGGTATCAGTGTCTGACTTTGTTACTTGGTGTAAGTGTGTGTCTGTTTTAATCGGTATCAGAGTATGACTTTGTTACCTGGTGTCTGTGTGTGTCTGTGTTACTTGGTGTAAGTGTGTGTCTGTGTTACTGGGTATCAGTGTATGTCGTTGTTACTTGGTGTAAGTGTCTTTCTTTTTCACTTGGTGCAAGTGTATGTCTTTGTTACTTGGTGTCAGTGTATGTCTTTGTTACTTGGTGTAAGTGTGTGTCTGTGTTACTGGGTATCAGTGTATGTCTTTGTTACTTGGTGTCAGTGTGTGTCTTTGTTACTGGGTGTCAGTGCATGTCTTTGTTACTGGGTGTCAGTCTATGTCTTTGTGACTTGGTATTAGTGTATGTCTTTGTTACTTGGTGTCAGTGTGTGTCTTTGTTAATTGGTGTAAGTGTGTGTCTGAGTTAATGGGTATCAGTGTCTGTCTTTGTTACTTGGTGTCAGTGTATGTCTTTGTTACTTGGTGTCAGTGTATGACTTTGTTCCTTGGTGTCAGTGTATGTATTTGTTCCTTGGTGTAAGTGTGTGTCTGTGTTAATGGGTATCAGTGTATGTCTTTGTTACTTGGTGTCACTGGATGTCTTTGTTACTTGGTGTCAGTGTATGTGTTTGTTACTTGTTGTAACTGTGTGTCTGTGTTACTGGGTATCAGTGTATGACTTTGTTACTTGGTGTCTGTGTTTGTCTTTGTGACTTGGAGTAAGTGTGTGTCTGTGTTACTGGGTATCAGTGTCTCTCTTTGTTACTTGATATAAGTGTGTGTCTGTGTTACTGGGTATCAGTGTATGTCTTTGTTACTTGGTGAAAGTGTATGTCTTTGTTACTTGGTGTCAGTGTATGTCTTTGATACTTGGTGTGAGTGTATGTCCGTGTTACCTGGTGTAAGTTTGTGTCTTTGTTACTTGGTGTCAGTGTATGTATTTGTTACTTGGTGTCAGTGTATGTCTTTGTTACTTGGTGGAAGTGTGTGTCTTTGTTACTTGGTGTAAGTGTATGTCTTTGTTACTTGGTGTCAGTGTATGTCTTTGTTACTTGGTGTAAGTGTGTGTCTTTGTTAGTTGGTGTAAGTGTATGTCTTTGTTACTTGGTGTCAGCGTATGTCTGTGTTACTTGGTGTAAGTGTATGTCTTTGTTACCTGGTGTCTGTGTATGTCTGTGATACTTGGTGTAAGTGTGTGTCTCTGTTGGTGGGTATCAGTTTCTGTCTTTGTTACTTGGTGTAATTGTGTGTCTTTGTTACTGGGTATCAGAGTATGTCTTTGTTACTTGGTGTCAGTGTATGTCTGTGTTACTTGGTGTAAGTGTGTGTCTGTGTTACTGGGTATCAGTGTATGTCTTTGTTACTTGGTGTCAGTGTATGTCTTTGTTACTTGGTGAAAGTGTCTCTCTTTGTTACTTGGTGTCAGTGTCTGTCTCTGTTAATTGGTGTAAGTGTATGTCTTTGTTACTTGGTGTCAGTGTATGTCTTTGTTACTTGGTGTAAGTGTATGTCTTTGTTACTTGGTGTAAGTGTATGTCTTTGCTACTTGGTTTCAGTGCATGTCTTTGATACTTGGTGTCAGTGTATGTCTTTGTTACTTGGTGTAAGTGTATGTCTTTGTTACTTGGTGTCAGTGTATGTCTCTGTTAATTTGTGTAAGTGTATGTCTGTGTTACTGGGTATCAGTGTCTTTCTTTGTTACTTGGTGTAAGTGTGTGTCTGTGTTACTGGGTATCAGGGTATGTTTTTGTTTCTTGGTGTCAGTGTATGTCTTTGTTACTTGGTGTCAGTGTTTGTCTGTGTTACTTGGTGTAAGTGTGTGTCTGTGTAACTGTTTATCAGTGTATGTATTTGTAACTTGGTGTCAGTGTATGTCTTTGTTACTTGGTGTCAGTGTATGTCTCTGTTACTTGGTGTAAGTGTATGTCTCTGTTACTTGGAGTCAGTGTATGTCTTTGTTACTTGGTGTAAGTGTATGTCTTTGCTACTTGGTTTCAGTGCATGTCTTTGATACTTGGTGTAAGTGTATGTCTGTGTTACTGGTTATCAGTGTCTGTCTTTGTTACTTGGTGTAAGTGTGTGTCTGTGTTACTGGGTATCAGTGTATGTCTTTGTTCCTTTGTGTCTGTGTGTGTCTGTGTTACTTGGTGTAAGTGTGTGTCTGTGTAACTGGGTATCAGTGTATGTCGTTGTTACTTGGTGTAAGTGTTTGTCTGTGTTACTGGGTATCAGTGTGTGTCTTTGTTACTTGTTGTCAGTGTATTTCTTTGTTACTTGGTGTAAGTGTGTGTCTGTGTTACTGGGTAACAGTGTATGTCTTTGTTAATTGGTGTCAGTGTATGTCTTTGTTACTTGGTGTAAGTGTGTGTCTGTGTTACTGGGTGTCAGTGCATGTCTTTGTTACTGGGTGTCAGTGTATGTCTTTGTTACTTGGTGGAAGTGTATGTCTTTGTGACTTGGTGTCAGTGTGTGTCTTTGTTACTTGGTGTCAGTGTATGTCTGTGTTATTTGGTGTAAGTGTATGTATTTGTTACTTGGTGTCGGTGTATGTCTTTGTTAATTGGTGTAAGTGTGTGTCTGAGTTAATGGGTATCAGTGTATGTCTTTGTTACTTGGTGTCAGTGTATTTCTTTGTTACTTGGTGTAAGTGTGTGTCTGTGTTACTGGGTAACAGTGTATGTCTTTGTTAATTGGTGTCAGTGTATGTCTTTGTTACTTGGTGTAAGTGTGTGTCTGTGTTACTGGGTGTCAGTGCATGTCTTTGTTACTGGGTGTCAGTGTATGTCTTTGTTACTTGGTGGAAGTGTATGTCTTTGTGACTTGGTGTCAGTGTGTGTCTTTGTTACTTGGTGTCAGTGTATGTCTGTGTTATTTGGTGTAAGTGTATGTATTTGTTACTTGGTGTCGGTGTATGTCTTTGTTAATTGGTGTAAGTGTGTGTCTGAGTTAATGGGTATCAGTGTATGTCTTTGTTACTTGGTGTCAGTGTATGTCTTTGTTACTTGGTGTGAGTGTATGCCTTTGTTCCTTGGTGTCAGTGTATGTATTTGTTACTTGGTGTAAATGTATGTCTGTGTTACTGGGTATCAGTGCATGTCTTTGTTACTTGGTGTCACTGGATGTCTTTGTTACTTGGTGTCAATGTATGTATTTGTTACTTGTTGTAACTGTGTGTCTGTGTTACTGGGTATCAGTGTATGCCTTTGTTACTTGGTGTCATGGTTTGTGTTTGTTACTTGGTGTCAGTGTGTGTCTTTGTTACTGGGTATCAGTGTATGTCTTTGTTATTGTGTGTCAGTGTATGTCTTTGTGACTTGGTGTAAGTGTGTGTCTGTGTTACTGGGTATCAGTGTCTGTCTTTGTTACTTGGTGTAAGTGTGTGTCTGTGTTACTGAGTATCTGTGCATGTCTTTGTTACTTGGTGTAAGTGTATGTCTTTGTTACTTGTTGTCAGTGTGTGTCTTTGTTACTGGTTGTCAGTGCATGTCTTTGTTACTGGGTGTCAGTGTATGTCTTTGTTACTTGATGTAAGTGTATGTCTTTGTTACTTGGTGTCAGTGTGTGTCTTTGTTACTGGGTGTCAGTGTATGTCTTTGTTACTGTGTATCAGTGTCTGTCTTTGTTACTTGTTGTAAGAGTGTGTCTGTGCTGCTGTGTTTCGGTGTATGTCTTTGTTACTTGGTGTCAGTGTAGGTCTGTGTTACTTGGTGTAAGTGTGTGTCTTTCTTACTTGGTGTAAGTGCATGCCTTTGTTACTTGGTGTCAGTGTATGTCTGTATAACTTGGTGTAAGTGTGTGTCTTTGTTAGTTGCTGTAAGTGTATATCTTTGTTACTTGGTGTCAGTGTATGTCTTTGTTACTTGTTGTCAGTGAATGTCTTTTTCACTTGGTGCAAGTGTATGTCTTTGTTGCTTGGTGTAAGTGTATGCCTTTGTTCCTTGGTGTCAGTGTATGTATTTGTTACTTGGTGTAAGTGTGTGTCTGTTTTACTGGGTATCAGTGTACGTCTTTGTTAATTGGTGTCAGTGTATGTCTTTGCTACTTGGTGTAAGTGTGTGTCTGTGTTACTGGGTATCAGTGTATGTCTTTGTTACTTGGTGTCAGTGTGTGTCTTTGTTACTGGGTGTCAGTGCATGTCTTTGTTACTGGGTGTCAGTCTATGTCTTTGTTACTTGGTGTAAGTGTATGTCTTTGTTACTTGGTGTCAGTGTGTGTCTTTGTTACTTGGTGTCAGTGTATGTCTGTGTTATTTGGTGTAAGTGTGTGTATTTGTTACTTGGTGTCGGTGTATTTCTTTGTTAATTGGTGTAAGTGTGTGGCTGAGTTAATGGGTATCAGTGTATGTCTTTGTTACTAGGTGTCAGTGTATGTCTTTGTTACTTGCTGTAAGTGTATGACTTTGTTCCTTGGTGTCAGTGTATGTATTTGTTAGTTGGTGTAAGTGTGTGTCTGTGTTACTGGGTATCAGTGTATGTCTTTGTTACTTGGTGTCACTGGATGTCTTTGTTACTTGGTGTCAGTGTATGTGTTTGTTACTTGTTGTAACTGTGTGTCTGTGTTACTGGGTATCAGTGCATGACTTTGTTACTTGGTGTCAGTGTTTGTCTTTGTTACTTGGTGTCAGTGTGTGTCTTTGTTATTGGGTGTCAGTGTATGTCTTTGCTATTGGGTGTCTGTGTATGTCTTTGTGACTTGGTGTAAGTGTGTGTCTGTGTTACTGGGTATCAGTGTCTGTCTTTGTTACTTGATATAAGTGTGTGTCTTTGTTACTTGGTGTCAGTGTATGTCTTTGATACTTGGTGTGAGTGTATGTCCGTGTTACCTGGTGTAAGTTTGAGTCTTTGTTACTTGGTGTCAGTGTATGTATTTGTTACTTGGTGTCAGTGTATGTCTGTGTTACTTGGTGTAAGTCCATGTCTTTGTTACTTGGTGTCAGTGTATGTCTTTGTTACTTGGTGGAAGTGTGTGTCTTTGTTACTTGGTGTAAGTGCATGTCTTTGTTACTTGGTGTCAGTGTATGTCTGTGTTACTTGGTGTAAGTGTGTGTCTTTGTTAGTTGGTGTAAGTGTATGTCTTTGTTACTTGGTGTCAGTGTATGTCTGTGTTACTTGGTGTAAGTGTATGTCTTTGTTACTTGGTGTCAGTGTATGTCTTTGTTACTTGGTGTAAGTGTCTGTCTGTGTTACTGGGTATCAGTGTATGTCTTTGTTACTTGGTGTCTGTGTATGTCTGTGATACTTGGTGTAAGTGTGTGTCTCTGTTGCTGGGTATCAGTTTCTGTCTTTGTTACTTGGTGTAATTGTGTGTCTGTGTTACTGGGTATCAGAGTATGTCTTTGTTACTTGGTGTCAGTGTATGTATTTGTTACTTGGTGTCAGTGTATGTCTGTGTTACTTGGTGTAAGTGCATGTCTTTGTTACTTGGTGTCAGTGTATGTCTTTGTTACTTGGTGGAAGTGTGTGTCTTTGTTACTTGGTGTAAGTGCATGTCTTTGTTACTTGGTGTCAGTGTATGTCTGTGTTACTTGGTGTAAGTGTGTGTCTTTGTTAGTTGGTGTAAGTGTATGTCTTTGTTACTTGGTGTCAGTGTATGTCTGTGTTACTTGGTGTAAGTGTATGTCTTTGTTACTTGGTGTCAGTGTATGTCTTTGTTACTTGGTGTAAGTGTCTGTCTGTGTTACTGGGTATCAGTGTATGTCTTTGTTACTTGGTGTCTGTGTATGTCTGTGATACTTGGTGTAAGTGTGTGTCTCTGTTGCTGGGTATCAGTTTCTGTCTGTTACTTGGTGTAATTGTGTGTCTGTGTTACTGGGTATCAGTGTATGTCTTTGTTACTTGGTGTCAGTGTATGTCTTTGTTACTTGGTGTCAGTGTATGTCTGTGTTACTTGTTGTAAGTGTGTGTCTGTGTTACTGGGTATCAGTGTATGTCTTTGTTTCTCGGTGTAAGTGTATGTCTTTGTTACTTGGTGTCAGTGTATGTCTCTGTTAATTGGTGTAAGTGTATGTCTTTGTTACATGGTGTCAGTGTATGTCTTTTTTACTTGGCGTATGTGTATGTCTTTGTTACTTGGTGTAAGTGTATGTCTTTGCTACTTGGTTTCAGTGCATGTCTTTGATACTTGGTGTCACTGTATGTCTTTGTTACTTGGTGTAAGTGTATGTCTTTGTTACTTGGTGTCAGTGTATGTCTCTGTTAATTGGTGCAAGTGTATGTCTGTTTTACAGGGTATCAATGTCTGTCTTTGTTACTTGGTGTAAGTGTGTGTCTGTGTTACTGGGTATCAGTGTATGTTTCTGTTACTTGGTGTCAGTGTATGTCTTTGTTACTTGGTGTCAGTGTTTGTCTGTGTTACTTGGTGTAAGTGTGTGTCTGTGTTACTGGGTATCAGTGTATGTCTTTGTTACTTGGTGTCAGTGTATGTCTGTGTTACTTGGTGTAAGTGTATGTCTTTGTTACTTGGTGTCAGTGTATGTCTCTGTTACTTGGTGGAAGTGTATGTCTCTGTTACTTGGTGTCAGTGTATGTCTTTGTTACTTGGTGTAAGTGTATGTCTTTGATACTTGGTGTAAGTGTATGTCTGTGTTGCTGGTTATCAGTGTCTGTCTTTGTTACTTGGTGTAAGTGTGTGTCTGTGTTACTGGGTATCAGTGTATGTCTTTGTTACTTGGTGTCTGTGTGTGTCTGTGTTACTTGGTGTAAGTGTTTGTCTGTGTTACTGGGTATCAGTGTATGTCTTTGTTACTTGTTGTCAGTGTATGTCTTTTTCACTTGGTGCAAGTGTATGTCTTTGTTACTTGGTGTCAGTGTATGTCTTTGTTACTTGGTGTAAGTGTGTGTCTGTGTTACTGGGTGTCAGTGTATGTCTTTGTTAATTGGTGTCATTGTATGTCTTTGTTACTTGGTGTAAGTGTATGTCTGTGTTACTGGGTATCAGTGTATGTCTTTGTTACTTGGTGTCAGTGTATGTCTTTGTTACTGGGTGCCAGTGCATGTCTTTGTTACTGGGTGTCAGACTATGTCTTTGTTACTTGGTGTAAGTGTATGTCTTTGTTACTTGGTGTCAGTGTGTGTCTTTGTTACTTGGTGTCAGTGTATGTCTGTGTTATTTGGTGTAAGTGTATGTATTTGTTACTTGGTGTCGGTGTATGTCTTTGTTAATTGGTGTAAGTGTGTGTCTGAGTTAATGGGTATCAGTGTATGTCTTTGTTACTTGGTGTCAGTGTATGTCTTTGTTACTTGGTGGAAGTGTATGCCTTTGTTCCTTGGTGTCATTGTTTGTGTTTGTTACTTGGTGTCAGTGTGTGTCTTTGTTACTGGGTGTCAGTGTATGTCTTTGTTATTGGGTGTCAGTGTATCTCTTTGTGACTTGGTGTAAGTGTGTGTCTGTGTTACTGGGTATCAGTGTCTGTCTTTGTTACTTGGTGTAAGTGTGTGTCTGTGTTACTGGGTATCTGTGTATGTCCTGCATACTTGGTGTAAGTGTATGTCTTTGTTACTTGGTGTCAGTGTGTGTCTTTGTTACTGGGTGTCAGTGCATGTCTTTGTTACTGGGTGTCAGTGTATGTCTTTGTTACTTGGTGTAAGTGTATGTCTTTGTTACTTGGTGTCAGTGTGTGTCTTTGTTACTGGGTGTCAGTGTATGTCTTTGTTACTGTGTATCAGTGTCTGTCTTTGTTACTTGTTGTAAGAGTGTGTCTGTGCTGCTGGGTTTCGGTGTATATCTTTGTTACTTGGTGTCAGTGTAGGTCTGTGTTACTTGGTGTAAGTGTGTGTCTTTCTTACTTGGTGTAAGTGCATGTCTTTGTTACTTGGTGTCAGTGTATGTCTGTATAACTTGGTGTAAGTGTGTGTCTTTGTTAGTTGCTGTAAGTGTATATCTATGTTACTTGGTGTCAGTGTATGTCTGTGTTATTTGGTGTAAGTGGATGTATTTGTTACTTGGTGTCGGTGTATGTCTTTGTTACTTGGTGCAAGTGTTTGTCTGTGTTACTGGGTATCAGTGTATTTCTTTGTTAGTTGGTGTCTGTGTATGTCTGTGATACTTGGTGTAAGTGTGTGTCTGTGTTACCGGCTATCAGTGTATGTCTTTGTTACTTCGTGTAAGTGTGTGTCTGTTTTACCGGCTATCAGTGTATGCCTTTGTTACTTCGTGTAAGTGTGTGTCTGTGTTACTGGGTATCAGTGTATGTCTTTGTTACTTGGTGTCAGTGTATGTCTTTGTGAAATGGTGTAAGTGTGTGTCTCTGTTGCTGGGTGTCAGTTTCTGTCTTTGTTACTTGGTGTAAGTGTGTGTCTGTGTTACTGGGTATCAGTGTATGTCTTTGTTACTTGGTGTCAGTGTATGTCTTTGTTACTTGGTGTAAGTGTATGTCTTTGTTACTTGGTGTCAGTGTATTTCTCTGTTACTTGGTGTAAGTGTATGTCTCTGTTACTTGGTGTCAGTGTATGTCTTTGTTACTTGGTTTAAGTGTATGTCTTTGTAACTTGGTGTAAGTGTATGTCTTTGCTACTTGGTTTCAGTGCATGTCTTTGATACTTGGTGTAAGTGTATGTCTGTGTTACTGGATATCAGTGTCTGTCTTTGTTACTTGGTGTAAGTGTGTGTCTGTGTTACTGGGTATCAGTGTATGTCTTTGTTACTTGGTGTCTGTGTGTGTCTGTGTTACTTGGTGTAAGTGTGTGTCTGTGTAACTGGGTATCAGTGTATGTCGTTGTTACTTGGTGTAAGTGTTTGTCTGTGTTACTGGGTATCAGTGTATGTCTTTGTTACTTGTTGTCAGTGTATGTCTTTTTCACTTGGTGCAAGTGTATGTCTTTGTTCCTTGGTGTCAGTGTATGTCTTTGTTACTTGGTGTAAGTGTGTGTCTGTGTTACTGGGTATCAGTGTATGTCTTTGTTACTTGGTGTCAGTGTGTGTCTTTGTTACTGGGTGTCAGTGCATGTCTTTGTTACTGGGTGTCAGTCTATGTCTTTGTTACATGGTGTAAGTGTATGTCTTTGTTACTTGGTGTCAGTGTGTGTCTTTGTTACTTGGTGTCAGTGTATGTCTGTGTTATTTGGTGTAAGTGTATGTATTTGTTACTTGGTGTCGGTGTATGTCTTTGTTAATTGGTGTAAGTGTGTGTCTGAGTTAATGGTCATCAGTGTATGTCTTTGTTACTTGTTGTCAGGGTATGTCTTTGTTACTTGGTGTAAGTGTATGCCTTTGTTCCTTGGTGTCAGTGTATGTATTTGTTACTTGGTGTAAGTGTGTGTCTGTGTTACTGGGTATCAGTGTATGCCTTTGTTACTTGGTGTCATTGTTTGTGTTTGTTACTTGGTGTCAGTGTGTGTCTTTGTTACTGGGTGTCAGTGTATGTCTTTGTTATTGGGTGTCAGTGTATGTCTTTGTGACTTGGTGTAAGTGTGTGTCTGTGTTACTGGGTATCAGTGTCTGTCTTTGTTACTTGGTGTAAGTGTGTGTCTGTGTTACTGGGTATCTGTGTATGTCTTTGTTACTTGGTGTAAGCGTATGTCTTTGTTACTTGGTGTCAATGTGTGTCTGTGTTACTGGGTGTCAGTGCATGTCTTTTTTACAGGGTGTCAGTGTATGTCTTTGTTACTTGGTGTAAGTGTATGTCTTTGTTACTTGGTGTCAGTGTGTGTCTTTGTTACTGGGTGTCAGTGTATGTCTTTGTTACTGTGTATCAGTGTCTGTCTTTGTTACTTGTTGTAAGAGTGTGTCTGTGCTGCTGGATTTCGGTGTATGTCTTTGTTACTTGGTGTCAGTGTAGGTCTGTGTTACTTGGTGTAAGTGTGTGTCTTTCTTACTTGGTGTAAGTGCATGTCTTTGTTACTTGGTGTCAGTGTATGTCTCTATAACTTGGTGTAAGTGTGTGTCTTTGTTAGTTGCTGTAAGTGTATGTCTTTGTTACTTGGTGTCAGTGTATGTCTCTGTTACTTGGTGTAAGTGTATGTCTCTGTTACTTGGTGTCAGTGTATGTCTTTGTTACTTGGTGTAAGTGTATGTCTTTGTTACTTGGTGTAAGTGTATGTCTTTGCTACTTGGTTTCAGTGCATGTCTATGATACTTGGTGTAAGTGTATGTCTGTGTTACTGGTTATCAGTGTCTGTCTTTGTTACTTGGTGTAAGTGTGTGTCTGTGTTACTGGGTATCAGTGTATGTCTTTGTTACTTGGTGTCTGTGTGTGTCTGTGTTACTTGGTGTAAGTGTGTGTCTGTGTAACCGAGTATCAGTGTATGTCGTTGTTACTTGGTGTAAGTGTTTGTCTGTGTTACTGGGTATCAGTGTATGTCTTTGTTACTTGTTGTCAGTGTATGTCTTTTTCACTTGGTGTAAGTGTGTGTCTGTGTTACTGGGTATCAGTGTATGTCTTTGTTACTTGGTGTCAGTGTGTGTCTTTGTTACTGGGTGTCAGTGCATGTCTTTGTTACTGGGTGTCAGTCTATGTCTTTGTTACTTGGTTGAAGTGTATGTCTTTGTTACTTGGTGTCAGTGTGTGTCTTTGTTACTTGGTATAAGTGTGTGTCTGAGTTAATGGGTATCAGTGTATGTCTTTGTTACTTGGTGTCAGTGTATGTCTTTGTTACTTGGTGGAAGTGTATGCCTTTGTTCCTTGGTGTCAGTGTATGTATTTGTTACTTGGTGTAATTGTGTGTCTGTGTTACTGGGTATCAGTGTATGTCTTTGTTACTTGGTGTCACTGGATGTCTTTGTTACTTGGTGTCAGTGTATGTGTTTGTTACTTGTTGTAACTGTGTGTCTGTGTTACTGGGTATCAGTGTATGCCTTTGTTACTTGGTGTCATTGTTTGTGTTTGTTACTTCGTGTCAATGTGTGTCTTTGTTACTGGGTGTCAGTGTATGTCTTTGTTATTGGGAGTCAGTGCATGTCTTTGTGACTTGGTGTAAGTGTGTGTCTGTGTTACTGGGTATCAGTGTCTGTCTTTGTTACTTGGTGTCAGTGTGTTTCTTTGTTACTGGGTGTCAGTGCATGTCTTTGTTACTGGGTGTCAGTGTATATCTTTGTTACTTGGTGTAAGTGTATGCCTTTGTTCCTTGGTGTCAGTGTATGTATTTGTTACTTGGTGTAAGTGTGTGTCTGTGTTGCTGGGTATCAGTGTATGTCTTTGTTACTTGGTGTCACTGGATGTCTTTGTTACTTGGTGTCAGTGTATGTGTTTGTTACTTGTTGTAACTGTGTGTCTGTGTTACTGGGTATCAGTGTATGCCTTTGTTACTTGGTGTCATTGTTAGTGTTTGTTACTTGGTGTCAGTGTGTGTCTTTGTTACTGGGTGTCAGTGTATGTCTTTGTTATTGGGTGTCAGTGTATGTCTTTGTGACTTGGTGTAAGTGTGTGTCTGTGTTACTGGGTATCAGTGTCTGTCTTTGTTACTTGGTGTAAGTGTGTGTCTGTGTTACTGGGTATCTGTGTATGTCTTTGTTACTTGGTGTAAGTGTATGTCTTTGTTACTTGGTGTCAGTGTGTGTCTTTGTTACTGGGTGTCAGTGCATGTCTTTGTTACTGGGTGTCAGTGTATGTCTTTGTTACTTGGTGTAAGTGTATGTCTTTGTTACTTGTTGTCAGTGTGTGTCTTTGTTACTGGGTGTCAGTGTATGTCTTTGTTACTGTGTATCAGTGTGTGTCTTTCTTACTTGGTGTAAGTGCATGTCTTTGTTACTTGGTGTCAGTGTATGTCTGTATAACTTGGTGTAAGTGTGTGTCTTTGTTAGTTGCTGTAAGTGTATATCTTTGTTACTTGGTGTCAGTGTATGTCTGTGTTATTTGGTGCAAGTGTTTGTCTGTGTTACTGGGTATCAGTGCATTTCTTTGTTAGTTGGTGTCTGTGTATGTCTGTGATACTTGGTGTCAGTGTGTGTCTGTGTTACCGGCTATCAGTGTATGTCTTTGTTACTTCGTGTAAGTGCGTGTCTGTGTTACTGGGTATCAGTGTATGTCTTTGTTACTTGGTGTCAGTGTATGTGTTTGTTACTTGGTGAAAGTGTTTGCCTTTGTTCCTTGGTGTCAGTGTATGTGTTTGTTACTTGGTGTAAGTGTGTGTCTGTGTTACTGGGTATCAGTGCATGTCTTTGTTAATTTGTGTCAGTGTGTGTCTTTGTTACTGGGTGTCAGTGTATGTCTTTGTTATTGGGTGTCTGTGTATGTCTTTGTGACTTGGTGTAAGTGTTTGTCTGTGTTACTGGGTATCAGTGTTTGTCTTTGTTACTTGGTGAAAGTGTATGTCTTTGTTACTTGGTGTCAGTGTATGTCTTTGATACTTGGTTTGAGTGTATGTCTGTGTTACTTGGTGTAAGTTTGTGTCTTTGTTACTTGGTGTCAGTGTATGTATTTGTTACTTGGTGTCAGTGTATCTCTGTGTTACTTGGTGTCAGTGTATGTCTTGTTACTTGGTGTAATTGTGTGTCTTTGTTACTTGGTGTAAGTGCATGTCTTTGTTACTTGGTGTCTTTGTATGTCTGTGTTACTTGGTGTAAGTGTGTGTCTTTGTTAGTTGGTGTAAGTGTATGTCTTTGTTACTTGGTGTCAGTGTATGTCTGTGTTACTTGGTGTAAGTGTATGTCTTTGTTACTTGGTGTCAGTGTATGTCTTTGTTACTTGGTGTCAGTGTATGTCTGTGTTACTGGGTATCAGTGTCTGTCTTTGTTACTTGGTGTCTGTGTATGTCTGTGATATTTGGTGTAAGTGTGTGTCTGTGTTACTGGGTATCAGTGTATGTCTTCGTTACTTGGTGTCTGTGTATGTCTTTGTTACTTGGTGTCAGTGTGTGTCTTTGTTACTTGGTGCAAGTGCATGTCTTTGTTACTTGGTGTCAGTGTACGTCTCTGTTACTTGGTGTAAGTGTGTGTCTTTGTTAGTTGGTGTCAGTGTATGTCTGTGTTACTTGGTGTAAGTGTATGTCTTTGTTACTTGCTGTCAGTGTATGTATTTGTTACTTGGTGTCAGTGTATCTCTGTGTTACTTGGTGTCAGTGTATGTCTTGTTACTTGGTGTAATTGTGTGTCTTTGTTACTTGGTGTAAGTGCATGTCTTTGTTACTTGGTGTCTGTGTATGTCTGTGTTACTTGGTGTAAGTGTGTGTCTTTGTTAGTTGGTGTAAGTGTATGTCTGTGTTACTTGGTGTCAGTGTATGTCCGTGTTACTTGGTGTAAGTGTATGTCTTTGTTACTTGGTGTCAGTGTATGTCTGTGTTACTGGGTATCAGTGTATGTCTTTGTTACTTGGTGTCTGTGTATGTCTTTGATACTTGGTGTAAGTGTGTGTCTGTGTTACTGGGTATCAGTGTATGTCTTTGTTACTTGGTGTAAGTGTGTGTCTGTGTTACTGGGTATCAGTGTATGTCTTCGTTACTTGGTGTCTGTGTATGTCTTTGTTACTTGGTGTCAGTGTGTGTCTTTGTTACTGGGTTTCAGTGTTTGTCTTTGTTGCTGGGTGTCAGTGCATGTCTTTGTGAAATGGTGTAATGGTGTGTCTCTGTTGCTGGGTATCATTTTCTGTCTTTGTTACTTGGTGCAATTGTGTTTGTGTTACTGGGTATCAGTGCATGTCTTTGTTACTTGGTGTCAGTGTATGTCTGTGTAACGTGGTGTAATTGTGTGTCTGTGTTACTGGGTATCAGTGTATGTCTTTGTTACTTGGTGTAAGTGTGTGTCTTTGTTACTTGGTGCAAGTGCATGTCTTTGTTACTTGGTGTCTGTGTATGTCTGTGTTACTTGGTGTAAGTGTGTGTCTTTGTTACTGGGTATCAGTGTCTGTCTTAGTTACTTGGTGTAAGTGTGTGTCTGTGTTACTGGGTATCTGTGTATGTCTTTGTTACTTGGTGTAAGTGTGTGTCTGTGTTACTGGGTATCTGTGTATGTCTTTGTTACTTGGTGTAAGTGTATGTCTTTGTTACTTGGTGTCAGTGTGTTTCTTTGTTACTGGGTGTCAGTGCATGTCTTTGTTACTGGGTGTCAGTGTATATCTTTGTTACTTGGTGTAAGTGTATGCCTTTGTTCCTTGGTGTCAGTGTATGTATTTGTTACTTGGTGTAAGTGTGTGTCTGTGTTGCTGGGTATCAGTGTATGTCTTTGTTACTTGGTGTCACTGGATGTCTTTGTTACTTGGTGTCAGTGTATGTGTTTGTTACTTGTTGTAACTGTGTGTCTGTGTTACTGGGTATCAGTGTATGCCTTTGTTACTTGGTGTCATTGTTAGTGTTTGTTACTTGGTGTCAGTGTGTGTCTTTGTTACTGGGTGTCAGTGTATGTCTTTGTTATTGGGTGTCAGTGTATGTCTTTGTGACTTGGTGTAAGTGTGTGTCTGTGTTACTGGGTATTAGTGTCTGTCTTTGTTACTTGGTGTAAGTGTGTGTCTGTGTTACTGGGTATCTGTGTATGTCTTTGTTACTTGGTGTAAGTGTATGTCTTTGTTACTTGGTGTCAGTGTGTGTCTTTGTTACTGGGTGTCAGTGCATGTCTTTGTTACTGGGTGTCAGTGTATGTCTTTGTTACTTGGTGTAAGTGTATGTCTTTGTTACTTGTTGTCAGTGTGTGTCTTTGTTACTGGGTGTCAGTGTATGTCTTTGTTACTGTGTATCAGTGTGTGTCTTTCTTACTTGGTGTAAGTGCATGTCTTTGTTACTTGGTGTCAGTGTATGTCTGTATAACTTGGTGTAAGTGTGTGTCTTTGTTAGTTGCTGTAAGTGTATATCTTTGTTACTTGGTGTCAGTGTATGTCTGTGTTATTTGGTGCAAGTGTTTGTCTGTGTTACTGGGTATCAGTGCATTTCTTTGTTAGTTGGTGTCTGTGTATGTCTCTGATACTTGGTGTAAGTGTGTGTCTGTGTTACTGGGTATCAGTGTATGTCTTTGTTACTTGGTGTCAGTGTATGTGTTTGTTACTTGGTGAAAGTGTTTGCCTTTGTTCCTTGGTGTCAGTGTATGTGTTTGTTACTTGGTGTAAGTGTGTGTCTGTGTTACTGGGTATCAGTGCATGTCTTTGTTAATTTGTGTCAGTGTGTGTCTTTGTTACTGGGTGTCAGTGTATGTCTTTGTTATTGGGTGTCTGTGTATGTCTTTGTGACTTTGTGTAAGTGTTTGTCTGTGTTACTGGGTATCAGTGTTTGTCTTTGTTACTTGGTGAAAGTGTATGTCTTTGTTACTTGGTGTCAGTGTATGTCTTTGATACTTGGTGTGAGTGTATGTCTGTGTTACTTGGTGTAAGTTTGTGTCTTTGTTATTTGGTGTCAGTGTATGTATTTGTTACTTGGTGTCAGTGTATCTCTGTGTTACTTGGTGTCAGTGTATGTCTTGTTACTTGGTGTAATTGTGTGTCTTTGTTACTTGGTGTAAGTGCATGTCTTTGTTACTTGGTGTCTTTGTATGTCTGTGTTACTTGGTGTAAGTGTGTGTCTTTGTTAGTTGGTGTAAGTGTATGTCTTTGTTACTTGGTGTCAGTGTATGTCTGTGTTACTTGGTGTAAGTGTATGTCTTTGTTACTTGGTGTCAGTGTATGTCTTTGTTACTTGGTGTCAGTGTATGTCTGTGTTACTGGGTATCAGTGTCTGTCTTTGTTACTTGGTGTCTGTGTATGTCTGTGATATTTGGTGTAAGTGTGTGTCTGTGTTACTGGGTATCAGTGTATGTCTTCGTTACTTGGTGTCTGTGTATGTCTTTGTTACTTGGTGTCAGTGTGTGTCTTTGTTACTTGGTGCAAGTGCATGTCTTTGTTACTTGGTGTCAGTGTACGTCTCTGTTACTTGGTGTAAGTGTGTGTCTTTGTTAGTTGGTGTCAGTGTATGTCTGTGTTACTTGGTGTAAGTGTATGTCTTTGTTACTTGCTGTCAGTGTATGTATTAGTTACTTGGTGTCAGTGTATCTCTGTGTTACTTGGTGTCAGTGTATGTCTTGTTACTTGGTGTAATTGTGTGTCTTTGTTACTTGGTGTAAGTGCATGTCTTTGTTACTTGGTGTCTGTGTATGTCTGTGTTACTTGGTGTAAGTATGTGTCTTTGTTAGTTGGTGTAAGTGTATGTCTTTGTTACTTGGTGTCAGTGTATGTCCGTGTTACTTGGTGTAAGTGTATGTCTTTGTTACTTGGTGTCAGTGTATGTCTGTGTTACTGGGTATCAGTGTATGTCTTTGTTACTTGGTGTCTGTGTATGTCTTTGATACTTGGTGTAAGTGTGTGTCTGTGTTACTGGGTATCAGTGTATGTCTTTGTTACTTGGTGTAAGTGTGTGTCTGTGTTACTGGGTATCAGTATATGTCTTCGTTACTTGGTGTCTGTGTATGTCTTTGTTACTTGGTGTCAGTGTGTGTCTTTGTTACTGGGTTTCAGTGTTTGTCTTTGTTGCTGGGTGTCAGTGCATGTCTTTGTGAAATGGTGTAATGGTGTGTCTCTGTTGCTGGGTATCATTTTCTGTCTTTGTTACTTGGTGCAATTGTGTTTGTGTTACTGGGTATCAGTGCATGTCTTTGTTACTTGGTGTCAGTGTATGTCTGTGTAACGTGGTGTAATTGTGTGTCTGTGTTACTGGGTATCAGTGTATGTCTTTGTTACTTGGTGTAAGTGTGTGTCTTTGTTACTTGGTGCAAGTGCATGTCTTTGTTACTTGGTGTCTGTGTATGTCTGAGATACTTGGTGTAAGTGTGTGTCTGTGTTACTGGGTATCAGTGTATGTCTTTGTTACTTGGTGTAAGTGTGTGTCTGTGTTACTGGGTATCAGTGTATGTCTTCGTTACTTGGTGTCTGTGTATGTCTTTGTTACTTGGTGTCAGTGTGTGTCTTTGTTACTGGGTTTCAGTGTTTGTCTTTGTTACTAGGTGTCAGTGTATGTCTTTGTGAAATGGTGTAAGTGTGTGTCTCTGTTGCTGGGTATCAGTTTCTGTCTTTGTTACTTGGTGCAATTGTGTGTCTGTGTTACTGTGTATCAGTGTATGTCTTTGTTACTTGGTGTCAGTGTATGTCTTTGTTACTTGGTGTCAGTGTATGTCTGTGTTACTTGGTGTAAGTGTGTGTCTGTGTTACTGGCTATCAGTGTATGTCTTTGTTACTTGGTGTCAGTGTATGTCTTTGTTACTTGGTGTAAGTGTATATCTTTGTTACTTGGTGTCAGTGTATGTCTTTGATACTTGGTGTGAGTGTATGTCTGTGTTACTTGGTGTAAGTTTGTGTCTTTGTTACTTGGTGTCAGTGTATGTCTTTGTTACTGGGTGTCAGTGTATGTCTTTGTTATTGGGTGTCTGTGTATGTCTTTGTGACTTGGTGAAAGTGTGTGTCTGTGTTACTGGGTATCAGTGTATGTCTTTGTTAATTTGTGTCAGTGTGTGTCTTTGTTACTTGGTGTCAGTGTGTGTCTTTGTTACTGGGTGTCAGTGTATATCTTTGTTATTGGGTGTCTGTGTATGTCTTTGTGACTTGGTGAAAGTGTGTGTCTCTGTTAATGGGTATCAGTGTATGTCTTTGTTACTTGGCGAAAGTGTATGTCTTTGTTACTTGGAGTCAGTGTATGTCTGTGTTACTTGGTGTAAGTTTGTGTCTTTGTTACTTGGTGTCAGTGTATGTATTTGTTACTTGGTGTCAGTGTATGTCTGTGTTACTTGGTGTCAGTGTATGTCTTTGTTACTTGGTGTAAGTGTCTGTCTGTGTTACTTGGTGTAAGTGCATGTTTATGTTACTTGGTGTAATTGTGTGTCTTTGTTACTTGGTGTAAGTGCATGTCTTTGTTACTTGGTGTCTGTGTATGTCTGTGTTACTTGGTGTAAGTGTGTGTCTTTGTTAGTTGGTGTAAGTGTATGTCTTTGTTACTTGGTGTCAGTGTATGTCTGTGTTACTTGGTGTAAGTGTATGTCTTTGTTACTTGGTGTCAGTGTATGTCTTTGTTACTTGGTGTCAGTGTATGTCTGTGTTACTGGGTATCAGTGTATGTCTTTGTTACTTGGTGTCTGTGTATGTCTGTGATACTTGGTGTAAGTGTGTGTCTGTGTTACTGGGTATCAGTGTATGTCTTTGTTACTTGGTGTAAGTGTGTGTCTGTGTTACTGGGTATCAGTGTATGTCTTCGTTACTTGGTGTCTGTGTATGTCTTTGTTACTTGGTGTCAGTGTGTGTCTTTGTTACTGGGTTTCAGTGTTTGTCTTTGTTGCTGGGTGTCAGTGTATGTCTTTGTGAAATGGTGTAAGTGTGTGTCTCTGTTGCTGGGTATCATTTTCTGTCTTTGTTACTTGGTGCAATTGTGTTTGTGTTACTGGGTATCAGTGCATGTCTTTGTTACTTGGTGTCAGTGGATGTCTGTGTTACGTGGTGGAATTGTGTGTCTGTGTTACTGGGTATCAGTGTATGTCTTTGTTACTTGGTGTAAGTGTGTGTCTTTGTTACTTGGTGCAAGTGCATGTCTTTGTTACTTGGTGTCAGTGTATGTCTGTGTTACTTGGTGTAAGTGTGTGTCTTTGTTAGTTGGTGTCAGTGTATGTCTGTGTTACTTGGTGTAAGTGTATGTCTTTGTTACTTGCTGTCAGTGTATGTCTTTGTTACTTGGTGTCAGTGTATGTCTGTGTTACTGGGTATCAGTGTATGTCTTTGTTACTTGGTGTCTGTGTATGTCTGTGATACTTGGTGTAAGTGTGTGTCTGTGTTACTGGGTATCAGTGTATGTCTTTGTTATTTGGTGTAAGTGTGTGTCTGTGTTACTGGGTATCAGTGTATGTCTTCGTTACTTGGTGTCTGTGTATGTCTTTGTTACTTGGTGTCAGTGTGTGTCTTTGTTACTGGGTTTCAGTGTTTGTCTTTGTTACTGGGTGTCAGTGTATGTCTTTGTGAAATGGTGTAAGTGTGTGTCTCTGTTGCTGGGTATCAGTTTCTGTCTTTGTTACTTGGTGCAATTGTGTGTCTGTGTTACTGTGTATCAGTGTATGTCTTTGTTACTTGGTGTCAGTGTATGTCTTTGTTACTTGGTGTCAGTGTATGTCTGTGTTACTTGGTGTAAGTGTGTGTCTGTGTTACTGGCTATCAGTGTATGTCTTTGTTACTTGGTGTCAGTGTATGTCTTTGTTACTTGGTGTAAGTGTATATCTTTGTTACTTGGTGTCAGTGTATGTCTTTGATACTTGGTGTGAGTGTATGTCTGTGTTATTGGGTGTCTGTGTATGTCTTTGTGACTTGGTGAAAGTGTGTGTCTGTGTTACTGGGTAACAGTGTATGTCTTTGTTACTTGGTGTCAGTGTGTGTCTTTGTTACTTGGTGTCAGTGTGTGTCTTTGTTACTGGGTGTCAGTGTATATCTTTGTTATTGGGTGTCTGTGTATGTCTTTGTGACTTGGTGAAAGTGTGTGTCTCTGTTAATGGGTATCAGTGTATGTCTTTGTTACTTGGTGAAAGTGTATGTCTTTGTTACTTGGTGTCAGTGTATGTCTGTGTTACTTGGTGTAAGTTTGTGTCTTTGTTACTTGGTGTCAGTGTATGTATTTGTTACTTGGTGTCAGTGTATGTCTGTGTTACTTGGTGTCAGTGTATGTCTTTGTTACTTGGTGTAAGTGTGTGTCTTTGTTACTTGGTGTAATTGCATGTTTATGTTACGTGGTGTCAGTGTATGTTTGTGTTACTTGGTGTAAGTTTATGTCTTTGTTAGTTGGTGTAAGTGTATGTCTTTGTTACTTGGTGTCAGTGTATGTCTGTGTTACTTGGTCTAAGTTTATGTCTTTGTTACTTGGTGTCAGTGTATGTCTTTGTTACTTGCTGTCAGTGTATGTCTGTGTTACTGGGTATCAGTGTATGTCTTTGTTACTTGGTGTCTGTGTATGTCTGTGATACTTGGTGTAAGTGTGTGTCTGTGTTACTGGGTATCAGTGTATGTCTTTGTTACTTGGTGTAAGTGTGTGTCTGTGTTACTGGGTATCAGTGTATGTCTTCGCTACTTGGTGTCTGTATATGTCTTTGTTACTTGGTGTCAGTGTGTGTCTTTGTTACTGGGTTTCAGTGTTTGTCTTTGTTACTGGGTGTCAGTGTATGTCTTTGTGAAATGGTGTAACTGTGTGTCTCAGTTGCAGGGTATCAGTTTCTGTCTTTGTTACTTGGTGCAATTGTGTGTCTGTGTTACTCGGTATCAGTGTATGTCTTTGTTACTTGGTGTCAGTGTATGTCTTTGTTACTTGGTGTCAGTGTTAGTTGGTGTAAGTGTGTGTCTGTGTTACTAGGTATCAGTATATGTCTTTGTTACTTGGTGTCAGTGTATGTCTGTGTTACTTGGTGTAAGTGTGTGTCTTTGTTAGTTGGTGTAAGTGTATGTCTTTGTTACTTGGTGTCAGTGTATGTCCGTGTTACTTGGTGTAAGTGTATGTCTTTGTTACTTGGTGTCAGTGTATGTCTGTGTTACTGGGTATCAGTGTATGTCTTTGTTACTTGGTGTCTGTGTATGTCTTTGATACTTGGTGTAAGTGTGTGTCTGTGTTACTGGGTATCAGTGTATGTCTTTGTTACTTGGTGTAAGTGTGTGTCTGTGTTACTGGGTATCAGTGTATGTCTTCGTTACTTGGTGTCTGTGTATGTCTTTGTTACTTGGTGTCAGTGTGTGTCTTTGTTACTGGGTTTCAGTGTTTGTCTTTGTTGCTGGGTGTCAGTGCATGTCTTTGTGAAATGGTGTAATGGTGTGTCTCTGTTGCTGGGTATCATTTTCTGTCTTTGTTACTTGGTGCAATTGTGTTTGTGTTACTGGGTATCAGTGCATGTCTTTGTTACTTGGTGTCAGTGTATGTCTGTGTAACGTGGTGTAATTGTGTGTCTGTGTTACTGGGTATCAGTGTATGTCTTTGTTACTTGGTGTAAGTGTGTGTCTTTGTTACTTGGTGCAAGTGCATGTCTTTGTTACTTGGTGTCTGTGTATGTCTGTGATACTTGGTGTAAGTGTGTGTCTGTGTTACTGGGTATCAGTGTATGTCTTTGTTACTTGGTGTAAGTGTGTGTCTGTGTTACTGGGTATCAGTGTATGTCTTCGTTACTTGGTGTCTGTGTATGTCTTTGTTACTTGGTGTCAGTGTGTGTCTTTGTTACTGGGTTTCAGTGTTTGTCTTTGTTACTAGGTGTCAGTGTATGTCTTTGTGAAATGGTGTAAGTGTGTGTCTCTGTTGCTGGGTATCAGTTTCTGTCTTTGTTACTTGGTGCAATTGTGTGTCTGTGTTACTGTGTATCAGTGTATGTCTTTGTTACTTGGTGTCAGTGTATGTCTTTGTTACTTGGTGTCAGTGTATGTCTGTGTTACTTGGTGTAAGTGTGTGTCTGTGTTACTGGCTATCAGTGTATGTCTTTGTTACTTGGTGTCAGTGTATGTCTTTGTTACTTGGTGTAAGTGTATATCTTTGTTACTTGGTGTCAGTGTATGTCTTTGATACTTGGTGTGAGTGTATGTCTGTGTTACTTGGTGTAAGTTTGTGTCTTTGTTACTTGGTGTCAGTGTATGTCTTTGTTACTGGGTGTCAGTGTATGTCTTTGTTATTGGGTGTCTGTGTATGTCTTTGTGACTTGGTGAAAGTGTGTGTCTGTGTTACTGGGTATCAGTGTATGTCTTTGTTAATTTGTGTCAGTGTGTGTCTTTGTTACTTGGTGTCAGTGTGTGTCTTTGTTACTGGGTGTCAGTGTATATCTTTGTTATTGGGTGTCTGTGTATGTCTTTGTGACTTGGTGAAAGTGTGTGTCTCTGTTAATGGGTATCAGTGTATGTCTTTGTTACTTGGCGAAAGTGTATGTCTTTGTTACTTGGTGTCAGTGTATGTCTGTGTTACTTGGTGTAAGTTTGTGTCTTTGTTACTTGGTGTCAGTGTATGTATTTGTTACTTGGTGTCAGTGTATGTCTGTGTTACTTGGTGTCAGTGTATGTCTTTGTTACTTGGTGTAAGTGTCTGTCTTTGTTACTTGGTGTAAGTGCATGTTTATGTTACTTGGTGTAATTGTGTGTCTTTGTTACTTGGTGTAAGTGCATGTCTTTGTTACTTGGTGTCTGTGTATGTCTGTGTTACTTGGTGTAAGTGTGTGTCTTTGTTAGTTGGTGTAAGTGTATGTCTTTGTTACTTGGTGTCAGTGTATGTCTGTGTTACTTGGTGTAAGTGTATGTCTTTGTTACTTGGTGTCAGTGTATGTCTGTGTTACTGGGTATCAGTGTATGTCTTTGTTACTTGGTGTCTGTGTATGTCTGTGATACTTGGTGTAAGTGTGTGTCTGTGTTACTGGGTATCAGTGTATGTCTTTGTTACTTGGTGTAAGTGTGTGTCTGTGTTACTGGGTATCAGTGTATGTCTTCGTTACTTGGTGTCTGTGTATGTCTTTGTTACTTGGTGTCAGTGTGTGTCTTTGTTACTGGGTTTCAGTGTTTGTCTTTGTTGCTGGGTGTCAGTGTATGTCTTTGTGAAATGGTGTAAGTGTGTGTCTCTGTTGCTGGGTATCATTTTCTGTCTTTGTTACTTGGTGCAATTGTGTTTGTGTTACTGGGTATCAGTGCATGTCTTTGTTACTTGGTGTCAGTGTATGTCTGTGTTACGTGGTGGAATTGTGTGTCTGTGTTACTGGGTATCAGTGTATGTCTTTGTTACTTGGTGTAAGTGTGTGTCTTTGTTACTTGGTGCAAGTGCATGTCTTTGTTACTTGGTGTCAGTGTATGTCTGTGTTACTTGGTGTAAGTGTGTGTCTTTGTTAGTTGGTGTCAGTGTATGTCTGTGTTACTTGGTGTAAGTGTATGTCTTTGTTACTTGCTGTCAGTGTATGTCTTTGTTACTTGGTGTCAGTGTATGTCTGTGTTACTGCGTATCAGTGTATGTCTTTGTTACTTGGTGTCTGTGTATGTCTGTGATACTTGGTGTAAGTGTGTGTCTGTGTTACTGGGTATCAGTGTATGTCTTTGTTATTTGGTGTAAGTGTGTGTCTGTGTTACTGGGTATCAGTGTATGTCTTCGTTACTTGGTGTCTGTGTATGTCTTTGTTACTTGGTGTCAGTGTGTGTCTTTGTTACTGGGTTTCAGTGTTTGTCTTTGTTACTGGGTGTCAGTGTATGTCTTTGTGAAATGGTGTAAGTGTGTGTCTCTGTTGCTGGGTATCAGTTTCTGTCTTTGTTACTTGGTGCAATTGTGTGTCTGTGTTACTGTGTATCAGTGTATGTCTTTGTTACTTGGTGTCAGTGTATGTCTTTGTTACTTGGTGTCAGTGTATGTCTGTGTTACTTGGTGTAAGTGTGTGTCTGTGTTACTGGCTATCAGTGTATGTCTTTGTTACTTGGTGTCAGTGTATGTCTTTGTTACTTGGTGTAAGTGTATATCTTTGTTACTTGGTGTCAGTGTATGTCTTTGATACTTGGTGTGAGTGTATGTCTGTGTTACTTGTTGTAAGTTTGTGTCTTTGTTACTTCGTGTCAGTGTATGTCTTTGTTACTGGGTGTCAGTGTATGTCTTTGTTATTGGGTGTCTGTGTATGTCTTTGTGACTTGGTGAAAGTGTGTGTCTGTGTTACTGGGTATCAGTGTATGTCTTTGTTAATTTGTGTCAGTGTGTGTCTTTGTTACTTGGTGTCAGTGTGTGTCTTTGTTACTGGGTGTCAGTGTATATCTTTGTTATTGGGTGTCTGTGTATGTCTTTGTGACTTGGTGAAAGTGTGTGTCTCTGTTAATGGGTATCAGTGTATGTCTTTGTTACTTGGTGAAAGTGTATGTCTTTGTTACTTGGTGTCAGTGTATGTCTGTGTTACTTGGTGTAAGTTTGTGTCTTTGTTACTTGGTGTCAGTGTATGTATTTGTTACTTGGTGTCAGTGTATGTCTGTGTTACTTGGTGTCAGTGTATGTCTTTGTTACTTGGTGTAAGTGTGTGTCTTTGTTACTTGGTGTAAGTGCATGTTTATGTTACTTGGTGTCAGTGTATGTTTGTGTTACTTGGTATAAGTTTATGTCTTTGTTAGTTGGTGTAAGTGTATGTCTTTGTTACTTGGTGTCAGTGTATGTCTGTGTTACTTGGTCTAAGTTTATGTCTTTGTTACTTGGTGTCAGTGTATGTCTTTGTTACTTGCTGTCAGTGTATGTCTGTGTTACTGGGTATCAGTGTATGTCTTTGTTACTTGGTGTCTGTGTATGTCTGTGATACTTGGTGTAAGTGTGTGTCTGTGTTACTGGGTATCAGTGTATGTCTTTGTTACTTGGTGTAAGTGTGTGTCTGTGTTACTGGGTATCAGTGTATGTCTTCGCTACTTGGTGTCTGTATATGTCTTTGTTACTTGGTGTCAGTGTGTGTCTTTGTTACTGGGTTTCAGTGTTTGTCTTTGTTACTGGGTGTCAGTGTATGTCTTTGTGAAATGGTGTAACTGTGTGTCTCAGTTGCAGGGTATCAGTTTCTGTCTTTGTTACTTGGTGCAATTGTGTGTCTTTGTTACTCGGTATCAGTGTATGTCTTTGTTACTTGGTGTCAGTGTATGTCTTTGTTACTTGGTGTCAGTGTTAGTTGGTGTAAGTGTGTGTCTGTCTTACTAGGTATCAGTATATGTCTTTGTTACTTGGTGTCAGTGTATGTCTTTGTTACTTGGTGTAAGTGTATGTCTTTGTTACCTGGTGTCAGTGTATGTCTTTGTTACTTGGTGCAAGTGAATGTCTTTGTTACTTGGTGTCAGTGTATGTCTTTGTTACTTGGTGTAAGTGTATGTCTTTGCTACTTGGTTTCAGTGTATGTCTTTGATACTTGGTGTAAGTGTATGTCTGTGTTACTGGGTATCAGTGTCTGTCTTTGTTACTTGGTATAAGTGTGTGTCTGTGTTACTGGGTATCAGTGTATGCCTTTGTTACTTGGTGTCATTGTTTGTGTTTGTTACTTGGTGTCAGTGTGTGTCTTTGTTACTGGGTGTCAGTGTATGTCTTTGTTATTGGGTGTCAGTGTATGTCTGTGTTACGTGGTGTAATTGTGTGTCTGTGTTACTGGGTATCAGTGTCTGTCTTTGTTACTTGGTGTAAGTGTGTGTCTTTGTTACTTGGTGCAAGTGTATGTCTTTGTTACTTGGTGTCAGTGTATGTCTGTGTTACTTGGTGTAAGTGTGTGTCTTTGTTAGTTGGAGTCAGTGTATGTCTGTGTTACTTGGTGTAAGTGTATGTCTTTGTTACTTGCTGTCAGTGTATGTCTTTGTTACTTGGTGTCAGTGTATGTCTGTGTTACTGGGTATCAGTGTATGTCTTTGTTACTTGGTGTCTGTGTATGTCTGTGATACTTGGTGTAAGTGTGTGTCTGTGTTACTGGGTATCAGTGTATGTCTTTGTTATTTGGTGTAAGTGTGTGTCTGTGTTACTGGGTTTCAGTGTATGTCTTCGTTACTTGGTGTCTGTGTATGTCTTTGTTACTTGGTGTCAGTGTGTGTCTTTGTTACTGGGTTTCAGTGTTTGTCTTTGTTACTGGGTGTCAGTGTATGTCTTTGTGAAATGGTGTAAGTGTGTGTCTCTGTTGCTGGGTATCAGTTTCTGTCTTTGTTACTTGGTGCAATTGTGTGTCTGTGTTACTGTGTATCAGTGTATGTCTTTGTTACTTGGTGTCAGTGTATGTCTTTGTTACTTGGTGTCAGTGTATGTCTGTGTTACTTGGTGTAAGTGTGTGTCTGTGTTACTGGCTATCAGTGTATGTCTTTGTTACTTGGTGTCAGTGTATGTCTTTGTTAGTTGGTGTAAGTGTATATCTTTGTTACTTGGTGTCAGTGTATGTCTTTGATACTTGGTGTGAGTGTATGTCTGTGTTACTTGTTGTAAGTTTGTGTCTTTGTTACTTCGTGTCAGTGTATGTCTTTGTTACTGGGTGTCAGTGTATGTCTTTGTTATTGGGTGTCTGTGTATGTCTTTGTGACTTGGTGAAAGTGTGTGTCTGTGTTACTGGGTATCAGTGTATGTCTTTGTTAATTTGTGTCAGTGTGTGTCTTTGTTACTTGGTGACAGTGTGTGTCTTTGTTACTGGGTGTCAGTGTATATCTTTGTTATTGGGTGTCTGTGTATGTCTTTGTGACTTGGTGAAAGTGTGTGTCTCTGTTAATGGGTATCAGTGTATGTCTTTGTTACTTGGTGAAAGTGTATGCCTTTGTTACTTGGTGTCAGTGTATGTCTGTGTTACTTGGCGTAAGTTTGTGTCTTTGTTACTTGGTGTCAGTGTATGTATTTGTTACTTGGTGTCAGTGTATGTCTGTGTTACTTGGTGTCAGTGTATGTCTTTGTTACTTGGTGTAAGTGTGTGTCTTTGTTACTTGGTGTAAGTGCATGTTTATGTTACTTGGTGTCAGTGTATGTTTGTGTTACTTGGTGTAAGTTTATGTCTTTGTTAGTTGGTGTAAGTGTATGTCTTTGTTACTTGGTGTCAGTGTATGTCTGTGTTACTTGGTCTAAGTTTATGTCTTTGTTACTTGGTGTCAGTGTATGTCTTTGTTACTTGGTGTAAGTGTATGTCTTTGCTACTTGGTGTCAGTATATGTCTTTGATACTTGGTGTTAGTGTATGTCTGTGTTACTGGGTATCAGTGTCTGTCTTTGTTACTTTGTGTCAGTGTATGACTGTGTTAGTTGGTGTAAGTGTGTGTCTGTGTTATTGTGTATCAGTGTATGTCTTTGTTACTTGTTGTAAGTGTATGTCTTTGTTACTTTGTGTCAGTGTATGTCTTTGTTACTTGGTGTAAGTGTATGTCTTTGCTACTTGGTGTCAGTATATGTCTTTGATACTTGGTGTTAGTGTATGTCTGTGTTACTGGGTATCAGTGTCTGTCTTTGTTACTTGGTGTAAGTGTGTGTCTGTGTTGCTGGGTATCAGTGTGTGTCTTTGTTACTTGGTGTAAGTGTGTGTCTGTGTTACTGGGTATCAGTGTCTGTCTTTGTTACTTGGTGGAAGTGTGTGTCTGTGTTACTGGGTATCAGTGTTTGTCTTGGCTACTTGGTGTCAGTGTATGTCTGTGTCCTTGGTGCATGTGAGTGTCTTTGTTACTTGTTGTCAGTATATGTCTGTGTTAATTGGTGTAAGTGTATGTCTTTGTTACTTGGTGTCATTGTATGTCTTTATTACTTGGTGTAAGTGTATGTCTTTGTTTCTTGGTGTCAGTGCATTTCTTTGTTACTTGGTGTAAGTGTATGTCTTTGTTACTTGGTGTCAGTGTATGTCTCTGATACTTGTAGTAAGTGTGTGTCTGTGTTACTGGGTATCAGTGTATGTCTTTGTTACTTGGTGTCATTGTCTGTCTTTGTTACTTGGTGTAAGTGTGTGTCTGTGTTACTTGGTGTAAGTGTGTGTCTTTGTTACTTGGTGTCAGTGTATGTCTTTGTTACTTGGTGTCAGTGTATGTCTGTGTTACTTGGTGTAAATGTATGTCTTTGTTACTTGGTGTCAGTGGATGTCTTTGTTACTTGGTGTAAGTGTATGTCTTTGTTACTTGGTGTCAGTGTATGTCTTTGTTACTTGGTGTAAGTGTATGTCTTTGCTACTTGGTGTCAGTGTATGTCTTTGATTCTTGGTGTAAGTGTCTGTCTGTGTTACTGGGTATGAGTGTCTGCCTTTGTTACTTGGTGTAAGTGTGTGTCTTTGTTGCTGGGTGTCAGTGTATGTCTTTGTTACTTGGTGTAAGTGTGTGTCTGTGTTACTGGGTATCAGTGTCTGTCTTTGTTACTTGGTGTCAGTGTCTGTCTTTGTTACTTGGTGTGTGTGTGTGTCTGTGTTACTGGGCATCAGTGTACGTCATTGTTACTTTGTGTCTGTGTGTGTCTGTGTTACTTGGTGTAAGTGTGTGTCAGTGTAACTGGGTATCAGTGTATGTCTTTGTTACTTGATGTCAGTGTGTGTCTTTTTTAATTGGTGTAAGTGTATGTCTTTGTTACTTGGTGTCAGTGTATGTCTTTGTTACTTGGTTTAAGTGTGTGGCTGTGTTACTGGGTATCAGTGCATGTCTTTGTTAATTGGTGTCAGTGTATGTCTTTGTTACTTGGTGTAAGTGAGTGTCTGTTTTACTGGGTATCAGTGTATGTCATTGTTACTTGGAGGAAGTGTTTCTCTGTGTTACTGGGTGTCAGTGTGCATCTGTGTTGGTGGGTGTCCATGTATGTCTTTGTTACTTGGTGTCAGTGTATGACTGTGTTAGTTGGTGTAAGTGTGTGTGTGTGTTATTGGGTATCAGTGTATGTCTTTGTTACTTGGTGTAAGTGTGTGTCTTTGTTCCTGGGTGTCAGTGTATTTCTTTGTGACTTGGTGTAAGTGCGTGTCTGTGTTACTGGGTATCAGTGTATGTCTTTGTTACTTGGAGGAAGTGTTTCTCTGTGTTACTGGGTGTCAGTGTGCATCTGTGTTGGTGGGTGTCCATGTATGTCTTTGTTACTTGGTGTCAGTGTATGACTGTGTTAGTTGGTGTAAGTGTGTGTGTGTGTTATTGGGTATCAGTGTATGTCTTTGTTACTTGGTGTAAGTGTGTGTCTGTGTTACTGGTTGTCAGTGTATGTCTTTGTTACTTGGTGTCAGTGTATGTCTTTGTTACTTGGTGTAAGTGTATGTCTTTGTTACTTTGTGTCAGTGTATGTCTTTGTTTCTTGGTGTAAGTGTGTGTATGTGTTACTGGGTATCATTGTATGTCTTTGTTACTGGGTGTCAGTGTGTGTCTGTGTTACTGGTTATCAGTGTATGTCTTTGAGACTTGGTGTCAGTGTATTTGTTTTTTACTGGGTGTAAGTGTGTGTCTGCGTTACTGGGTATCATTGTATGTCTTTGTTACTTGGTGTCAGTGTTTGTCAAAATACTTGGTGTAAGTGTATGTCTCTGTTACTTGGTGTAATTGTCTGTCTTTGTTACTTGGTGTCAGTGCATGTCTGTGTTCCTTGGTGTAAGTGTGTGTCTTTGTTACTGGGCATCAGTGTATGTCTTTGTGACTTGGTATCAGTGTATGTCTTTATGACTTGGTGTCAGTGTATGTCTTTGTTACTGTTTATTAGTGTTTCTCTGTGTTACTGGGTGTCAGTGTGTGTTTGTTTCTGTTACTGGGTGTCAGTGTATGTCTTTGTTACTTGGTGTAATTGTCTGTCTTTGTTACTTGGTGTCAGTGTATATCTGTGTTACTGGGCATCATTGTATGTCTTTGTGACTTGGTATCAGTGTATGTCTTTGTGACTTGGTGTCAGTGTATGTCTTTTTTACTGGGTGTATGTGTGTGTCTGCGTTACTGGTATCAGTGTATGTCTTTGCTAGTTGGTGTCAGTGCATGTCAAAATACTTGGTGTAAGTGTATGTCTTTGTTACTTGGTGTAATTGTCTGTCTTTGTTAATTGTTATCAATGTATGTCTGTGTTACTTGGTGTTAGTGTGTGTCTTTGTTGCTGGGCATCAGTGTATGTCTTTGTGACTTGGTGTCAGTGTATGTCTTTGTGTCGTGGTGTCAGTGTTTGTCATAACACTTTGTGTAATTGTATGACATTGTTACTTGGTGTAATTGTCTGTCTTTGTTACTTGGTGTCAGTGTGTGTCTGTGTTACTGGGCATCAGTGTCTCTCTTTGTGACTTTGTATCAGTGTATGTCTTTGAGACTTGGTGTCAGTGTATTTCTTTTTTACTGGGTGTAAGTGTGTGTCTGCGTTACTGGGTATCAGTGTATGTCTTTGTTACTTGGTGTCAGTGTTTGTCAAAATACTTGGTGTAAGTGTATGTCTTTGTTACTTGGTGCAATTGTCTGTCTTTGTTACTTGGTGTCAGTGTATGTCTGTGTTACTTGGTGTAAGTGTGTGTCTTTGCTACTGGGCATCAGTGTATGTCTTTGTGACTTGGTATCAGTGTATGTCTTTGTGACTTGCTGTCAGTGTATGTCTTTTTTACTGGGTGTCAGTGTGTGTCTGTGTTACTTGGTGTCAGTGCATGTCTTTGGTACTGTGTATCAGTGTTTCTCTGTGTTACTGGGTGTCAGTGTGTGTTTGTTTCTGTTACTGGGTGTCAGTGTATGTCTTTGGTACTGTGTATCAGTGTTTCTCTTTGTTACTGGGTGTCAGTGTGTGTTTGTTTGTGGTACTGGGTGTCATTGTGTGTCTGTGACACTAGGTGTCAGTATTTAGTTTAGTTTCGAGAAACAGCACTTGAACAGGCCCTTCGGCCCACCGAGTCTGTGCCGAACATCAACCACCCATTTATACTAATCCTGCACTAATCCCGTAGTCCTATCACATCCCCACCTATCCCTATATATTTCCCCACCACCTACCTATACTAGTGGCAATTTATGATGGCCAATTAACCTATCAACCTGCAAGTCTTTGGCATGTGGGAGGAAACCGGAGCACCGGGAGGAAACCCACGCAGACACAGGGAGAACTTGCAAACTCCGCACAGGCAGTACCCAGAATCGAACCCGAGTCCCTGAAGCTGTGAGGCTGCGGTGCAAACCACTGCGCCAATGTGCCACCCGCCCCCCACCCCCACCCCCCACCAGTGTGTGCCTGTGTTGCTGGGTATCAGTGTATGTCTTTGTTACTTGGTGTCAGTGTATGTCAAAATACTTGGTGTAAGTGTATGTCTTTGTTACTTGGTGTAATTGTCTGTCTTTGTTACTTGGTGTCAGTGTATGTCTGTGTTACTTGGTGTAAGTGTGTGTCTTTGTTACTTGGTGTAAGTGCATGTCTTTGTTACTTGGTGTCAGTGTATGTCTGTGTAACTTGGTGTCAGTGTGTGTCTGTGTTACTGGGCATCAGTGTATGTCTTTGTGACTTGGTATCAGTGTATGTCTTTGTGACTTGGTGTCAGTGTATGTCTTTTTTACTGTGTGAATGTGTGTGTCTGCGTTACTGGGTATCAGTGTATGTCTTTGTTACTTGGTGTCAGTGTATGTCAAAATACTTGGTGTAAGTGTATTTCTTTGTTACCTGGTGTAATTGTCTGTCCTTGTTACTTGGTGTCAGTGTATGTCTGTGTTACTTGGTGTAAGTGTGTGTCTTTGTTACTGGGCATCAGTGTATGTCTTTCTGACTTGGTATCAGTGTATGTCTTTGTGTCTTGGTGTCAGTGTTTGTCAAAATACTTGGTGTAAGTGTATGTCTTTGTTACTTGGTGTAATTGTCTGTCTTTGTTACTTGATGTCAGTGTATGTCTGTGTTACTTGGTGTAAGTGTGTGTCTTTGTTACTGGGCATCAGCGTCTGTCTTTGTGACTTGGTATCACTGTGTGTCTTTGTGACTTGGTGTCAGTGTATGTCTTTTTTACTTTGTGTCATTGTGTTTCTGTGTTACTAGGTGTCAGTGCATGTCTTTGTTACTGTGTATCAGTGTTTCTCTGTGTTACTGGGTGTCAGTGTGTGTTTGTTTGCGTTACTGGGTGTCAGTGTGTGTCTGTGACACTAGGTGTCAGTATTTTGTTCAGCACTGAAACAGGCCCTTCTGCCCAAAGAGACTGTGCCGACCATCAACCACCGATTTATACTAATCCGACACTAATCCCGTATTCCTATCACATCCCCACCTGTCCCTATATATTTCCCTACCACATACCTACACTAGGGGCAATTTATGATGGCCAATTAACCTATCAACCTGCAAGTCTTTGGCATGTGGGAGGAAACTGGAGCACCGGGACAAAACCCTCGCAGACACAGGGAGAACTTGCAAACTCCGCACAGGCAGTACCCAGAATCGAACCCGGTTCCCTGGAGCTGTGAGGCTGCGGTGCGCAACCAATTCGCCAATGTGCGCCCCAACCCCCACCCCCCCTGTTTGTGCCTGTGTTACTGGGTATCAGTGTATGTCTTTGTTACTAAGTGTCAGTGTATGTCTGTGTTACTTGGTGTAAGTGTCTGTCTGTGTTACTGGGTATCAGTGTATGTCTTTGTTACTTGGTGTGAGTGTGTGTCTGTGTTACTGGGTATCAGTGTATGTCTTTGTTACTTGGTATCAGTGTATGTCTTTGTTACTTGGTGTAAGTGTGTGTCTGTGTTACTGGGTGTCAGTGTGTGTCTGTGTTACTTGGTGTAAGTGTGTGTCTTTGTTACTTGGTGTCCGTTTGTGTCTTTGTTACTTGGTGTCCGTTTGTGTCTGTGTTACTGAGTATCATTGTCTGTCTTTGTTACTTGGTGTCAGTTTGTGTCTGTCTTACCTGGTGTAAGTGTGTGTCTGTGTTGCTGGGTATCAGTGTACGTCTTTGTGACTTGGTGTCAGTGTATGTCTTTGTTACTGGGTGTCAGTGTGTGTCTGTGTTACTGGTTATCAGTGTATGTCTTTGTTACTTGGTGTCAGTGTATGTCAAAATACTTGGTGTAAGTGTATGTCTTTGTTACTTGGTGTAATTGTCTGTCTTTGTTAATTGGTGTCAGTGTATGTCTGTGTTACTTGGTGTCAGTGTATGTCTTTGTTACTTGGTGTCAGTGTGTGTCTGTGTTACCGGCATCAGTGTATGTCTTTGTGACTTGGTATCAGTGTATGTCTTTGTGACTTGGTGTCAGTGTATGTCTTTGTTACTTGGTGTCAGTGTGTGTCTGTGTTACCGGCATCAGTGTATGTCTTTGTGACTTGGTATCAGTGTATGTCTTTGTGACTTGGTGTCAGTGTATGTCTTTGTTACTTCGTGTCAGTGTATGTCAAAATACTTGGTGTAACTGTCTGTCTTTGTTACTTGGTGTCAGTGTATGTCTTTGTTACTTCGTGTAAGTGTGTGTCTGTGTTACTGGGTGTCAGTGTATGTCTGTGTTACTTGGTGTAAGTGTATGTCTTTGTTACTTGTTGTAGGTGTGTGTCTGTGTTTCTGGGGATCAGTGTCTGTCGTTGTTACTTGGTGTAAGTGTGTGTCTGTGTTACTGGGTATCAGTGTATGTCTTTGTTACTTGGTGTTAGTGTATTTCTTTCTTACTTGGTGTAAGTATGTGTCTGTGTTACTGGGTATCAGTGTATGTCTGTGTTACTGGGGGTCAGTGTGTGTCTGTGTTACTGTGGGTCAGTGTGTGTTTCTAACTGGGTGTCAGTGTGTGACTGTGTTACTGGGTATCAGTGTATGTCTTTGTGACTTGGTGTAAGTGTATGTCTTTGTTACTTGGTGCAAGTGTTTGTCTGTGTTACTGGGTATCATTGGATGTCTTTGTTAATTGGTGTAAGTGTATGTCTTTGTTACTTGGTGTAAGTGTGTGTCTTTGATACTTGGTGTCAGTGTATGTAATTGTTACTTGGTGTAAGTGTGTGTCTCTGTTACTTGGTGTCAGTGTGTGTCTGTGTTCGTCTTTGTTACTGTGTATCAGTGTGTGTCTTTGTGACTTGGTATCACTGTATGTCTTTGTGACTTGGTGTCAGTGTATGTCTTTTTTACTTTGTGTCAGTGTGTTTCTGTGTTACTCGGTGTCAGTGCATGTCTTTGTTACTGTGTATCAGTGTTTCTCTGTGTTCCTGGGTGTCAGTGTGTGTTTGTTTGCGTTACTGGGTGTCAGTGTGTGTCTGTGACACTAGGTGTCAGTATTTTGTTTAGTTCAGAGACACAGCACTTAAACAGGCCCTTCGGCCCAAAGAGACTGCGCCGACCATCAACCACCCATTTATACTAATCCTACACTAATCACGTATTCCTATCACATCCCCACCTATGCCTATATATTTCCCTACCACATACCTATACTAGGGGCAATTTATGATGGCTAATTAACCTATCAACCTGCAAGTCTTTGGCATGTGGGAGGAAACCGGAGCATCCGGAGAAAACCCACGCAGACACAGGGAGAACTTGCAAACTCCGCACAGGCAGTACCCAGAATCGAACCCGGGTCCCTGGAGCTGTGAGGCTGCGGTGCGCACCAATGCGCCAATGTGCGCCCCCCCCCCCCCCCCCAGTGTGTGCCTGTGTTACTGGGTATCAGTTTATGTCTTTGTGACTTGGTGTCAGTGTATGTCTGTGTTACTTGGTGTAAGTGTGTGTCTGTGTTACTGGGTATCAGTGTATGTCTTTGTTACTTGGTGTGAGTGTGTGTCTGTGTTACTGGGTATCAGTGCATGTCTTTGTTACTTGGTGTCAGTGTATGTCTTTGTTACTTGGTGTAAGTGTATGTCTTTGTTACTTGGTGTCAGTGTATGTCTTTGTTACTTGGTGTAAGTGTGTGTCTGTGTTACTGGGTGTCAGTGTGAGTCTGTGTTACTTGGTGTAAGTGTGTGTCTTTGTTACTTGGTGTCCGTTTGTGTCTGTGTTACTGGGTGTAAGTGTGTGTCTTTGTTACTTGGTGTCCGTTTGTGTCTGTGTTATTGGGTGTAAGTGTGTGTCTTTGTTACTTGGTGTCAGTTTATGTCTGTCTTACTTGGTGTAAGTGTGTGTTTGTGTTGCTGGGTATCAGTGTACGTCTTTGTGACTTGGTGTCAGTGTATGTCTTTGTTACTGGGTGTCAGTGTGTGTCTGTGTTGCTGGGTATCAGTGTATGTCTTTGTTACTTTGTGTCAGTGTATGTCAAAATACTTGGTGTAAGTGTATGTCTTTGTTACTTGGTGTAATTGTCTGTCTTTGTTAATTGGTATCAGTGTATGTCTGTGTTACTTGGTGTAAGTGTGTGTCTTTGTTACTTGGTGTAAGTGTATGTCTTTGTTACTTGGTGTCAGTGTATGTCTTTGTTTTTTGGTGTCAGTGTGCGTCTGTGTTACTGGGCATCAGTGTATGTCTTTGTGACTTGGTATCAGTGTATGTCTTTGTGACTTGATGTCAGTGTCTGTCTTTTTTACTGGGTGTAATTGTGTGTCTTTGTTACTTGGTGTAAGTGTGTGTCTGTGTTACTGGGTGTCAGTGTGTTTGTTTGTGTTGCTGGGTGTCAGTGTGTGTCTGTGTTACTGTGGGTCAGTGTGTGTTTCTAACTGGGTGTCAGTGTGTGTCTGTGTTACTGGGTATCAGTGTATGTCTTTGTGACTTGGTGTAAGTGTATGTCTTTGTTACTTGGTGTCAGTGTATGTCTTTGTTACTTGGTGCAAGTGTTTGTCTGTGTTACTGGGTATCATTGGATGTCTTTGTTACTTGGTGTAACTGTATGTCTTTGTTACTTGGTGTAAGTGTGTGTCTTTGTTACTTGGTGTCAGTGTATGTCTTTGTTACTTGGTGTCAGTGTATGTCTTTGTTACTTGATGTAAGTGTGTGTCTGTGTTACTGGGTGTCAGTGTGAGTCTGTGTTACTTGGTGTAAGTGTGTGTCTTTGTTACTTGGTGTCCGTTTGTGTCTGTGTTACTGGGTGTAAGTGTGTGTCTTTGTTACTTGGTGTCCGTTTGTGTCTGTGTTATTGGGTATCAGTGTATGTCTTTGTTACTTGGTGTCAGTTTATGTCTGTCTTACTTGGTGTAAGTGTGTGTTTGTGTTGCTGGGTATCAGTGTACGTCTTTGTGACTTGGTGTCAGTGTATGTCTTTGTTACTGGGTGTCAGTGTGTGTCTGTGTTGCTGGGTATCAGTGTATGTCTTTGTTACTTGGTGTCAGTGTATGTCAAAATACTTGGTGTAAGTGTATGTCTTTGTTACTTGGTGTAATTGTCTGTCTTTGTTAATTGGTATCAGTGTATGTCTGTGTTACTTGGTGTAAGTTTGTGTCTTTGTTACTTGGTGTAAGTGTATGTCTTTGTTACTTGGTGTCAGTGTATGTCTTTGTTTTTTGGTGTCAGTGTGCGTCTGTGTTACTGGGCATCAGTGTATGTCTTTGTGACTTGGTATCAGTGTATGTCTTTGTGACTTGATGTCAGTGTCTGTCTTTTTTACTGGGTGTAATTGTGTGTCTTTGTTACTTGGTGTAAGTGTGTGTCTGTGTTACTGGGTGTCAGTGTGTTTGTTTGTGTTGCTGGGTGTCAGTGTGTGTCTGTGTTACTGTGGGTCAGTGTGTGTTTCTAACTGGGTGTCAGTGTGTGTCTGTGTTACTGGGTATCAGTGTATGTCTTTGTGACTTGGTGTAAGTGTATGTCTTTGTTACTTGGTGTCAGTGTATGTCTTTGTTACTTGGTGCAAGTGTTTGTCTGTGTTACTGGGTATCATTGGATGTCTTTGTTACTTGGTGTAACTGTATGTCTTTGTTACTTGGTGTAAGTGTGTGTCTTTGTTACTTGGTGTCAGTGTATGTCTTTGTTACTTGGTGTCAGTGTATGTCTTTGTTACTTGATGTAAGTGTGTGTCTGTGTTACTGGGTGTCAGTGTGAGTCTGTGTTACTTGGTGTAAGTGTGTGTCTTTGTTACTTGGTGTCCGTTTGTGTCTGTGTTACTGGGTGTAAGTGTGTGTCTTTGTTACTTGGTGTCCGTTTGTGTCTGTGTTATTGGGTATCAGTGTATGTCTTTGTTACTTGGTGTCAGTTTATGTCTGTCTTACTTGGTGTAAGTGTGTGTTTGTGTTGCTGGGTATCAGTGTACGTCTTTGTGACTTGGTGTCAGTGTATGTCTTTGTTACTGGGTGTCAGTGTGTGTCTGTGTTGCTGGGTATCAGTGTATGTCTTTGTTACTTGGTGTCAGTGTATGTCAAAATACTTGGTGTAAGTGTATGTCTTTGTTACTTGGTGTAATTGTCTGTCTTTGTTAATTGGTATCAGTGTATGTCTGTGTTACTTGGTGTAAGTGTGTGTCTTTGTTACTTGGTGTAAGTGTATGTCTTTGTTACTTGGTGTCAGTGTCTGTCTTTGTTTTTTGGTGTCAGTGTGCGTCTGTGTTACTGGGCATCAGTGTATGTCTTTGTGACTTGGTATCAGTGTATGTCTTTGTGACTTGATGTCAGTGTCTGTCTTTTTTACTGGGTGTAATTGTGTGTCTTTGTTACTTGGTGTAAGTGTGTGTCTGTGTTACTGGGTGTCAGTGTGTTTGTTTGTGTTGCTGGGTGTCAGTGTGTGTCTGTGTTACTGTGGGTCAGTGTGTGTTTCTAACTGGGTGTCAGTGTGTGTCTGTGTTACTGGGTATCAGTGTATGTCATTGTGACTTGGTGTAAGTGTATGTCTTTGTTACTTGGTGTCAGTGTATGTCTTTGTTACTTGGTGCAAGTGTTTGTCTGTGTTACTGGGTATCATTGGATGTCTTTGTTACTTGGTGTAACTGTATGTCTTTGTTACTTGGTGTAAGTGTGTGTCTTTGTTACTTGGTGTCAGTGTATGTCATTGTTCCTTGGTGTCAGTGTGTGTCTTTGTTTCTGCGTGTCAGTCTGTGTCTGTGACACTAGGTGTCAGTATTTAGTTTAGTTTCGAGAAACAGCACTTGAACAGGCCCCTCGGCCCACCGAGTCGGTGCCGACCATGAACAACACATTTATACTAATCCTACACTTTTCCCGTATTTCTATCACATCCCCACCGGTCCCTATATATTTCCCTACCACCTATCTATACTAAGGGCAATTTATAATGGCCAATTAACCTATCAAAATGGCATGTGGGAGGAAACCGGAGCACCCGGAGGAAACCCACGCAGACACAGGGAGAAATTGCAAACTCCGCAAAGGCAGTACCCAGAATCGAACCCGGGTCCCTGGAGCTGTGAGGCTGCGGAGCTAACCACTGCGCCAATGTACCCCCAATGTGTGCCTGTGTTACTGGGTATCAGTGTATGTCTTTGTTACTTGGTGTCAGTTTCTGTCTGTTTTACTTGGTGTCAGTGTGTTTATTTGTGTTGCTGGGTGTCAGTGTGTGTCTGTGTTACTTGGTGTAAGTGTGAGTCTTTGTGACTTGGTGTCCGTGTATGTCTGTGTTACTGTGTGTCAGTGTATGTCTTTGTTACTGGGTGTCAGTGTATGTCTTTGTTACTTGGTGTAAGTGTGTGACTGTGTTACTGGGTATCAGTGTTTACTTTCGGTGACTGCAGCTTGGATAGCAACGGAGGTGCGTGAACGGGCTCACAGCTGTGAAGTCAATTTCAGCGTAAGTTTAAAAGTGAATTCCCTTTTGTTTTCAGAGGACCAGGGGACTGCTGGGTAAGGAAAAAGGTATATATTTGTGTGGTGGCTGTACCCGAGACACTACACGTGTAGTGTCTCCCACCCACCCTCCTCCTCTAAACAAAAACAAAAGGACTCTGGTGTGTTGATAAGATAAGCTTTTTATTTAGGAAGTTCTGTCCGTTGGATTGCTAACCTAACAAGTTTTGACTTTTTGTATTTTTTTGTTTTTTCAGTAGATTTGTTGGGAATTTGGAATAGTGGGAATGGAGGTTAAGGCAGTTGTATGTTCCTCCTGCAGAATGTGGGAGGTAAGGGTCGCCAAGAGTGTCCCTGCTGACTGCATCTGTGGGAAGTGCACCCAACTCCAGCTCCTCGAGAACCGCGTTAGGGAACTGGAGCTGGAGCTGGATGAACTTCGGATCATTCGGGAGGCGGAGGAGGTTATTGAGAGGAGTTATGGGGAGGTAGTCACACCTCAGGTAAAAGAAGTAGGTAGATGGGTTACCGTCAGGGGAAGGAGAGGGAACCAGCAGGCAGTGCAGGGATCGCCTGTGGCCGTTTCCCTCAACAACAGGTATACCGTTTTGGATACTGTTGCGGGGGACGACTTACCAGGGGTAAGCAATGGGGTACAGATATCTGGCACAGAGTCTGTCCCTGTTGCTCAGAAGGGATGGGGGAAGAGGAGCAGAACATTAATCATTGGGGACTCCATAGTTAGGGGAACAGATAGGAGGTTCTGTGGGAACGAGAGAGACTCACGGTTGGTATGTTGCCTCCCAGGTGCCAGGGTTCGTGATGTCTCGGATCGTGTTTTTGGGATCCTTAATGGGGAGGGGGAGCAGCCCCAGGTCGTGGTCCACATAGGCACCAACGACATAGGTAGGAAGAGAGATGGGGATTTAAGACAGAAATTTAGGGAGCTAGGGTGGAAGCTTAGAGTGAGAACAAACAGAGTTGTTATCTCTGGGTTGTTGCCAGTGCCACGTGATAGCGAAGCGAGGAATAGGGAGAGAGAGGAGTTGAACACGTGGCTGCAGGGATGGTGCAGGAGGGAGGGTTTTGGTTTCCTGGATAATTGGGGCTCTTTCTGGGGTAGTTGGGACCTCTACAAACAGGATGGTCTTCACCTGAACCAGAGGGGTACCAATATCCTGGGGGGGGAGGTTTGCTAGTGCTCTTCGGGGGGGTTTAAACTAATTCAGCATGGGAATGGTAACCTAAATTGTAGTGCCAGTGTACAGGATGTTGAGAGTAGTGAGGTCAGGGATATGGTTACAAGGACGCAAGAGGGCACTGGCAAGCAAGAACCTGGTTTAAAGTGTGTCTATTTCAACGCCAGGAGCATCCGGAATAAGGTGGATGAGCTTGCAGCATGGGTTGGTACCTGGGATCTCGATGTAGTGGCCATTTCGGAGACATGGGTAGAGCAGGGGCAGGAATGGATGTTGCAGATTCCGGGATTTAGATGTTTCAGTAAGAACAGAGAAGATGGTAAAATAGGGGGGGGGGGGTGGCATTGTTAATCAAGGAGAGTATTACAGCGACAGAAAGGACGTTTGAGGACTCGTCTACTGAGGTAGTATGGGCTGATGTTAGAAACAGGAGAGGTGAGGTTACCCTGTTGGGAGTCTTTAATAGACCTCCGAATAGTTCCAGAGATGTAGAGGAAAGGATAGCGAAGATGATTCTCGACAGGGGTGAGAGTAACAGGGTAGTTGTTATGGAGGACTTTAACTTTCCAAATATCGACTGGAAATACTACAGTTCGAGTACTTTAGATGTGTCAGTTTTTGTCCAGTGTGTGCAGGAGGGTTTTCTGACACAGTATGTAGACAGGCCAACCAGGGGCGATGCCACATTGGATTTGGTACTGGGAAATGAAACAGGCCAGGTGTTAGATTTAGATGTAGGTGAGCACTTTGGTGATAGTGATTACAATTCGGTTAGGTTTACCTTAGCGATGGGCAGGGACAGATATATACCGCAGGGCAAGAATTATAACTGGGGGAAAGGAAATTATGATGCGATTAGGCAAGATTTAGGATGCGTAGGATGGGGAAGGAAACTGCAGGGGATGGGAACAATCGAAATGTGGAGCTTATTCAAGGAGCAGCTACTGCGTGTCCTTGATAAGTATGTACCTGTGAGGCAGGGAGGAAGTTGTCGTGCGAGGGAGCCGTGGTTTACTAAAGAAGTTGAAGCGCTTGTCAAGAGGAAGAAGAAGGCTTATTTTAGGATGAGACGTGAATGCTCAGTTAGGGCGCTTGAGAGCTACAAGCTAGCCAGGAAGGATCTAAAGGGAGAGCTAAGAAGAGCAAGGAGAGGACACGAGAAGTTATTGGTGGATCGGATCAGGGAAAACCCTAAGGCTTTCTATAGGTATATCAGGAATAAAAGAATGACGAGAGTTAGATTAGGGCCAATCAAGGATAGTAGTGGGAAGTTGTGTGTGGAATCAGAGGAGATAGGGGAAGTGTTAAATGAATATTTTGCGTCAGTATTTACAGTAGAAAAAGAAAATGTTGTTGAGAATACTGAGATTCAGGCTACGAGGCTAGATGGGATTGAGGTTCACAAGGAGGAGGTGTTAGCAATTTTGGAAAGTGTGAAAATAGATAAGTCCCCTGGGCCAGATGGGATTTATCCTAGGATTCTCTGGGAAGCTAGGGAGGAGATTGCAGAGCCTTTGTCCTTGATCTTTATGTCGTCATTGTCGACAGGAATAGTGCCGGAAGACTGGAGGATTGCAAATGTTGTCCCCTTGTTCAAGAAGTGGAGTAGAGACAGCCCTGGTAATTATAGACCTGTGAGCCTGACTTCGGTTGTGGGTAAAATGTTGGAAAAGGTTATAAGAGACAGGATTTATAATCATCTTGAAAAGAATAAGTACATTAGAGATAGTGAGCACGGTTTTGTGACGGGTAGGTCGTGCCTCACAAACCTTATTGAGTTTTTCGAGAAGGTGACCAAACAGGTGGATGAGGGTAAAGCAGTGGATGTGGTTTATATGGATTTCAGTAAGGCGTTTGATAAGGTTCCCCACGGTAGGCTATTGCAGAAAATACGGAAGTATGGGGTTGAAGGCGATTTAGAGCTTTGGATCAGAAATTGGCTAGCTGAAAGAAGACAGAGGGTGGTGGTTGATGGCAAATGTTCATCCTGGAGTTTAGTTACTAGTGGTGTACCGCAAGGATCTGTTTTGGGGCCACTGCTGTTTGTCATTTTTATAAATGACCTGGAAGAGGGTGTAGAAGGGTGGGTTAGTAAATTTGCAGATGACACTAAGGTCGGTGGAGTTGGGGATAGTGCCGAAGGATGTTGTAGGGTACAGAGAGACATAGATAGGCTGCAGAGCTGGGCTGAGAGATGGCAAATGGAGTTTAATGCGGAAAAGTGTGAGGTGATTCACTTTGGAAGGAGTAACAGGAATGCAGAGTACTGGGCTAATGGGAAGATTCTTGGTACTGTGGATGAACAGAGAGATCTTGGTGTCCAGGTGCATAAATCCCTGAAGGTTGCTAACCAGGTTAATAGGGCTGTTAAGAAGGCATACGGTGTGTTAGCTTTTATTAGTAGGGGGATCGAGTTTCGGAGACACGAGGTCATGCTGCAGCTGTACAAAACTCTGGTGCGGCCGCACCTGGAGTATTGCGTGCAGTTGTGGTCACCGCATTTTTGGAAGGATGTGGAAGCTATGGAAAGGGTGCAGAGGAGATTTACTAGGCTGTTGCCTGGTATGGAGGGAAGGTCTCACGAGGAAAGGCTGAGGGACTTGAGGTTGTTTTCGTTGGAGAGAAGGAGAAGGAGAGGTGACTTAATAGAGACATATAAGATAATCAGAGGGTTAGATAGGGTGGATAGTGAGAGTCTTTTTCCTCGGATGGTGATGGCAAACACGAGGGGACATAGCTTCAAGTTGAGGGGTGATAGATATAGGACAGATGTGAGAGGTAGTTTCTTTACTCAGAGAGTAGTAGGGGCGTGGAACGCACTGCCTGCAGCAGTAGTACATTCGCCAACTTTAAGGGCATTTAAGTGGACATGGGATAGACACATGGATGAAAATGGAATCGTGTAGGTCAGATGGTTTCACAGGTCGGTGCAACATCGAGGGCCGAAGGGCCTGTACTGCGCTGTAATGTTCTAATTCTAAGTGTATGTCTTTGTTACTTGGTGTCAGTGTATGTCTGTGTTACTTGGTGTAAGTGTGTGTCTGTGTTACTGGGTATCAGTGTATGTCTTTGTTCCTTGGTGTCAGTGTATGTCAAAATACTTGGTGTAAGTGTATGTCTTTGTTACTTGGTGTAATTGTCTGTCTTTGTTACTTGGTGTCAGTGTATGTCTGTGTTACTTGGTGTACGTGTGTGTCTTTGTTACTTGGTGTAAGTGTATGTCTTTGTTACTTGGTGTCAGTGTATGTCTTTGTTACTTGGTGTCAGTGTATGTCTGTGTTACTTGGTGTAAGTGTGTGTCTGTGTTACTGGCTGTCAGTGTGCGTCTGTGTTACTTGGTGTAAGTGTCTGTCTTTGTTACATAGTGTCCGTGTGTGTCCGTGTTAATGGGTGTCAGTGTATGTCTTTGTTACTGGGTGTCAGTGTATGTCTTTGTTACTTGGTGTAAGTGTGTGTCTGTGTTACTGGGGATCAGTGTATGTCTTTGTTACTTGGTGTCAGTGTATGTCTTTGTTACTGGGTGTCATTGTGTGTCTTTGCGACTTGGTATCAGTGTATGTCTTTGTTACTTGGTGTCAGTGTATGTCAAAATACTTGGTGTAAGTGTATGTCTTTGTTACTTGGTGTAATTGTCTGTCTTTGTTACTTGGTGTCAGTGTATGTCTGTGTTACTTGGTGTAAGTGTGTGTCTTTGTTACTTGGTGTAAGCGTATGTCTGTGTTACTTGGTGTAAGTGTGTGTCTTAGTTACTTGGTGTCCGTGTGTGTCTGTGTTACTGGGTGTCGGTGTATGTCTTTGTCACTGTGTGTCAGTGTATGTCTTTGTAACTTGGTGTAAGTGTATGTCTGTGTTACTGAGTATCAGTGTCTGTCTTTGTTAGTTGGTGTAAGTGTGTGTCTGCGTTACTGTGTATCGGTGTATGTCTTTGTCACTTGGTGTCAGTGTTTGTCTGTGTTACTTGGTGCAAGAGTGTGTGTGTGTTATTGGGTAACAGTGTATGTCTTTGCGACTTGGTATCAGTGTATGTCTTTGTGACTTGGTGTCAGTGTGTGTCTGTGTTATTGGGTATCAGTGTATGTCTTTGTTCCTTGGTGTCAGTGTGTGTCTGTGTTATTAGGTATCAGTGTATGTCTTTGTGACTTGGTATCAGTGTATGTCTTTGTTACTTGGTGTCAGTGTATGTCTGTGTTACTTGGTGTAAGTGTGTGACTGTGTTACTGGGTATCAGTGTATGTCTTTGTTACTTGGTGTCAGTGTATGTCTGTGTTACTTGGTGTAAGTGTGTGTCTGTGTTACTGGGTATCAGTGTATGTCTTTGTTACTTGGTGCAAGTGTATGTCTGCGTTACTGGGTATCAGTGTATGTCTTTGTTACTTGGTGTCAGTGCATGTCTGTGTTACTTGGTGTAAGTGTATGTCTGTGTTACTGGGTGTCAGTGTGCGTCTGTGTTACTTGGTGTAAGTGTCCGTCTTTGTTACTTGGTGTCCGTGTGTGTCTGTGTTAATGGATGTCAGTGTATGTCTTTGTTACTTGGTGTCAGTGTATGTCTGTGTTACTTGGTGTAAGTGTGTGTCTTTGTTACTTGGTGTAGGTGTATGGCTTTGCTACTTGGTGTCAGTGTATGTCTTTGTGACTTGGTATCAGTGTCTGTCTTTGTTACTTGGTGTCCGTGTGTGTCTGTGTTAATGGGTGTCAGTGTATGTCTTTGTTACTGGGTGTCAGTGTAAGTCTGTGTTACTTGGTGTAAGTGTGTGTCTGCGTTACTGGGTATCGGTGTCTGTCTTTGTTACTTGGTGTCAGTGTATGTCTGTGTTACTTGGTGTAAGTGTGTGTCTGTGTTACTGGGTATCAGTGTATGTCTTTGTTACTTGGTGTCAGTGTATGTCAAAATACTTGGTGTAAGTGTATGTCTTTGTTACTTGGTGTCAGTGTATGTCTTTGTTACTTGGTGTCAGTGTATGTCTGTGTTACTTGGTGTAAGTGTGTGTCCGTGTTACTGGGTGTCAGTGTGCATCTGTGTTACTTGGTGTAAGTGTCTGTCTTTGTTACTTGGTGTCCGTGTGTGTCTGTGTTAATGGGTGTCAGTGTATGTCTTTGTTACTGGGTGTCAGTGTATGTCTTTGTTACTTGGTGTAAGTGTGTGTCTGTGTTACTGGGTATCAGTGTCTGTCTTTGTTACTTGGTGTAAGTGTGTGTCTGTGTTACTGGGGATCAGTGTATGTCTTTGTTACTTGGTGTCAGTGTATGTCTGTGTTACTTGGTGTAAGTGTGTGTCAGTGTTACTGTGTATCAGTGTATGTCTTTGTGACTTATTGTCAGTGTATGTCTTTGTTACTGGGTGTCATTGTGTCTCTTTGCGACTTGGTATCAGTGTATGTCTTTGTTACTTGGTGTCAGTGTATGTCAAAATACTTGGTTTAAGTGTATGTCTTTGTTACTTGGTGTAAATGTCTGTCTTTGTTACTTGGTGTCAGTGTATGTCTGTGTTACTTGGTGTAAGTGTGTGTCTTTGTTACTTGGTGCAAGCGTATGTCTGTGTTACTTGGTGTAAGTGTTTGTCTTAGTTACTTGGTGTCCGTGTGTGTCTGTGTTACTGGGTGTCAGTGTGCGTCTGTGTTACTTGGTGTAAGTGTCCGTCTTTGTTACTTGGTGTCCGTGTGTGTCTGTGTTAATGGATGTCAGTGTATGTCTTTGTTACTTGGTGTCAGTGTATGTCTGTGTTACTTGGTGTAAGTGTGTGTCTTTGTTACTTGGTGTAGGTATATGGCTTTGCTACTTGGTGTCAGTGTATGTCTTTGTGACTTTGTATCAGTGTCTGTCTTTGTTACTTGGTGTCCGTGTGTGTCTGTGTTAATGGGTGTCAGTGTATGTCTTTGTTACTGGGTGTCAGTGTAAGTCTGTGTTACTTGGTGTAAGTGTGTGTCTGTGTTACTGGGTATCGGTGTCTATCTTTGTTACTTGGTGTCAGTGTATGTCTGTGTTACTTGGTGTAAGTGTGTGTCTGTGTTACTGGGTATCAGTGCATGTCTTTGTTACTTGGTGTCAGTGTATGTCAAAATACTTGGTGTAAGTGTATGTCTTTGTTACTTGGTGTCAGTGTATGTCTTTGTTACTTGGTGTCAGTGTATGTCTGTGTTACTTGGTGTAAGTGTGTGTCCGTGTTACTGGGTGTCAGTGTGCATCTGTGTTACTTGGTGTAAGTGTCTGTCTTTGTTACTTGGTGTCCGTGTGTGTCTGTGTTAATGGGTGTCAGTGTATGTCTTTGTTACTGGGTGTCAGTGTATGTCTTTGTTAATTGGTGTAAGTGTGTGTCTGTGTTACTGGGTATCAGTGTCTGTCTTTGTTACTTGGTGTAAGTGTGTGTCTGTGTTACTGGGGATCAGTGTATGTCTTTGTTACTTGGTGTCAGTGTATGTCTGTGTTACTTGGTGTAAGTGTGTGTCAGTGTTACTGTGTATCAATGTATGTCTTTGTGACTTATTGTCAGTGTATGTCTTTGTTACTGGGTGTCATTGTGTCTCTTTGCGACTTGGTATCAGTGTATGTCTTTGTTACTTGGTGTCAGTGTATGTCAAAATACTTGGTTTAAGTGTATGTCTTTGTTACTTGGTGTAAATGTCTGTCTTTGTTACTTGGTGTCAGTGTATGTCTGTGTTACTTGGTGTAAGTGTGTGTCTTTGTTACTTGGTGCAAGCGTATGTCTGTGTTACTTGGTGTAAGTGTTTGTCTTAGTTACTTGGTGTCCGTGTGTGTCTGTGTTACTGGGTGTCGGTGTATGTCTTTGTGACTGGGTATCAGTGTATGTCTTTGTCACTTGGTGTCAGTGTATGTCTTTGTTACTGGGTGTCAGTGTGTGTCTGTGTTATTGGGTATCAGTGTATGTCTTTGTTACTTGGTGTCAGTGTGTGTATGTGTGATTAGGTATCAGTGTATGTCTTTGTGACTTGGTGTCAGTGTATGTCCTTGTTACTTGGTGTAAGTGTGTGACTGTGTTACTGGGTATCAGTGTATGTCTTTGTTACTTGGTGTCAGTGTATGTCTGTGTTACTTGGTGTAAGTGTGTGTCTTTGTTACAGGGTATCAGTGTATGTCTCTGTGACTTGGTGTCACTGCATGTCTTTGTTACTGGTTGTCAGTGTGTGGCTTTGTGACTTGGTGTCAGTGTATGTCTTTGTTACTTGGTGTAAGTGTGTGTCTGTGTTACTGGGTATCAGTGTATGTCTTTGTTACATGGTGTCAGTGTATGTCAAAATACTTGGTGTAAGTGTATGTCTTTGTTACTTGGTGTAATTGTCTGTCTTTGTTACTTGGTGTCAGTGTCTGTCTGTGTTACTTGGTGTAAGTGTGTGTCTTTGTTACTTGGTGTAGGTGTATGGCTTTGTTACTTGGTGTCAGTGTATGTCTTTGTGACTTGGTATCAGTGTTTGTCTTTGTGACTTGGTGTCAGTGTATGTCTTTGTTACTTGGTGTCAGTGTATGTCAAAATACTTGAGGTAAGTGTATGTCTTTGTTACTTGGTGTAATTGTCTGTCTTTGTTACTTGGTGTCTGTGTATGTCTCTGTTACTTGGTGTAAGTGTGTGTCTTTGTTACTTGGTGTAAGCGTATGTCTTTGTTAATTGGTGTCAGTGCATGTCTGTGTTACTTGGTGTAAGTGTGTGTCTTAGTTACTTGGTGTCCGTGTGTGTCTGTGTTACTGGGTGTCGGTGTATGTCTTTGTTACTGGGTGTCAGTGTATGTCTTTGTTATTTGGAGTAAGTGTGTGTCTGTGTTACTGGGTATCAGTGTCTGTCTTTGTTACTTGGTGCAAGTGTATGTCTGCGTTACTGGGTATCAGTGCATGTCTGTGTTACTTGGTGTAAGAGTGTGTCCGTGTTATTGGGTATCAGTGTATGTCTTTGTGACTTGGTATCAGTGTATGTCTTTGTTACTTGGTGTCAGTGTATGTCTGTGTTACCTGGTGTAGGTGTGTGTCTGTGTTACAGGGTATCAGTGTATGTCTTTGTGACTTGGTGTCACTGCATGTCTTTGTTACTGGGTGTCAGTGTGTGTCTTTGTGACTTGGTGTCAGTGTATGTCTTTGTTACTTGTTGTAAGTTTGTGTCTGTGTTACTGGGTATCAGTGTATGTCTTTGTTACATGGTGTCAGTGTATGTCAAAATGCTTGGTGTAAGTGTATGTCTTTGTTACTTGGTGTAATTGTCTGTCTTTGTTACTTGGTGTCAGTGTATGTCTGTGTTACTTGGTGTAAGTGTGTGTCTTTGTTACTTGGTGTAGGTGTATGGCTTTGTTACTTGGTGTCAGTGTATGTCTTTGTTACTTGGTGTCAGTGTATGTCTGTGTTACTTGGTGTAAGTGTGTGTCTGTGTTACTGGGTATCAGTGTATGTCTTTGTTACTTGGTGTCAGTGTATGTCAAAATACTTGGTGTAAGTGTATGTCTTTGTTACTTGGTGTAATTGTCTGTCTTTGTTACTTGGTGTCAGTGTATGTCTGTGTTACTTGGTGTAAATGTGTGTCTTTGTTACTTGCTGTAAGTGTATGTCTTTTTACTTGGTGTCAGTGTATGTCTTTGTTACTTGGTGTCAGTGTATGTCTGTGTTACTTGGTGTAAGTGTGTGTCTGTGTTACTGGGTGTCAGTGTGCGTCTGTGTTACTTGGTGTAAGTGTCTGTCTTTGTTACATAGTGTCCGTGTGTGTCTGTGTTACTGGGTGTCAGTGTATGTCTTTGTTACTTGGTGTAAGTGTGTGTCTGTGTTACTGGGTATCAGTGTCTGTCTTTGTTACTTGGTGTAAGTGTGTGTCTGTGTTACTGGGGATCAGTGTATGTCTTTGTTACTTGGTGTCAGTGTATGTCTTTGTTACTGGGTGTCATTGTGTGTCTTTGCGACTTGGTATCAGTGTATGTCTTTGTTACTTGGTGTCAGTGTATGTCAAAATACTTGGTGTAAGTGTATGTCTTTGTTACTTGGTGTAATTGTCTGTCTTTGTTACTTGGTGTCAGTGTATGTCTGTGTTACTTGGTGTAAGTGTGTGTCTTTGTTACTTGGTGTAAGCGTATGTCTGTGTTACTTGGTGTAAGTGTGTGTCTTAGTTACTTGGTGTCCGTGTGTGTCAGTGTTACTGGGTGTCGGTGTATGTCTTTGTCACTGTGTGTCAGTGTATGTCTTTGTTACTTGGTGTAAGTGTGTGTCTGTGTTACTGGGTATCAGTGTCTGTCTTTGTTACTTGGTGTAAGTGTGTGTCTGCGTTACTGGGTATCGGTGTATGTCTTTGTCACTTGGTGTCAGTGTATGTCTGTGTTACTTGGTGCAAGAGTGTGTCTGTGTTATTGGGTAACAGTGTATGTCTTTGCGACTTGGTATCAGTGTATGTCTTTGTGACTTGGTGTCAGTGTGTGTCTGTGTTATTGGGTATCAGTGTATGTCTTTGTTACTTGGTGTCAGTGTGTGTCTGTGTTATTAGGTATCAGTGTATGTCTTTGTGACTTGGTATCAGTGTATGTCTTTGTTACTTGGTGTCAGTGTATGTCTGTGTTACTTGGTGTAAGTGTGTGACTGTGTTACTGGGTATCAGTGTATGTCTTTGTTACTTGGTGTCAGTGTATGTCTGTGTTACTTGGTGTAAGTGTGTGTCTGTGTTACAGGGTATCAGTGTATGTCTTTGTGACTTGGTGTCACTGCATGTCTTTGTTACTGGGTGTCAGTGTGTGTCTTTGTTACTTGGTGTCACTGTATGTCTGTGTTACTTGGTGTCAGTGTATGTCTGTGTTAGTGGGTGTCAGTGTGCGTCTGTGTTACTTGGTGTAAGTGTCCGTCTTTGTTACTTGGTGTCCGTGTGTGTCTGTGTTAATGGGTGTCAGTGTATGTCTTTGTTACTGGGTGTCAGTGTATGTCTGTGTTACTTGGTGTAAGTGTGTGTCTTTGTTACTTGGTGTAGATGTATGGCTTTGTTACTTGGTGTCAGTGTATGTCTTTGTGACTTGGTATCAGTGTCTGTCTTTGTTACTTGGTGTCCGTGTGTGTCTGTGTTAATGGGTGTCAGTGTATGTCTTTGTTACTGGGTGTCAGTGTAAGTCTTTGTTACTTGGTGTAAGTGTGTGTCTGTGTTACTGGGTATCATTGTCTGTCTTTGTTACTTGGTGTCAGTGTATGTCTGTGTTACTTGGTGTAAGTGTGTGTCTGTGTTACTGGGTATCAGTGTATGTCTTTGTTACTTGGTGTCAGTGTATGTCAAAATACTTGGTGTAAGTGTATGTCTTTGTTACTTGGTGTAATTGTCTGTCTTTGTTACTTGGTGTGAGTGTATGTCTGTTTTACTTGGTGTAAGTGTGTGTCTTTGTTACTTGGTGTAAGTGTATGTCTTTGTTACTTGGTGTCAGTGTATGTCTTTGTTACTTGGTGTCAGTGTATGTCTGTGTTACTTGGTGTAAGTGTGTGTCTGTGTTACTGGGTGTCAGTGTGCATCTGTGTTACTTGGTGTAAGTGTCTGTCTTTGTTACTTGGTGTCCGTGTGTGTCTGTGTTAATGGGTGTCAGTGTATGTCTTTGTTACTGGGTGTCAGTGTCTGTCTTTGTTACTTGGTGTAAGTGTGTGTCTGTGTTACTGGGTATCAGTGTCTGTCTTTGTTACTTGGTGTAAGTGTGTGTCTGTGTTACTGGGGATCAGTGTATGTCTTTGTTACTTGGTGTCAGTGTATGTATGTGTTACTTGGTGTAAGTGTGTGTCAGTGTTACTGTGTATCTGTGTATGTCTTTGTGACTTATTGTCAGTGTATGTCTTTGTTACTGGGTGTCATTGTGTGTCTTTGCGACTTGGTATCAGTGTATGTCTTTGTTACTTGGTGTCAGTGTATGTCAAAATACTTGGTTTAAGTGTATGTCTTTGTTACTTGGTGTAATTGTCTGTCTTTGTTACTTGGTGTCAATGTATGTCTGTGTTACTTGGTGTAAGTGTGTGTCTTTGTTACTTGGTGTAAGCGTATGTCTGTGTTACTTGGTGTAAGTGTTTGTCTTAGTTACTTGGTGTCCGTGTGTGTCTGTGTTACTGGGTGTCGGTGTATGTCTTTGTTACTGGGTATCAGTGTATGTCTTTGTCACTTGGTGTCAGTGTATGTCTTTGTTACTGGGTGTCAGTGTGTGTCTGTGTTATTGGGTATCAGTGTATGTCTTTGTTACTTGGTGTCAGTGTGTGTCTGTGTTATTAGGTATCAGTGTATGTCTTTGTGACTTGGTGTCAGTGTATGTCTTTGTTACTTGGTGTAAGTGTGTGAATGTGTGACTGGGTATCACTGTATGTCTTTGTAACTTGGTGTCAGTGTATGTCTGTGTTACTTGGTGTAAGTGTGTGTCTTTGTTACAGGGTATCAGTGTATGTCTTTGTGACTTGGTGTCACTGCATGTCTTTATTACTGGTTGTCAGTGTATGTCTTTGTGACTTGGTGTCAGTGTATGTCTTTGTTACTTGGTGTAAGTGTGTGTCTGAGTTACTGGGTATCAATGTATGTCTTTGTTACTTGGTGTCAGTGTATGTCAAAATACTTGGTGTAAGTGTATGTCTTTGTTACTTGGTGTAATTGTCTGTCTTTGTTACTTGGTGTCAGTGTATGTCTGTGTTACTTGGTGTAAGTGTGTGTCTTTGTTACTTGGTGTAAGCGTATGTCTGTGTTACTTGGTGTAAGTGTGTCTTAGTTACTTGGTGTCCGTGTGTGTCTGTGTTACTGGGTGTCGGTGTATGTCTTTGTCACTTTGTGTCAGTGTGTGTCTTTGTTACTTGGTGTAAGTGTGTGTCTGAGTTACTGGGTGTCAGTGTGCGTCTGTGTTACTTGGTGTCAGTGTATGTCTTTGTTACTTGGTGTCAGTGTATGTCTGTGTTACTTGGTGTAAGTGTGTGTCTGTGTTACTGGGTGTCAGTGTGCGTCTGTGTTACTTGGTGTAAGTGTCTGTCTTTGTTACATAGTGTCCGTGTGTGTCTGTGTTACTGGGTGTCAGTGTATGTCTTTGTTACTTGGTGTAAGTGTGTGTCTGTGTTACTGGGTATCAGTGTCTGTCTTTGTTACTTGGTGTAAGTGTGTGTCTGTCTTACTGGGGATCAGTGTATGTCTTTGTTACTTGGTGTCAGTGTATGTCTTTGTTACTGGGTGTCATTGTGTGTCTTTGCGACTTGGTATCAGTGTATGTCTTTGTTACTTGGTGTCAGTGTATGTCAAAATACTTGGTGTAAGTGTATGTCTTTGTTACTTGGTGTAATTGTCTGTCTTTGTTACTTGGTGTCAGTGTATGTCTGTGTTACTTGGTGTAAGTGTGTGTCTTTGTTACTTGGTGTAAGCGTATGTCTGTGTTACTTGGTGTAAGTGTGTGTCTTAGTTACTTGGTGTCCGTGTGTGTCAGTGTTACTGGGTGTCGGTGTATGTCTTTGTCACTGTGTGTCAGTGTATGTCTTTGTTACTTGGTGTAAGTGTGTGTCTGTGTTACTGGGTATCAGTGTCTGTCTTTGTTACTTGGTGTAAGTGTGTGTCTGCGTTACTGGGTATCGGTGTATGTCTTTGTCACTTGGTGTCAGTGTATGTCTGTGTTAATTGGTGTAAGTGTGTGTCTTTGTTACAGGGTATCAGTGTATGTCTTTGTGACTTGGTGTCACTGCATGTCTTTATTACTGGTTGTCAGTGTGTGTCTTTGTGACTTGGTGTCAGTGTATGTCTTTGTTACTTGGTGTAAGTGTGTGTCTGAGTTACTGGGTATCAATGTATGTCTTTGTTACTTGGTGTCAGTGTATGTCAAAATACTTGGTGTAAGTGTATGTCTTTGTTACTTGGTGTAATTGTCTGTCTTTGTTACTTGGTGTCAGTGTATGTCTGTGTTACTTGGTGTAAGTGTGTGTCTTTGTTACTTGGTGTAAGCGTATGTCTGTGTTACTTGGTGTAAGTGTGTCTTAGTTACTTGGTGTCCGTGTGTGTCTGTGTTACTGGGTGTCGGTGTATGTCTTTGTCACTTTGTGTCAGTGTGTGTCTTTGTTACTTGGTGTAAGTGTGTGTCTGTGTTACTGGGTATCAGTGTCTGTCTTTGTTACTTGGTGTAAGTGTGTGTCTGCGTTACTGGGTATCGGTGTATGTCTTTGTCACTTGGTGTCAGTGTATGTCTGTGTTACTTGGTGCAAGAGTGTGTCTGTGTTATTGGGTAACAGTGTATGTCTTTGCGACTTGGTATCAGTGTATGTCTTTGTGACTTGGTGTCAGTGTGTGTCTGTGTTATTGGGTATCAGTGTATGTCTTTGTTACTTGGTGTCAGTGTGTGTCTGTGTTATTAGGTATCAGTGTATGCCTTTGTGACTTGGTATCAGTGTATGTCTTTGTTACTTGGTGTCAGTGTATGTCTGTGTTACTTGGTGTAAGTGTGTGACTGTGTTACTGGGTATCAGTGTATGTCTTTGTTACTTGGTGTCAGTGTATGTCTGTGTTACTTGGTGTAAGTGTGTGTCTGTGTTACAGGGTATCAGTGTATGTCTTTGTGACTTGGTGTCACTGCATGTCTTTGTTACTGGGTGTCAGTGTGTGTCTTTGTTACTTGGTGTCAGTGTATGTCTGTGTTACTTGGTGTAAGTGTATGTCCTTGTTACTGGGTGTCAGTGTGCGTCTGTGTTACTTGGTGTAAGTGTCCGTCTTTGTTACTTGGTGTCCGTGTGTGTCTGTGTTAATGGGTGTCAGTGTATGTCTTTGTTACTGGGTGTCAGTGTATGTCTGTGTTACTTGGTGTAAGTGTGTGTCTTTGTTACTTGGTGTCGGTGTATGGCTTTGTTACTTGGTGTCAGTGTATGTCTTTGTGACTTGGTATCAGTGTCTGTCTTTGTTACTTGGTGTCCGTGTGTGTCTGTGTTAATGGGTGTCAGTGTATGTCTTTGTTACTGGGTGTCAGTGTAAGTCTTTGTTACTTGGTGTAAGTGTGTGTCTGTGTTACTGGGTATTATTGTCTGTCTTTGTTACTTTGTGTCAGTGTATGTCTGTGTTACTTGGTGTAAGTGTGTGTCTGTGTTACTGGGTATCAGTGTATGTCTTTGTTACTTGGTGTCAGTGTATGTCAAAATACTTGGTGTAAGTGTATGTCTTTGTTACTTGGTGTAATTGTCTGTCTTTGTTACTTGGTGTCAGTGTATGTCTGTTTTACTTGGTGTAAGTGTGTGTCTTTGTTACTTGGTGTAAGTGTATGTCTTTGTTACTTGGTGTCAGTGTATGTCTTTGTTACTTGGTGTCAGTGTGCATCTGTGTTACTTGGTGTAAGTGTCTGTCTTTGTTACTTGGTGTCCGTGTGTGTCTGTGTTAATGGGTGTCAGTGTATGTCTTTGTTACTGGGTGTCAGTGTATGTCTTTGTTACTTGGTGTAAGTGTGTGTCTGTGTTACTGGGTATCAGTGTCTGTCTTTGTTACTTGGTGTAAGTGTGTGTCTGTGTTACTGGGGATCAGTGTATGTCTTTGTTACTTGGTGTCAGTGTATGTCTGTGTTACTTGGTGTAAGTGTGTGTCAGTGTTACTGTGTATCAGTGTATGTCTTTGTGACTTATTGTCAGTGTATGTCTTTGTTACTGGGTGTCATTGTGTGTCTTTGCGACTTGTTATCAGTGTATGTCTTTGTTACTTAGTGTCAGTGTATGTCAAAATACTTGGTTTAAGTGTTTGTCTTTGTTACTTGGTGTAATTGTCTGTCTTTGTTACTTGGTGTCAGTGTATGTCTGTGTTACTTGGTGTAAGTGTGTGTCTTTGTTACTTGGTGTAAGCGTATGTCTGTGTTACTTGGTGTAAGTGTTTGTCTTAGTTACTTGGTGTCCGTGTGTGTCTGTGTTACTGGGTGTCGGTGTATGTCTTTGTTACTGGGTATCAGTGTATGTCTTTGTCACTTGGTGTCAGTGTATGTCTTTGTTACTGGGTGTCAGTGTGTGTCTGCGTTATTGGGTATCAGTGTATGTCTTTGTTACTTGGTGTCAGTGTGTGTCTGTGTTATTAGGTATCAGTGTATGTCTTTGTGACTTGGTGTCAGTGTATGTCCTTGTTACTTGGTGTAAGTGTGTGACTGTGTTACTGGGTATCAGTGTATGTCTTTGTTACTTGGTGTCAGTGTATGTCTGTGTTACTTGGTGTAAGTGTGTGTCTTTGTTACAGGGTATCAGTGTATGTCTTTGTGACTTGGTGTCACTGCATGTCTTTGTTACTGGTTGTCAGTGTGTGTCTTTGTGACTTGGTGTCAGTGTATGTCTTTGTTACTTGGTGTAAGTGTATGTCTTTGTTACTTGGTGTCAGTGTATGTCTTTGTTACTTGGTGTCAGTGTGCATCTGTGTTACTTGGTGTAAGTGTCTGTCTTTGTTACTTGGTGTCCGTGTGTGTCTGTGTTAATGGGTGTCAGTGTATGTCTTTGTTACTGGGTGTCAGTGTATGTCTTTGTTACTTGGTGTAAGTGTGTGTCTGTGTTACTGGGGATCAGTGTATGTCTTTGTTACTTGGTGTCAGTGTATGTCTGTGTTACTTGGTGTAAGTGTGTGTCAGTGTTACTGTGTATCAGTGTATGTCTTTGTGACTTATTGTCAGTGTATGTCTTTGTTACTGAGTGTCATTGTGTGTCTTTGCGACTTGGTATCAGTGTATGTCTTTGTTACTTTGTGTCAGTGTATGTCAAAATACTTGGTTTAAGTGTTTGTCTTTGTTACTTGGTGTAATTGTCTGTCTTTGTTACTTGGTGTCAGTGTATGTCTGTGTTACTTGGTGTAAGTGTGTGTCAAAATACTTGGTTTAAGTGTTTGTCTTTGTTACTTGGTGTAATTGTCTGTCTTTGTTACTTGGTGTCAGTGTATGTCTGTGTTACTTGGTGTAAGCGTATGTCTGTGTTACTTGGTGTCCGTGTGTGTCTGTGTTACTGGGTGTCGGTGTATGTCTTTGTTACTGGGTATCAGTGTATGTCTTTGTCATTTGGTGTCAGTGTATGTCTTTGTTACTGGGTGTCAGTGTGTGGCTGTGTTATTGGGTATCAGTGTATGTCTTTGTTACTTGGTTTCGGTGTGTGTCTGTGTTATTAGGTATCAGTGTATGTCTTTGTGACTTGGTGTCAGTGTATGTCCTTGTTACTTGGTGTAAGTGTGTGACTGTGTTACTGGGTATCAGTGTATGTCTTTGTTACTTGGTGTCAGTGTATGTCTGTGTTACTTGGTGTAAGTGTGTGTCTTTGTTACAGGGTGTCAGTGTATGTCTTTGTGACTTGGTGTCACTGCATGTCTTTGTTACTGGTTGTCAGTGTGTGTCTTTGTGACTTGGTGTCAGTGTATGTCTTTGTTACTTGGTGTAAGTGTGTGTCTGTGTTACTGGGTATCAGTGTATGTCTTTGTTACATGGTGTCATTGTATGTCAAAATACTTGGTGTAAGTGTATGTCTTTGTTACTTGGTGTAATTGTCTGTCTTTGTTACTTGGTGTCAGTGTCTGTCTGTGTTACTTGGTGTAAGTGTGTGTCTTTGTTACTTGGTGTAGGTGTATGGCTTTGTTACTTGGTGTCAGTGTATGTCTTTGTGACTTGGTATCAGTGTTTGTCTTTGTGACTTGGTGTCAGTGTATGTCTTTGTTACTTGGTGTCAGTGTATGTCAAAATACTTGGTGTAAGTGTATGTCTTTGTTACTTGGTGTAATTGTCTGTCTTTGTTACTTGGTGTCTGTGTATGTCTCTGTTACTTGGTGTAAGTGTGTGTCTTTGTTACTTGGTGCAAGCGTATGTCTTTGTTAATTGGTGTCAGTGCATGTCTGTGTTACTTGGTGTAAGTGTGTGTCTTAGTTACTTGGTGTCCGTGTGTGTCTGTGTTACTGGGTGTCGGTGTATGTCTTTGTTACTGGGTGTCAGTGTATGTCTTTGTTATTTGGAGTAAGTGTGTGTCTGTGTTACTGGGTATCAGTGTCTGTCTTTGTTACTTGGTGCAAGTGTATGTCTGCGTTACTGGGTATCAGTGTATGTCTTTGTTACTTGGTGTCAGTGCATGTCTGTGTTACTTGGTGTAAGAGTGTGTCCGTGTTATTGGGTATCAGTGTATGTCTTTGTGACTTGGTATCAGTGTATGTCTTTGTTACTTGGTGTCAGTGTATGTCTGTGTTACCTGGTGTAAGTGTGTGTCTGTGTTACAGGGTATCAGTGTATGTCTTTGTGACTTGGTGTCACTGCATGTCTTTGTTACTGGGTGTCAGTGTGTGTCTTTGTGACTTGGTGTCAGTGTATGTCTTTGTTACTTGTCGTAAGTTTGTGTCTGTGTTGCTGGGTATCAGTGTATGTCTTTGTTACATGGTGTCAGTGTATGTCAAAATGCTTGGTGTAAGTGTATGTCTTTGTTACTTGGTGTAATTGTCTGTCTTTGTTACTTGGTGTCAGTGTATGTCTGTGTTACTTGGTGTAAGTGTGTGTCTTTGTTACCTGGTGCAGGTGTATGGCTTTGTTACTTGGTGTCAGTGTATGTCTTTGTGACTTGGTATCAGTGGATGTCTTTGTGACTTGGTGTCAGTGTATGTCTTTGTTACTTGGTATCAGTGGTTCTCTGTGCCACTGGGTGTCAGTGTGTGTTTGTTTGTGTTACTGGGTGTCAGTGTGTGTCTGTGACACTAGGTGTCAGTATTTAGTTTAGTTTCGAGATGCAGCACTTGAACAGGCCCTTCGGCCCACCGAGTCTGTGCCGACCATCAACCAGCCATTTATGCTATTCCTACACTAATCCCGTATTTCTATCGCATCCCCACCTGTCCCTATATATTTCCCTACCACCTAACTATACTAGGGGCAATTTATGATGGCCAATTAACCTATCAACCTGCAAGTCTTTGGCATGTGGGAGGAAACCGGAGCACCCGGAGGAAACACACGCAGACACAGGGAGAACTTGCAAACTCCGCACAGGCAGTACCCAGAATCGAACCCGGGTCACTGGAGGTGTGAGGCTGCGGTGCTAACAACTGCTCCAATGTGCCCCCCCCCCCACCCCCAGTGTGTGCCTGTGTTACTGGGTATCAGCGTATGTCTTTGTTACTTGGTGTAAGTGTGTGTCTGTGTTACTTGGTGTAAGTGTGTGTCTGTGTTACTGGGTATCAGTGTATGTCATTGTTACTTGGTGTAAGTGTGTGTCTGTGTTACTGGGAGTCAGTGTGTGTCTGTGTTACTTGGTGTAAGTGTGTGTCTTTGTTACTTGGTGTCCTTGTGTGTCTGTGTTACTGGGTGTCAGTGTATGTCTTTGTTACTGGGTGTCAGTGTATTCTTTGTTACTTGGTGTAAGTGTGTGTCTGTGATACTGAGTATCTGTGTCTGTCTTTGTTACTTGGTGTAAGTGTGTGTCGGTGTTTTTGGGTATCAGTGTATGTCTTTGTTGCTTGGTGTCAGTGTATGGCTGTCTTACTTGGTGTAAGTGTGTGGCTGTGTTCCTGGGTATCAGTGTATGTATTTTTGACTTGGTGTCAGTGTATGTCTTTGTTACTTGGTGTAAATGTGTGTTTGCGTTATTGGGTATCAGTGTATGTCTTTGTGACTTGGAGACAGTGTATGTCAACATACTTGGTGTAAGTGTGTCTCTTTGTTACTTGGTGTCAGTGTATGTCTGTGTTACTTGGTGTCAGTGTATGTCTGTGTTACTTGGTGTAAGTGTGTGCCTGTGTTACTGGGTGTCAGTGTATGTCTTTGTTACTGGGTGTCAGTGTATGTCTTTGTTACTTGGTGTAAGTGTGTGTCTGTGTTACTTGGTATCAGAGTATGTCTTTGTTACTTGGTGTCAGTGTATGTCTGTGTTACTTGGTGAAAGTGTGTGTCTGTGTTACTGGGTATCAGTGTACGTCTTTGTGACTTGGTGTCAGTGTATGTCTTTGTTACTGGGTGTCAGTGTGTGTCTTTGTGACTTGGTGTCAGTGTATGTCTTTGTTACTTGGTGTAAGTATGTGTCTGTGTTACTGGGTGTCAGTTTATGACTTTGTTACTTGGTGTCAGTGTATGTCTTTGTTACTTGGTGTAAGTGTGTGTCTGTGTTACTGGGTATCAGTGTATTTCTTTGTTACTTGGTGTAAGTGTGTGTCTGTGTTACTGGGTATCAGGGTATTTCTCTGTCACTTGGTGTCAGTGTATGTCTGTGTGACTTGGTGTAAGTGTGTGTCTGTGTTACTGGGTATCAGTGTATGTCTTTGTTACTTGGTGTCAGTGTATGTCTTTTTTACTGGGTGTCAGTGCATGTCTTCGTTACTTGGTATAATTGTCTGTCTTTGTTACTTGGTGTAAGTGTATGTTTTTGTTACTTGGTGTCAGTGTATGTCTTTGTTACTTGCTTTCAGTGTATGTCTTTGTTACTTGGTGTCAGTGTATGTCTTTGTTACTTGGTGTCAGTGTGTGTTTGTGTTTCTGGTTATCAGTGCATGTCACTGGGTGTCAGTGTGTGTCTGTGACACTAGGTGTCAGTATTTAGTTTAGTTTCGAGATGCAGCAACGAAACAGGCCCTTCGGCCCACCGAGTCTATGCCGACCATCAACCACCCACTTATACTAATCCTACACTAATCCCATATTCCAATAACATCCCCACCGGTCACTATATATTTCTCTACCACCTACCTGTACTAGGGGCAATTTATAATGGCCAATTAACCTACCAACCTGCAAGTCTTTGGCATGTGGGAGGAAACCGGAGCACCCGGAGGAAACCCACGCAGACACAGGGAGAACTTGCAAACTCCGCACAGGTAGTACCCAGAAACGAACCCGGGTCCCTGAGCTGTGAGGCTGCAGTGCTAACCACTGCACCACTGTGCCGCGCAGTGTGTGTCTGTGTTACTGGGTGTCAGTGGATGTCTTTGTTACTTGGTGACAGTGTATGTCAAAATACTTGTTGTAAGTGTGTGTCTTTGTTACTTGGTGTCAGTGTATGTCTGTGTTACTTGGTGTCAGTGTATGTCTTTGTTACTTGGTGTAAGTGTGTGTCTGTGTTACTGGGTATCAGTGTATGTCTTTGTTACTTGGTGTCAGTGTATGTCTGTGTTACTTGGTGAAAGCGTGTGTCTGTGTTACTGGGTATCAGTGTATGTCTTTGTTACTTGATGTCAGTGCATGTCTGTGTTACTTGGTGTAAGTGTGTGTCTTTGTTACTTGGTGTAAGTGTGTGTCTGTGTTACTTGGTGTAAGTGTATGTCTTTGTTACTTGGTGTAAGTGTGTGTCTGTGTTACTTGGTGTAAGTGTGTGTCTGTGTTCCTGGGTATCAGTATATGTCTTTGTTACTTGGTGTCAGTGCATGTCTGTGTTACTTGGTGTAAGTGTGTGTCTGTGTTCCTGGGTATCAGTGTATGTCTTTGTTACTTGGTGTCAGTGTATGTCTGTGTTTTGTGGTGTAAGTGTGTATCTGTGTTACTGGGTGTCAGTGTATGTCCTTGTTACTTGGTGTCAGTGTATGTCTTTGTTACTGGGTGTCAGTGTGTTTGTTTGTATTACTGGGTGTCAGTGTGTGTCTATGTTACTTGGTGTAGGTGTGTGTCTTTGTTACTTGGTGTCCGTTTGAGTCTGTGTTACTGGGTGTCAGTGTATGTCTTTGTTACTGGGTGTCAGTGTATGTCTTTCTGACTTGGTGTCATTGTAATTCTTTGTTACTTGGTGTAAGTGTGTGTCTGTGTTATTGGGTATCAGTGTATGTCTTTGTTACTTGGTGTAAGTGTGTGTCTGTGTTACTGGGTATCAGTGTACGTCTTTGTGACTTGGTGTCAGTGTATGTCTTTGTTACTGGGTGTCAGTGTATGTCTTTGTTACTTGGTGTAAGTGTAAGTCTGTGTTACTGGGTATCAGTGTATGTCTGTGTTACTTGGTGTCAGTGTATGTCTGTGTTACTGGGTATAAGTGTACGTCTTTGTGACTTGGTGTCAGTGTATGTCTTTGTTACTGGGTGTCAGTGTGTGTCTTTGTGACTTGGTGTCAGTGTATGTCTTTGTTACTTGGTGTCCGTGTGTGTCTGTGTTACTGGGTGTCAGTGTATGTCCTTGTTACTTGGTGTCAGTGTATGTCTTTGTTACTGGGTGTCAGTGTGTTTGTTTGTATTACTGAGTGTCAGTGTGTGTCTATGTTACTTGGTGTAGGTGTGTGTCTTTGTTACTTGGTGTCCGTGTGTGTCTGTGTTGCTGGGTGTCAGTGTATGTCTTTGTTACTGGGTGTCAGTGTATGTCTTTGTTACTTGGTGTAAGTGTGTGTCTGTGTTACTGGCAGTCAGTGTGTGTCTGTGTTACTTGGTGTAAGTGTGTGTCTTTGTTACTTGGTGTCCGTGTGTGTCTGTGTTACTAGGTGTCAGTGTATGTCTTTGTTACTGGGTGTCAGTGTATTCTTTGTTACTTGGTGTATGTGTGTGTCTGTCTTACTTGGTGTAAGTGTGTGTCTGTGTTCCTGGGTATCAGTGTATGTCTTTCTGACTTGGTGTAAGTGTGAGTCTTTGTTACTTGGTGTCCGTGTGTGTCTGTGTTACTGGGTGTCAGTGTATGTCTTTGTTATTGGGTGTCAGTGTATTCTTTGTTACTTGGTGTAAGTGTGTGTCTGTGATACTGAGTATCCGTGTCTGTCTTTGTTACTTGGTGTAAGTCTGTGTCTGTCTTACTTGGTGTAAGTGTGTGTCTGTGTTCCTGGGTATCAATGTATGTCTTTCTGACTTGGTGTCAGTGTATGTCTTTGTTACTTGGTGTAAGTGTGTGTCTGTGTTATTGGGTATCAATGTATGTCTTTGTTACTTGGTGACAGTGTATGTCAAAATACTTGGTGTAAATGTTTGTCTTTGTTACTTGGTGTCAGTGTATGTCTGTGTTACTTGGTGTAAGTGTATGTCTGTGTTACATGGTGTAAGTGTATGTCTTTGTTACTTGGTGTAAGTGTGTGTCTGTGTTACTTGGTGTAAGTGTATGTCTTTGTTACTTGTTGTAAGTGTGTGTCTGTGTTACTTGGTGTAGGTGTGTGTCTGTGTTCCTGGGTATCAGTGTATGTCTTTGTTACTTGGTGTCAGTGTATGTCTGTGTTACTTGGTGTAAGTGTGTTTCTGTGTTCCTGGGTATCAGTGTATGTCTTTGTTACTTGGTGTCAGTGTATGTCTGTGTTTTTTGGTGTAAGTGTGTGTCTGTGTTACTGGGTGTCAGTGTGTGTCTGTGATACTTGGTGTAAGTATGTGTCTTTGTTACTTGGTGTCCGTGTGTGTCTGTGTTACTGGGTGTCAGTGTATGTCCTTGTTACTTGGTGTCAGTGTATGTCTTTGTTACTGGGTGTCAGTGTGTTTGTTTGTATTACTGGGTGTCAGTGTGTGTCTATGTTACTTGGTGTAGGTGTGTGTCTTTGTTACTTGGTGTCCGTGTGTGTCTGTGTTACTGGGTGTCAGTGTATGTCTTTGTTACTGGGTGTCAGTGTATGTCATTGTTACTGGGTGTCAGTGTATGTCTTTCTGACTTGGTGTCAGTGTATGTCTTTGTTACTTGGTGTAAGTGTTTGTCTGTGTTATTGGGTATCAGTGTATGTCTTTGTTACTTGGTGACAGTGTATGTCAAAATACTTGGTGTAAATGTTTGTCTTTGTTACTTGGTGTCAGTGTATGTCTGTGTTCCTTGGTGTAAGTGTATGTCTGTGTTACTTGGTGTAAGTGTGTGTCTGTGTTACTGGGTATCAGTGTACGTCTTTGTGACTTCGTGTCAGTGTATGTCTTTGTTTCTGGGTGTCAGTGTATGTCTTTGTTACTTGGTGTAAGTGTGTGTCTGTGTTACTTGGTGAAAGTGTGTGTCTGTGTTACTGGCTTTCAGTGTACGTCTTTGTGACTTGGTGTAAGTGTATGTCTTTGTTACTGGGTATCAGTGTATGTCTTTGTTACTTGGTGTCAGTGTATGTCTGTGTTACTTGGTGAAAGTGTGTGTCTGTGTTACTGGCTTTCAGTGTACGCCTTTGTTACTGGGTGTCAGTGTGTTTGTTTGTATTACTGGGTGTCAGTGTGTGTCTATGTTACTTGGTGTAGGTGTGTGTCTTTGTTATGTGGTGTCCGTGTGTGTCTGTGTTACTGGGTGTCAGTGTATGTCTTTGTTACTTGGTGTAAGTGTGTGTCTGTGTTATTGGGTATCAGTGTATGTCTTTGTTACTTGGTGACAGTGTATGTCAAAATACTTGGTGTAAATGTTTGTCTTTGTGACTTGGTGTCAGTGTATGTCTTTGTTACTGGGTGTCAGAGTATGTCTTTGTTACTTGGTGTAAGTGTGTGTCTGTGTTACTGGGTATCATTGTATGTCTTTGTTACTTGGTGTCAGTGTATGTCTGTGTTACTTGGTGAAAGTGTGTGTCTGTGTTGCTGGCTTTCAGTGTACGTCTTTGTGACTTGGTGTCAGTGTATGTCTTTGTTACTGGGTGTCAGTGTGTGTCTTTGTGACTTGGTGTCAGTGTATGTCTTTGTTACTTGGTGTAAGTGTGTGTCTGTGTTCCTGGGTGTCAGTTTATGACTTTGTTACTTGGTGTCAGTGTATGTCTTTGTTACTTGGTGTAATTGTGTGTCTGTGTTACTGGGTATCAGTGTATTTCTTTGTTACTTGGTGTAAGTGTGTGTCTGTGTTACTGGGTATCAGGGTATTTCTTTGTTACTGGGTATCAGTGTGTGTCTTTGTTACTTGGTGTCAGTGTATGTCTTTATTACTGGGTGTCAGTGTATATCTTCGTTACTTGGTGTAATTGTCTGTCTTTGTTACTTGGTGTAAGTGTATGTCTTTGTTGCTTGGTGTCAGTGTGTGTTTGTGTTTCTGGGTATCAGTGTATGTCACTGGGTGTCAGTGTGTGTCTGCAACACTAGGTGTCAGTATTTAGTTTAGTTTCGAGATGCAGCAATGAAACAGGCCCCTCGGCCCACAGAGTCTGTGCCGACCATCAACCACCCATTTATACTAATCCTACACTAATCCCATATTCCAATAACATCCCCACCGGTCCCTGTATATTTCTCTACCACCTACCTGTACTAGGGGCAATTTATAATGGCCAATTAACCTACCAACCTGCAAGTCTTTGGCATGTGGGAGGAAACCGGAGCACCCGGAGGAAACCCACGCAGACACAGGGAGAACTTGCAAACTACGCACAGGCAGTACCCAGAATCGAACCCGGGTCCCTGGAGCTGTGAGGCTGCAATGCTAACCACTGCGCCACTGTGCCGCCCAGTCTGTGTCTGTGTTACTGGGTGTCAGTGTATGTCTTTGTTACTTGGTGTCAGTGTATGTCTTTGTTAAAGGTGTCAGTGTGTTTGTTTGTATTACTGGGTGTCAGTGTGTGTCTATGTTACTTGGTGTAGGTGTGTGTCTTTGTTACTTGGTGTCCGTGTGTGTCTGTGTTACTGGGTGTCAGTGTATGTCTTTGTTACTGGGTGTCAGTGTATGTCTTTCTGACTTGGTGTCAGTGTATGTCTTTGTTACTTGGTGCAAGTGTGTGTCTGTGTTATTGGGTATCAGTGTATGTCTTTGTTACTTGGTGACAGTGTATGTCAAAATACTTGGTGTAAATGTTTGTCTTTGTTACTTGGTGTCAGTGTATGTCTGTGTTACTTGGTGTAAGTGTATGTCTGTGTTACTTGGTGTAAGTGTGTGTCTGTGTTACTGGGTATCAGTGTACGTCTTAGTGACATCGTGTCAGTGTATGTCTTTGTTACTGGGTGTCAGTGTATGTCTTTGTTACTTGGTGTAAGTGTGTGTCTGTGTTACTTGGTGAAAGTGTGTGTCTGTGCTACTGGCTTTCAGTGTACGTCTTTGTGACTTGGTGTCAGTGTATGTCTTTGTTACTGGGTATCAGTGCATGTCTTTGTTACTGGGTGTCAGTGTGTTTGTTTGTATTACTGGGTGTCAGTGTGTGTCTATGTTACTTGGTGTAGGTGTGTGTCTTTGTTACTTGGTGTCCGTGTGTGTCTGTGTTACTGGGTGTCAGTGTATGGCTTTGTTACTTGGTGTAAGTGTGTGTCTGTGTTATTGAGTATCAGTGTATGTCTTTGTTACTTGGTGACAGTGTATGTCAAAATACTTGGTGTAAATGTTTGTCTTTGTGACTTGGTGTCAGTGTATGTCTTTGTTACTGGGTGTCAGTGTATGTCTTTGTTACTTGGTGTAAGTGTGTGTCTGTGTTACTGGGTATCATTGCATGTCTTTGTTACTTGGTGTCAGTGTGTGTCTGTGTTACTTGGTGAAAGTGTGTGTCTGTGTTGCTGGCTTTCAGTGTACGTCTTTGTGACTTGGTGTCAGTGTATGTCTTTGTTACTGGGTGTCAGTGTGTGCCTTTGTGACTTGGTGTCAGTGTATGTCTTTGTTACTTGGTGTAAGTGTGTGTCTGTGTTCCTGGGTGTCAGTTTATGACTTTGTTACTTGGTGTCAGTGTATGTCTTTGTTACTTGGTGTAATTGTGTGTCTGTGTTACTGGGTATCAGTGTATTTCTTTGTTACTTGGTGTAAGTGTGTGTCTGTGTTACTGGGTATCAGGGTATTTCTTTGTTACTGGGTATCAGTGTGTGTCTTTGTTACTTGGTGTCAGTGTATGTCTTTATTACTGGGTGTCAGTGTATATCTTCGTTTCTTGGTGTAATTGTCTGTCTTTGTTACTTGGTGTAAGTGTATGTCTTTGTTGCTTGGTGTCAGTGTGTGTTTGTGTTTCTGGGTATCAGTGTATGTCACTGGGTGTCAGTGTGTGTCTGCAACACTAGGTGTCAGTATTTAGTTTAGTTTCGGGATGAAGCAATGAAACAGGCCCCTTAGGCCCACAGAGTCTGTGCCGACCATCAACCACCCATTTATACTAATCCTACACTAATCCCATATTCCAATAACATCCCCACCGGTCCCTATATATTTATCTACCACCTACCTGTACTAGGGGCAATTTATAATGGCCAATTAACCTACCAACCTGCAAGTCTTTGGCATGTGGGAGGAAACCGGAGCACCCGGAGGAAACCCACGCAGACACAGGGAGAACTTGCAAACTACGCACAGGCAGTACCCAGAATCGAACCCGGGTCCCTGGAGCTGTGAGGCTGCAGTGCTAACCACTGCGCCACTGTGCCGCCCAGTGTGTGTCTGTGTTACTGGGTGTCAGTGTATGTCTTTGTTACTTGGTGTCAGTGTATGTCTTTGTTAAAGGTGTCAGTGTGTTTGTTTGTATTACTGGGTGTCAGTGTGTGTCTATGTTACTTGGTGTAGGTGTGTGTCTTTGTTACTTGGTGTCCGTGTGTGTCTGTGTTACTGGGTGTCAGTGTATGTCTTTGTTACTGGGTGTCAGTGTATGTCTTTCTGACTTGGTGTCAGTGTATGTCTTTGTTACTTGGTGCAAGTGTGTGTCAAAATACTTGGTGTAAATGTTTGTCTTTGTTACTTGGTGTCAGTGTATGTCTGTGTTACTTGGTGTAAGTGTATGTCTGTGTTACTTGGTGTAAGTGTGTGTCTGTGTTACTGGGTATCAGTGTACGTCTTAGTGACTTCGTGTCAGTGTATGTCTTTGTTACTGGGTGTCAGTGTATGTCTTTGTTACTTGGTGTAAGTGTGGGTCTGTGTTACTTGGTGAAAGTGTGTGTCTGTGTTACTGGCTTTCAGTGTACGTCTTTGTGACTTGGTGTCAGTGTATGTCTTTGTTACTGGGTATCAGTGCATGTCTTTGTTACTTGGTGTCAGTGTATGTCTGTGTTACTTGGTGAAAGTGTGTGTCTGTGTTACTGGCTTTCAGTGTACGCCTTTGTTACTGGGTGTCAGTGTGTTTGTTTGTATTACTGGGTGTCAGTGTGTGTCTATGTTACTTGGTGTAGGTGTGTGTCTTTGTTACTTGGTGTCCGTGTGTGTCTGTGTTACTGGGTGTCAGTGTATGGCTTTGTTACTTGGTGTAAGTGTGTGTCTGTGTTATTGGGTATCAGTGTATGTCTTTGTTACTTGGTGACAGTGTATGTCAAAATACTTGGTGTAAATGTTTGTCTTTGTGACTTGGTGTCAGTGTATGTCTTTGTTACTGGGTGTCAGTGTATGTCTTTGTTACTTGGTGTAAGTGTGTGTCTGTGTTACTGGGTATCATTGCATGTCTTTGTTACTTGGTGTCAGTGTGTGTCTGTGTTACTTGGTGAAAGTGTGTGTCTGTGTTGCTGGCTTTCAGTGTACGTCTTTGTGACTTGGTGTCAGTGTATGTCTTTGTTACTGGGTGTCAGTGTGTGTCTTTGTGACTTGGTGTCAGTGTATGTCTTTGTTACTTGGTGTAAGTGTGTGTCTGTGTTCCTGGGTGTCAGTTTATGACTTTGTTACTTGGTGTCAGTGTATGTCTTTGTTACTTGGTGTAAGTGTGTGTCTGTATTACTGGGTATCAGTGTATTTCTTTGTTACTTGGTGTAAGTGTGTGTCTGTGTTACTGGGTATCAGGGTATTTCTTTGTTACTGGGTATCAGTGTGTGTCTTTGTTACTTGGTGTCAGTGTATGTCTTTATTACTGGGTGTCAGTGTATATCTTCGTTACTTGGTGTAATTGTCTGTCTTTGTTACTTGGTGTAAGTGTATGTCTTTGTTGCTTGGTGTCAGTGTGTGTTTGTGTTTCTGGGTATCAGTGTATGTCACTGGGTGTCTGCAACACGAGGTGTCAGTATTTAGTTTAGTTTCGAGATGCAGCAATGAAACAGGCCCCTCGGCCCACAGAGTCTGTGCCGACCATCAACCACCCATTTGTACTAATCCTACACTAATCCCATATTCCAATAACATCACCACCGGTCCCTATATATTTGTCTACCACCTACCTGTACTAGGTGCAATTTATAATGGCCAATTAACCTACCAACCTGCAAGTCTTTGGCATGTGGGAGGAAACCGGAGCACCCGGAGGAAACCCACGCAGACACAGGGACAACTTGCAAACTACGCACAGGCAGTACCCAGAATCGAACCCGGGTCCCTGGAGCTGTGAGGCTGCAGTGCTAACCACTGCGCCACTGTGCCGCCCAGTGTGTGTCTGTGTTACTGGGTGTCAGTGTATGTCTTTGTTACTTGGTGTCAGTGTATGTCTTTGTTACTGGGTGTCAGTGTGTTTGTTTGTATTACTGGGTGTCAGTGTGTGTCTATGTTACTTGGTGTAGGTGTGTGTCTTTGTTACTTGGTGTCCGTGTGTGTCTGTGTTACTGGGTGTCAGTGTATGTCTTTGTGACTGGGTGTCAGTGTATGTCTTTGTTACTTGGTGTAAGTGTGTGTCTGTGTTACTGGGTATCAGTGTATGTCTTTGTTACTTGGTGTCAGTGCATGTCTGTGTTACTTGGTGAAAGTGTGTGTCTGTGTTACTGGGTATCAGTGTATGTCTTTGAGACTTGGTGTCAGTGTATGTCTTTGTTACTGGATGTCAGTGTGTGTCTTTGTGACTTGGAGTAAGTGTCTGTCTTTGTTACTTGGTGTAAGCGTGTGTCGTGTTACTGGATATCAGTGTATGTCTTTGTTACTGGGTGTCAGTGTATATCTTCGTTACTTGGTGTAATTGTCTGTCTTTGTTACTTGGTGTAATTGTCTGTCTTTGTTACTTGGTGTCAGGGTATGTCAAAATACTTGGTGTAAGTGTATGTCTTTGTTACTTGGTGTCAGTGTTATTCTTTGTTACTTGGTGTAAGTGTGTGTCTTTGTTACTTGGTGTCAGTGTATGCCGGTGTTACTGGGTGTCAGTGTATGTCTTTGTTACTTGGTGTAAGTGTATGTCAAAATACTTGGTGTTAGTGTATTTCTGTGTTACTTGGTGTAAGTGTATGTCTTTTTTACTTGGTGTCAGTGTATGTCAAAATACTTGGTGTCAGTGTATGTCTTTGTTACTTGGTGTCAGTGTATGTCTGTTTTACTTGGTGTAAGTGTGTGTCTTTGGTACTTGGTGGAAGTGTATGTCTTTGTTACTTGGTGTCTGTGTATGTCTTTGTTACTTGGTGTAAGTGTGTGTCTGTGTTACTGGGTATCAGTGTATGTCTTTGTTACTTGGTGTCAGTGTATGTCTGTGTTACTTGGTGAAAGTGTGTGTCTGTGTTACTGGGTATCAGTGTATGTCTTTGTTACTTGATGTCAGTGCATGTCTGTGTTACTTGGTGTAAGTGTATGTCTTTGTGACTTGGTGTAAGTGTGTGTCTGTGTTACTTGGTGTAAATGTGTGTCTGTGTTCCTGGGTATCAGTGTATGTCTTTGTTACTTGGTGTCAGTGTATGTCTGTGTTACTTGGTGTAAGTGTGTGTCTGTGTTCCTGGGTATCAGTGTATGTCTTTGTTACTTGGTGTCAGTGTATGTCTGTGTGGCTTGGTGTAAGTGTGTGTCTGTGTTACTGGGTGTCAGTTTGTGTCTGTGATAATTGGTGTAAGAATGTGTCTTTGTTACTTGGTGTCCGTGTGTGTCTGTGTTACTGGGTGACAGTGCATGTCTTTGTTACTTGGTGTCAGTGTATGTCTTTGTTACTGGGTGTCAGTGTGTGTGTTTGTATTACTGGGTGTCAGTTTTTGTCTATGTTACTTGGTGTAGGTGTGTGTCTTTGTTACTTGGTGTCCGTGTGTGTCTGTGTTACTGGGTGTCAGTGTATGTCTTTAATTACTGGGTGTCAGTTTATGACTTTGTTACTTGGTGTCAGTGTCTGTCTTTGTTACTTGGTGTAAGTGTGTGTCTGTGTTACTGGGTATCAGTGTATTTCTTTGTTACTTGGTGTAAGTGTGTGTCTGTGTTACTGGGTATCAGGGTATTTCTTTGTTACTTCGTGTCAGTGTATGTCTGCGTGACTTGGTGTAAGTGTGTGTCTGTGTTACTGGGTATCAGTGTCTGCCTTTGTTACTTGGTGTCAGTGTATGTCTTTGTTACTGGGTGTCAGTGTATATCTTCGTTACTTGGTGTAATTGTCTGTCTTTGTTACTTGGTGTCAGTGTGTGTTTGTGTTTCTGGTTATCAGTGTATGTCTTTGTTACTTGGTGTCAGTGTGTGTCTGTGTGGCTTGGTGTCAGTGTGTGTCTGTGTTACTGGGTGTCAGTGTGTGTCTGCAACACTAGGTGTCAGTATTTAGTTTAGTTTCGAGATGCAGCAATGAAACAGGCCCTTCGGCCCACAGAGTCTGTGCCGACCATCAACCACCCATTTATACTAATCCTACACTAATCCCATATTCCAATAACATCCCCACCGGTCCCTATATATTTCTCTACCACTTACCTGTACTAGGGGCAATTTATAATGGCCAATTAACCTACCAACCTGCAAGTCTTTGGCATGTGGGAGGAAACCAGAGCACCCGGAGGAAACCCACGCAGACACAGGGAGAACTTGCAAACTCCGCACAGGCAGTACCCAGAATCGAACCCGGGTCCCTGGAGCTGTGAGGCTGCAGTGCTAACCACTGCGCCACTGTGCCGCCCAGTGTGTGTCTGTGTTACTGGGTGTCAGTGTATGTCTTTGTTACTTGGTGTCAGTGTATGTCTTTGTTACTGGGTGTCAGTGTGTGTGTTTGTATTACTGGGTGTCAGTTTTTGTCTATGTTACTTGGTGTAGGTGTGTGTCTTTGTTACTTGGTGTCCGTGTGTGTCTGTGTTACTTGGTGTCAGTGTATGTCTTTGTTACAGGGTGTCAGTGTGTTTGTTTGTATTACTGGGTGTCAGTGTGTGTCTATGTTACTTGGTGTAGGTGTGTGTCTTTGTTAATTGGTGTCCGTGTGTGTCTGTGTTACTGGGTGTCAGTGTATGTCTTTGTTACTGGGTGTCAGTGTATGTCTTTGTCACTTGGTGTAAGTATGTGTCTGTGTTACTTGGTATCAGTGTTTGTCTTTGTTACTTGGTGTCAGTGCATGTCTGTGTTACTTGGTGAAAGTGTGTGTCTGTGTTACTGGGTGTCAGTGTATGTCTTTGTGACTTTGTGTAAGTGTATGTCTTTGTTACTTGGTGTCAGTGTTATTCTTTGTTACTTGGTGTAAGTGTGTGTCTTTGTTACTTGGTGTCAGTGTATGCCGGTGTTCCTGGGTGTCAGTGTATGTCTTTGTTACTTGGTGTAAGTGTATGTCTTTGTTACTTGGTGTCATTGCATGTGTTTGTGACTTGGTGTCAGTGGATGTCTTTGTTACTGGGTGTCACTGTATGTCTTTGTTACTTGGTGTAAGTGTATGTCAAAATACTTGGTGTAAGTGTATTTCTGTGTTACTTGGTGTAAGTGATTGTCTTTTTTACTTGGTGTCAGTGTATGTCAAAATACTTGGTGGAAGTGTATGTCTTCGTTACTTGGTGTAATTGTCTGCCTTTGTTACTTGGTGTAAGTGTATGTCATGTAAATTGGTGTCAGTGTATGTCTTTGTTACTTGGTGTCAGTGTATGTCTGTTTTACTTGGTGTAAGTGTGTGTCTTTGTTACTTGGTGGAAGTGTATGTCTTTGTTACTTGGTGTCTGTGTATGTCTTTGTTACTTGGTGTAAGTGTGTGTCTGTGTTACTGGGTATCAGTGTATGTCTTTGTTACTTGGTGTCAGTGTATGTCTGTGTTACCTGGTGAAAGTGTGTGTCTGTGTTACTGGGTATCAGTCTATGTCTTTGTTACTTGATGTCAGTGCATGTCTGTGTTACTTGGTGTAAGTCTATGTCTTTGTTACTTGGTGTAAGTGTGTGTCTGTGTTACTTGGTGTAAATGTGTGTCTGTGTTCCTGGGTATCAGTGTATGTCTTTGTTACTTGGTGTCAGTGTATGTCTGTGTTACTTGGTGTAAGTGTGTGTCTGTGTTCCTGGGTATCAGTGTATGTCTTTGTTACTTGGTGTCAGTGTATGTCTGTGTGGCTTGGCGTAAGTGTGTGTCTGTGTTACTGGGTGTCGGTTTGTGTCTGTGATAATTGGTGTAAGAATGTGTCTTTGTTACTTGGTGTCCGTGTGTGTCTGTGTTACTGGGTGACAGTGTATGTCTTTGTTACTTGGTGTCAGTGTATGTCTTTGTTACTGGGTGTCAGTGTGTTTGTTTGTATTACTGGGTGTCAGTTTTTGTCTATGTTACTTGGTGTAGTTGTGTGTCTTTGTTACTTGGTGTCCGTGTGTGTCTGTGTTACTGGGTGTCAGTGTATGTCTTTGTTACTGGGTGTCAGTGTATGTCTTTTTTACTTGGTGTAAGTGTGTGTCTGTGTTACTGGGTATCAGTGTATGTCTTTGTTACTTGGTGTCAGTGTATGTCTGTGTTACTTGGTGAAAGTGTGTGTCTGTGTTACTGGGTATCAGTGTATGTCTTTGTGACTTGGTGTCAGTGTATGTCTTTGTTACTGGGTGTCAGTGTGTGTCTTTGTGACTTGGTGTCAGTGTCTGTCTTTGTTACTTGGTGTAAGCGTGTGTCTGTGTTACTGGATATCAGTGTATGTCTTCGTTACTTGCTGTCAGGGTATGTCAAAATACTTGGTGTCAGTGTATGTCTTTGTTACTTGGTGTCAGTGTCTGTCTTTGTTACTTGGTGTAAGTGTGTGTCGATGTTACTTGGTGTCAGTGTATGCCGGTGTTCCTGGGTGTCAGTGTATGCCTTTGTTACTTGGTGTAAGTGTATGTCTTTGTTACATATTGTCATAGTATGTGTTTGTGACTTGGTGTCAGTGGATGTCTTTGTTACTGGGTGTCACTGTATGTCTTTGTTACTTGGTGTAAGTGTATGTCTTTTTTACGTGGTGTCAGTGTATGTCAAAATACTTGGTGGAAGTGTATGTCTTTGTTACTTGGTGTAATTGTCTGTCTTTGTTACTTGGTGTAAGTGTATGTCATGAAAATTGGTGTCAGTGTATGTCTTTGTTACTTGGTGTCAGTGTATGTCTGTTTTACTTGGTGTAAGTGTGTGTCTTTGTTACTTGGTGTATGTGTATGTCTTTGTTACTTGGTGTAAGTGTGTGTCTTTGTTACTTGGTGTCAGTGTATGTCTTTGTTACTTGGTGTCAGTGTATGTCTGTTTTACTTGGTGTAAGTGTGTGTCTTTGTTACTTGGTGTCAGTGTCTGTCTGTGTTACTGGGTGTCAGTGTGTGTCTTTGTTACTTGGTGTCTGTGTATGTCTTTGTTACTTGGTGTAAGTGTGTGTCTGTGTTACTGGGTATCAGTGTATGTCTTTGTTACTTGGTGTCAGTGTATGTCTGTGTTACTTGGTGAAAGTGTGTCTGTGTTACTGGGTATCAGTGTATGTCTTTGTTACTTGATGTCAGTGCATGTCTGTTTTACTTGGTGTAAGTGTATGTCTTTGTTACTTGGTGTAAGTGTGTGTCTGTGTTACTTGGTGTAAGTGTGTGTCTGTGTTCCTGGGTATCAGTGTATGTCTTTGTTCCTTGGTGTCAGTGTCTGTCTGTGTTACTTGGTGTAAGGGTGTGTCTGTGTTCCTGGTTATCAGTGTATGTCCTTGTTACTTGGTGTCAGTGTATGTCTGTGTTGCTTGGTGTAAGTGTGTGTCTGTGTTACTGGGTGTCAGTGTGTGTCTGTGATACTTGGTGTAAGTATGTGTCTTTTTACTTGGTGTCCGTGTGTGTCTGTGTTACTGGGTGTCAGTGTCTGTCTTTGTTACTGGGTGTCAGTGTATGTCTTTGTTACTTGGTGTAAGTGTGCGTCTGTGTGACGGTATCAGTCTCTGTCTTTGTTACTTGGTGTAAGTGTGTGTCTGTGTTACTGGGTATCAGCGTATGTCTTTGTTACTTGTTGTCAGTGTATGTCTGTGTTACTTGGTGTAAGTTTGGTCTGTGTTACTGGGTATCAGAGTATGTCTTTGTGACTTGGTATCAGTGTATGTCTTTGTTACTGGGTGTCAGTGTGTGTCTTTGTGACTTGGTGTCAGAGTATGTCTTTGTTACTTGGTGTAAGTGTGTGTCTGTGTTACTGGGTATCAGTGTATGTCTTTGTTACTTGGTGTCAGTGTATGTCAAAATACTTGGTGGAAGTGCATGTCTTTGTTACTTGGTGTCAGTGTATGTCTTTGTTACTTGGTGTAAGTGTGTGTCTTTGTTACTTCGTGTCAGGGTATGTCTTTGTTACTTTGTGTAAGTTTCTGTCTGTGTTACTGGGGGTCAGTGTGTGTCTGTGTTACTGGGGGTCTGTGTGTGTCTTTGTTACTTGGTGTAAGTGTATGTCTTTGTTACTTGGTGTAATTTTGCGTCTGTTTGACTTGGTATCAGTGTCTGTCTTTGTTACTTGGTGTAAGTGTGTGTCTGTGTTACTGGGTATCAGTGTATGTCTTTGTTACTTGGTGTCAGTGTATGTCTGTGTTACTTGGTGAAAGTGTGCGTCTGTGTTACTGGGTATCAGTGTATGTCTTTGTGACTTGGTGTCAGTGTATGTCTTTGTTACGGGGTGTCAGTGTGTGTCTTTGTGACTTGGTGTCAGTGCCTGTCTTTGTTACTTGGTGTAAGCGTGTGTCTGTGTTACTGGATATCAGTGTATGTCTTTGTTACTTGGTGTAAGTGTATGTCATGAAAATTGGTGTCAGTGTATGTCTTTGTTACTTGCTGTCAGTGTATGTCTGTTTTACTTGGTGTAAGTGTGTGTCTTTGTTACTTGGTGTAAGTGTATGTCTTTGTTACTTGGTGTCTGTGTATGTCTTTGTTACTTGGTGTAAGTGTGTGTCTGTGTTACTGGGTATCAGTGTATGTCTTTGTTACTTGGTGTCAGTGTATGTCTGTGTTACTTGGTGAAAGTGTGTCTGTGTTACTGGGTATCAGTGTATGTCTTTGTTACTTGATGTCAGTGCATGTCTGTGTTACTTGGTGTAAGTGTATGTCTTTGTTACTTGGTGTAAGTGTGTGTCTGTGTTACTTGGTGTAAGTGTGTGCCTGTGTTCCTGGGTATCAGTGTATGTCTTTGTTACTTGGTGTCAGTGTCTGTCTGTGTTACTTGGTGTAAGTGTGTGTCTGTGTTCCTCGGTATCAGTGTATGTCCTTGTTACTTGGTGTCAGTGTATGTCTGTGTTGCTTGGTGTAAGTGTGTGTCTGTGTTACTGTGTGTCAGTGTGTGTCTGTGATACTTGGTGTAAGTATGTGTCTTTTTACTTGGTGTCCGTGTGTGTCTGTGTTACTGGGTGTCAGTGTATGTCTTTGTTACTGGGTGTCAGTGTATGTCTTTGTTACTTGGTGTAAGTGTGTGTCAGTGTTACTAGGTATCAGAGTCTGTCTTTGTTACTTGGTGAAAGTGTGTGTCTGTGTTACTGGGTATCAGTGTATGTCTTTGTTACTTGGTGTAAGTGCATGTCTGTGTTACTTGGTGAAAGTGTGTGTCTGTGTTACTGTGTATCAGTGTATGTCTTTGTTACTTGATGTCAGTGCATGTCTGTGTTACTTGGTGTAAGTGTATGTCTTTGTTACTTGGTGTAAGTGTGTGTCTGTGTTACATGGTGTAAATATGTGTCTGTGTTCCTGGGTATCAGTGTATGTCTTTGTTACTTGGTGTCAGTGTATGTCTGTGTTACTTGGTGTAAGTGTGTGACTGTGTTCCTGGGTATCAGTGTATGTATTTGTTACTTGGTGTCAGTTTATGTCTGTGTTGCTTGGTGTAAGTGTGTGTCTGTGTTACTGGGTGTCAGTTTGTGTCTGTGATACTTGGTGTAAGTATGTGTCTTTGTTACTTGGTGTCCGTGTGTGTCTGTGTTACTCGGTGTCAGTGTATGTCTTTGTTACTTGGTGTCAGTGTATGTCTTTGTTACTGGGTGTCAGTGTGTTTGTTTGTATTACTGGGTGTCAGTGTTTGTCTATGTTACTTGGTGTTGGTGTGTGTCTTTGTTACTTGGTGTCCGTGTGTGTCTGTGTTGCTGGGTGTCAGTGTATGTCTTTGTTACTGGGTATCAGTGTATGTCTTTGTTACTTGGTGTCAGTGTATGTCTGTGTTACTTGGTGAAAGTGTGTGTCTGTGTTACAGGGTATCAGTGTATGTCTTTGTGACTAGGTGTCAGTGTATGTCTTTGTTACTGGGTGTCAGTGTGTGTCTTTGTGACTTGGTGTCAGAGTCTGTCTTTGTTACTTGGTGTCAGCGTGTGTCTGTGTTACTGGATATCAGTGTATGTCTTTGTTACTTGGTGTCTGGGTATGTCAAAATACTTGGTATCAGTGTATGTCTTTGTTGCTTGGTGTCAGTGTTTGTCTTTGTTACTTGGTGTAAGTGTGTGTCTTTGTTACTTGGTGTCAGTGTATGCCGGTGTTCCTGGGTGTCAGTGTATGTCTTTATTACTTGGTGTAAGTGTATGTCTTTGTTACTTGGTGTCATTGTATGTGTTTGTGACTTGTTGTCAGTGGATGTCTTTGTTACTGGGTGTCACTGTATGTCCTTGTTACTTGGTGTAAGTGTATGTCAAAATACTTGGTGTAAGTGTATTTCTGTGTTGCTTGGTGTAAGTGTATGTCTTTTTTACGTGGTGTCAGTGTATGTCAAAATACTTGGTGGAAGTGTATGTCTTTGTTACTTGGTGTAATTGTCTGTCTTTGTTACTTGGTGTAAGTGTATGTCATGTAAATTGGTGTCAGTGTATGTCTTTGTTACTTGGTGTCAGTGTATGTCTGTATTACCTGGTGTAAGTGTGTGTCTTTGTTACTTGGTGTAAGTGTATGCCTTTGTTACCTGGTGTCTGTGTATGTCTTTGTTACTTGGTGTAAGTGTGTGTCTGTGTTACTGGGTATCAGTGTATGTCTTTGTTACTTGGTGTCAGTGTATGTCTGTGTTACTTGGTGAAAGTGTGTGTCTGTGTTACAGGGTATCAGTGTATGTCTTTGTTACTTGATGTCAGTGCATGTCTGTGTTACTTGGTGTAAGTGTATGTCTTTGTTACTTGGTGTCAGTGTGTGTCTGTGTTACTTGGTGTAAGTGTGTGTCTGTGTTCCTGGGTATCAGTGTATGTCTTTGTTACTTGGTTTCAGTGTATGTCTGTGATACTTGGTGTAAGTGTGTGTCTGTGTTCCTGGGTATCAGTGTATGTCTTTGTTACTTGGTGTCAGTGTATGTCAGTGTTGCCTGGTGTAAGTGTGTGTCTGTGTTACTGGGTGTCAGTGTTAGTCTGTGATACTTGGTGTAAGTATGTGTCTTTGTTACTTGGTGTCCGTGTGTGTCTGTGTTACTGGGTGTCAGTGTATGTCTTTGTTACTGGGTGTCAGTGTATGTCTTTGTTACTTGGTGTCAGTGTATGTCAAAATACTTGGTGGAAGTGCATGTCTTTGTTACTTGGTGTCAGTGTATGTCTTTGTTACTTGGTGTAAGTGTGTGTCTTTGTTACTTCGTGTCAGGGTATGTCTTTGTTAATTTGTGTAAGTGTCTGTCTGTGTTACTGGGGGTCAGTGTGTGTCTGTGTTACTGGGAGTCAGTGTGTGTCTTTGTTACTTGGTGTAAGTGTATGTCTTTGTTACTTGGTATAATTGTGCGTCTGTGTTACTTGGTATCAGTGTCTGTCTTTGTTACTTGGTGTCAGGGTATGTCTGTGTTACTTGGTGTAAGTTTGTGTCTGTGTTACTGGGTATCAGTGTATGTCTTTGTGACTTGGTATCAGTGTATGTCTTTGTTACTGCGTGTCAGTGTGTGTCTTTGTGACTTGGTGTCAGTGTATGTCTTTGTTACATGGTGTCAGTGTGTGTCTGTGTTACTGGGTATCAGTGTATGTCTTTGTTACTTGGTGTCAGTGTATGTCAAAATACTTGGTGGTAGTGTCTGTCTTTGTTACTTGGTGTCAGTGTATATCTTTGTTACTTCGTGTCAGGGTATGTTTTTGTTACTTGGTGTAAGTGTATGTCTTTGCGATTTGGTGTCATTGTATGTGTTTGTGACTTGGTGTCAGTGGATGTCTTTGTTACTGGGTGTCACTGTATGTCTTTGTTACTTGGTGTAAGTGTATGTCAAAATACTTGGTGTAAGTGTATGTCTGTGTTACTTGGTGCAAGTGTATGTCTTTGTTACTTGGTGTAAGTGTGTGTCTGTGTTACTGGGTATCAGTGTCTGTCTTTGTTACTTGGTGTGATGTGCGTCTGTGTTACTGGGTATCAGTGTATGTCTTTGTTATTTGGTGTCAGTGTATGTCTTTGATACTTGGTGTCAGTGTGTGTCTGTGTTACTGGGTATCAGTGTCTGTCTTTGTTACTTTGTGTCAGTGTATGTCTTTGTTACTTGGTGTAAGTGTTTGTCTGTGTTACTAGGTATCAGTGTCTGTCTTTGTTACTTGGTGTCACTGTATATCATTGTTACTTGGTGTAAGTGTATGTCAAAAATCTTGGTGTAAGTGTATGTCTGTGTTACTTGTTGTAAGTGTATGTCTTTGTTACTCGGTGTAAGTGTGTGTCTGTGTTCCTGGGTATCAGTGTCTGTCTTTGTTACTTGGTGCAAGTGTGTGTCTGTGTTACTAGGTATCAGTGTCTGTCTTTGTTACTTGGTGTCACTGTATATCATTGTTACTTGGTGTAAGTGTATGTCAAAATACTTGGTGTAAGTGTATGTCTGTGTTACCTGTTGTAAGTGTATGTCTTTGTTACTCGGTGTAAGTGTGTGTCTGTGTTCCTGGGTGTCAGTGTATGTCTTTGATACTTGGTGTAATTGTGTGTCTGTGTTACTGGGTATCAGTGTATGTCTTTGTGACTTGGGGTCAGTGTATGTCTTTGTTACTGGGTGTCAGTGTGTGTCTTTGTGACTTGTTGTCAGTGTATGACTTTGTTACTTGGTGTCATTGTATGTCAAAATACTTGGTGGAAGTATATGTCTTTGTGACTTGGTTTCAGTGTATGTCTTTGTTACTTGGTGTAAGTGTCTGTCTTTGTTACTTCGTGTCAGTGTATATCTTTGTTACTTGGTGTAAGTGTGTGTCTGTATTACTTGGTTTAAGTGTGTGTCTGTGTTACTTGGTATCAGTCTATGTCTTTGTTACTTGGTGTAAGTGTGTGTCTTTGTTACTTGTTGTCAGTGTATGTCTGTGTTACTTGGTGTAAGTGTATGTCTTTGTTACTTGGTGTCAGTGTATGTCTTTGTGACTTGGTGTCAGTGTCTATCTCTGTTACTGGGTGTAAGTGTATATCTTTGTTACTTGGTGTCAGTGTATGTCTTTGTTACTTGGTGACAGTGTATGACTTTGTTATTTGGTGTAAGTGTGTGTCTGTGTTATTGGGTATCAGTGCATATCTTTGTTACTTGGTGTAAGTGTGTATCTTTGTTACTGGGTATCAGTGCATGTCTGTGTTGCATGGAGTCAGTGTATGTCTGTGTTACTTGGTGTAAGTGTGTGTCTTTGTTACTTGGGGTAATTGTATGTCATTGTTACTTGGTGTCAGTGTATGTCTGTGTTACTTGGTGTAAGTGTGTGTCTATTATAATTGGTGTAAGTGTGTGCCTGCGTTACTGGGTATCAGTGTATGTCGTTGTTACTTGGTGTATGTGTGTGTCTGTGTTACTGGGTATCAGTGTATGTCTTTGTTTCTTGGTGTCAGTGTATGTCTTTGTTACTTGGTGTAAGTGTATGTCTTTGTTACTTGGTGTCAGTGTATGTCTTTGTTACTTGGTGACAGTGTGTCTCTGTGTGTCAGTGTATGTCTTTGTTACTGTGTATCAGTGTTTCTCTATGTTACTGGGTGTCAGTGTGTTATTGTTTGTGTTACTGGGTGTCAGTATTTAGTATAGTGATACAGCACTGAAACAGGCCCTTCGGCCAACCTAGTCTGTGCCGACCATCAACCACCCATTTATACTAATCCTACACTAATCCCGTATTACTATCACATCCCCACCTGTCCCTATATATTCCCCTACCACGTACCTGTACTAGGGGCAATTTATAATGGCCAATTAACCTATCAACCTGCAAGTCTTTGGCATGTGGGAGGAAACTGGAGCACCCGGAGGAAACCCACGCAGACACAGGGAGAACTTGCAAACTCCGCACAGGCAGTCCCCAGAATCGAGCCCGGGTCCCTGGAGCTGTGAGGCTGCTAACCACTGTGCCAATGCGCCGCCCAGTGTGTGTCTGTGTCACTGGTTATCAGTGTATGTCTTTGTTACTTGGTGTCAGTGTATGTCTGTGTTACTTGGTGTAAGTGTGTGTCTGCGTTACTTGGGATCAGTGTATTTCTTTGTTACTTGGTGTAAGTGAGTGTCTGTGTTACTGGTTATCAGTGTATGTCTTTGTTACTTGGTGTCAGTGTATGTCTTTGTTACTTGGTGTATGTGTATGTCTTTGTTACTGGGTGTCAGTGTATTTCTTTGTTACTTGGTGACAGTGTGTGTCTGTGTGTCAGTGTATGTCTTTGTTACTGTGTATCAGTGTTTCTCTATGTTACTGGGTGTCAGTGTGTGTTTGTATGTGTTCTGGGTGTCAGTATTTAGTTTAGTGATACAGCACTGAAAAAGGCCCTTCGGCCAACTAAGTCTGTGCCGACCATCAACCACCCATTTATACTAATCCAACACTAATCCCGTATTCCTATCACATCGCCACCTGTCCCTATATAATTCCCTACCACCTACCTATACTAGGGGCAATTTATAATGGCCAATTAACCTATCAACCTGCAAGTCTTTGGCATGTGGGAGGAAACCGTCGCACCCGGAGGAAAGCCACGCAGACACAGGGAGAACTTGCAAACTCCGCACAGGCAGTACCCAGAATCGAACCCGGGTCCCTGGAGCTGTGCGGCTGCTAACCACTGTGCCAATGTGCCGCCCAGTGTGTGTCTGTGTCACTGGGTATCAGTGTATGTCTTTGTTACTTGGTGTCAGTGTATGTCTGTGTGACTTGGTGTAAGTGTCTGTCTGTGTTACTTGGTATCAGTGTATGTCTTTGTTACTTGGTGTAAGTGTGTGTCTTTGCTACTTGTTGTCAGTGTATGCCTGTGTTACCTGGTGTAAGTGTATGTCTTTGTTACTTGGTGTCAGTGTATGTCTTTGTACTTGGTGAAAGTGTGTGTCTGTTTTACTTGGTGTAAGTGTGTGTCTGTGTTACTTGGTATCAGTGTATGTCTTTGTTACTTGGTGTAAGTGTGTGCCTGCGTTACTGGGTATCAGTGCATGTCTTTGTCACTTGGTGTAAGTGTGTGTCTGTGTTACTGGGTATCAGTGTATGTCTTTGTTACTTGGTGTCAGTGTATGTCTTTGTTACTTGGTGTAAGTGTATGTCTTTGTTACTTGGTGTAAGTGTGTGTCTGTGTTACTGGGTATCAGTGTATGTCTTTGTTACTTGGTGTCAGTGTATGTCTTTGTTACTTGGTGCAAGTGTGTGTCTGTGTTACTGGTTATCAGTGTATGTCTTTGTGACTCGGTGTCAGTGTATGTCTTTGTTACTGGGTGTCAGTGCATGTCTTTGTTACTTGGTGACAGTGTGTCTCTGTGTGTCAGTGTATGTCTTTGCTACTGTGTATCAGTGTTTCTCTATGTTACTGGGTGTCAGTGTGTGTTTGTTTGTGTGACTGGGTGTCAGTATTTAGTTTAGTGATACAGCACTGAAACAGGCCCTTCGGCCAACCGAGTCTGTGCCGACCATCAACCACCCATTTATACTAATCCTACACTAATCCCGTATTCCTATCACAGCCCCACCTGTCCCTATATATTTCCCTGCCACCTACCTATACTAGGGGCAATTTATAATGGCCAATTATCCTATCAACCTGCAAGTCTTTGGCATGTGGGAGGAAACCGGAGCACCCGGAGGAAACCCACGCAGACACAGGGAGAGCTTGCAAACTACGCACAGGCAGTACCCAGAATCGAGCCCGGGTCCCTGGAGCTGTGAGGCTGCTAACCACTGTGCCAATGTGCCGTCCAGTGTGTGTTTGTGTTGCTGGGTATCAGTGTATGTCTTTGCTACTTGATGCCAGTGTATGTCTGTGTTACTTGGTGTAAGTGTGTGTCTGTGTTACTTGGTATCAGTGTATGTCTTTGTTACTTGATGTACGTGTTTGTCTGTGTTACTGGGTGTCAGTGTCTGTCTTTGTTACTTGGTGTCAGTGTATGTCTGTGTTACTTGGTGTAAGTGTGTGTCTTTGTTACTTGGTGTAATTGTATGTCTTTGTTACTTGGTGTCAGTGTATGTCTGTGTTACTTGGTGTAAGTGTATGTCTTTGTTGCTTGGTGTCAGTGTATGTCTTTGTGACTTGGTGCCAGTGTCTGTCTTTGAAACTGGGATTCAGTGTCTGTCTTCATTACTTGGTGTCAGTGTTTGTCTTTGTTTCTGAGTGTCAGTGTCTGTCTTTGTGACTTGGTGTCAGTGTATGTCTTTGTTACTTGGTGTCAGTGTATGTCTTTGTTACCTGGTGTAAATGTGTGTCTGTGTTACTGGGTATCAGTGTATATCTTTGTTACTTGGTGTAAGTGTGTGTCTGTGTTACTGGGTATGAGTGCTTCCTTTGTTACATGTTGTCAGTGTATGTCTGTGTTCCTTGGTGTAAATGTGTGTCTTTGTTACTTGGTGTAATTGTATGTCTTTGTTACTTGGTGTCAGTGTATGTCTGTGTTACTTGGTGTAAGTGTATTTCATTGTTACTTGGTGTCAGTGTATGTCTTTGTTACTTGGTGTAAGTGTGTGTCTGTGTTACTTGGTATCAGTGTATGTCTTTGATACTTGGTGTAAGTGTGTGTCTGTGTTAAAGGGTAACAGTGTATGTCTTTGTTACTTGGTGTCAGTGTTTGGCTTTGTTACTTGGTGCAAGTGTGCGTTTGTGTTACTTGTTGGAAGTGTGTGTCTGTGTTACTTGGTATCAGAGTATGTCTTTGTTACTTAGTGTAAGTGTGTGTCTGTGTTACTGGGTAACAGTGTATGTCTTTGTTACTTGGTGTCAGTGTATGTCTGTGTTCCCTGGTGTCAGTGTGTGTCTTTGTTACTTGGTGTAAGTGTGTGTCTGTGTTACTGGGTATCAGTGTATTTCTTTGTTTCATGGTGTCAGTGTATGTCTTTGTTACTGGGTGTCAGTGTATGTCTTTGTGACTTGGTGTCAGTGTATGTCTGTGTTACTTGGTGTAAGTGAGTGTCTTTGTTACTTGGTGTAAGTGTGTGTCTGTGTTACTGGGTATCAGTGTATGTCTTGGTTACTTGGTGTCAGTGTATGTCTTTGTTACTTGGTGTAAGTGTGTGTCTGTGTTACTGGGTGTCAGTGTATGTCTTTGTTCCCTGGTGTCAGTGGATGCCTTTGTTACTTGGTGACAGTTTGTGTCTTTGTTAGTCTTTGTTACTTGGTGCCAGTGTGTGTCTGTGTATGTCTTTGCGACTGTGTGTCAGTGTTTCTCTGTGTAACTGGGTGTCAGTGTGTGTCTGTGTTAGTCTTTGTTACTTGGTGACAGTGTGTGTCTGTGTGTCAGTGTATGTCTTTGTTACTGTGTATCAGTGTTTCTCTATGTTACTGGGTGTCAGTGTGTGTTTGTTTGTGTTACCAGGTGTCAGTATTTAGTTTAGTGATACAGCACTGAAACAGGCCCTTCGGCCAACCGAGTCTGTGACGACCATCAACCACCCATTTATACCAATCCTACACTAATCCCTTATTCCTATCACATCCCCACCTGTCCCTATATATTTCGCTACCACCTACCTCTACTGGGGGCAATTTATAATGGCCAATTAACCTATCAACCTGCAAGTCTTTGGCATGTGGGAGGAAACCAGAGCACCCGGAGGAAACCCACGCAGACATCGGGAGAACTTGCAAACTGCGCACCGGCAGTACCCAGTATCGAGCCCGGGTCCCTGGAGCAGTGAGGCTGCGAACCACTGTGCCAATTTTCCGCCCAGTGTGTGTCTGTGTTACTGGGTATCAGTGAATGTGTTTGTTACTTGGTGTAAGTGTATGTCTGTGTTACTGGGTAACAGTGTATCTCTTTGTAACTTGGTGTCAGTGCATGTCTGTGTTAATTGGTGTAAGTGTATCTCTTTGTTACTTGGTGTAACTGTATGTCTTTGCAACTTGGTGTCAGTGTCTGTCTGTGTTAGCTGGTGTAAGTGTATGTCTTTGTTACTTGGTGTCAGTGTATGTCTTTGTGACTTGGTGTCAGTGTCTGTCTTCGTTAATTAGTGTCAGTGTTGGTCTTTTTTACTGGGTGTCAGTGTCTGTCTTTATGACTTGGTGTCAGTGTATGTCTTTGTTACTTGGTGTCAGTGTATGTCTTTGTTACTTGGTATAAGTGTGTGTCTGTGTTACTGGGTATCAGTGTATATCTTTGTTACTTTGTGTAAGTGTGTGTCTGTGTTACTGGGCATCAGTGTATGTCTTTGTTACTTGGTTTTAGTGTATGTCTTTGTTACTTGTTGTCAGTGTATGACTTTGTTACTGGGTGTCAGTGTATGTCTTTGTGACATGGTGTCAGTGTCTGTCTTCGTTGCTTGGTGTCAGTGTTTGTCTTTGTTACTGGGTGTCAGTGTCTGTCTTTGTGACTTGGGGTCAGTGTATGTCTTTGTTACTTGGTGTAAGTGTGTGTCTGTGTTACTGGATATCAGTGTATATCTTTGTTACTTGGTGTAACTGTGTATCTGTGTTACTTGGTGTAAGTGTGTGTCTGTGTTACTGGGTGTCAGTGTATGTCTTTATCACTGTGTATCAGTGTGTCTCTGCGTTACTGGTGTCAGTGAGTGTGTGTCTGTGTTGCTGGGTATCAGTGTTTGTCTTTGTTACTTGGTGTAAGTGTGTGTCAGTGTTACTTTGTGTCAGTGTCTGTCTTTGTTACTGGGTGTCAGTGTATGTCTTTTTACTTGGTGTCCGTGTGTGTCTGTGTTACGGGGTGTCAGTGTATGTCTTTGTTACTGGGTGTCAGTGTCTGTCTTTGTTACTTGGTGGAAGTGAGTGTCTGTGTTACTTAGTATCAGTGTGTGTCTTTGTTACTTGGTGCAAGTGTATGTCTTTGTTACTTGGTTTCAGTCTGTGTTTTTGTTAATTGGTGTCAGTCTGTGTCTCTGTTACTTGGTGTAAGTTTATGTCTTTATTATTTGGTGTCAGTGCGTGTCTGTGTTACTGGGTATCAGTGCATGTCTTTGTTACATGGAGTCAGTGTATGTCTGTGTTACTTGGTGTAATTGTGTGTCTTTGTTATTTGGTGTAATTGAATGTCTTTGTTAATTGGTGTCAGTGTATGTCTGTGTGACTTGGTGTAAGTGTACGTCTTTGTTACTTGGTGTCAGTGTATGTCGTTGTACTTGGTGTAAGTGTGTGTCTGTTTTCCTTGGTGTAAGTGTGTGTCTGTGTTACTTGGTATCAGTGTATGTCTTTGTTACTTGATGTACGTGTTTGTCTGTGTTACTGGGTGTCAGTGTATGTCTTTGTTACTTGGTGTCAGTGTATGTCTGTGTTACTTGGTGTAAGTGTGTGTCTTTGTTACTTGGTGTAATTGTATGTCTTTGTTACTTGGTGTCAGTGTATGTCTGTGTTACTTGGTATAAGTGTATGTCTTTGTTACTTGATGTCAGTGTATGTCTTTGTGACTTGGTGCCAGTGTTTGTCTTTGAAACTGGGATTCAGTGTCTGTCTTCGTTACTTGGTGTCAGTGTTTGTCTTTGTTACTGGGTGTCAGTGTCTGTCTTTGTGACTTGGTGTCAGTGTATGTCTTTGTTACTGGGTGTCAGTGTCTGTCTTTGTTACTTGGTGGATGTGTGTGTCTGTGTTACTTAGTGTCAGTGTGTGTCTTTGCTACTTGGTGCAAGTGTATGTCTTTGTTACTTGGTTTCAGTCTGTGTTTTTGTTAATTGGTGTCAGTCTCTGTCTCTGTTACTTGGTGTAAGTTTGTGTCTTTATTACTTGGTGTCAGTGCATGTCTTTGTTACATGGAGTCAGTGTATGTCTGTGTTACTTGGTGTAATTGTGTGTCTTTGTTATTTGGTGTAATTGAATGTCTTTGTTAATTGGTGTCAGTGTATGTCTGTGTTACTTGGTGTAAGTGTACGTCTTTGTTACTTGGTGTCAGTGTATGTCGTTGTACTTGGTGTAAGTGTGTGTCTGTTTTACTTGATGTAAGTGTGTGTCTGTGTTACTTGGTATCAGTGTATGTCTTTGTTACTTGGTGTAAGTGTGTGCCTGCGTTACTGGGTATCAGTGTATGTCTTTGTTACTTGGTGTAAGTGTGTGTCTGTGTTACTGGGTATCAGTGTATGTCTTTGTTACTTGGTGTCAGTGTATGTCTTTGTTACTTGGTGTAAGTGTATGTCTTTGTTACTTTGTGTCAGTGTATGTCTTTGTTATTTGGTGTAAGTGTGTGTCTGTGTTACTGGTTATCAGTGTATGTATTTGTGACTCGGTGTCAGTGCATGTCTTTGTTACTGGGTGTCAGTGTATGTCTTTGTTACTTGGTGACAGTGTATCTCTGTGTGTCAGTGTACGTCTTTGTTACTGTGTATCAGTGTTTCTCTATGTTACTGGGTGTCAGTGTGTGTTTGTTTTTGTTACTGGGTGTCAGTATTTAGTTTAGTGATACAGCACTGAAACAGGCCCTTCGGCCAACCGAGTCTGTGCCGACCATCAACCACCCATTTATACTAATCCTACACTAATTCCGTATTCCTATCACATCCCCACCTGTCCCTATATATTTCCCTACCACCTACCTATACTGGGGGCAATTTATAATGGCCGATTAACCGATCAACCTGCAAGTCTTTGGCATGTGGGAGGAAACCGGAGCACCCGGAGGAAACCCACGCAGACACAGGGAGAACTTGCAAAATCCGCACAGGCAGTACCCAGAATCGAGCCCGGGTCCCCGGAGCTGTGAGGCTGCTAACCACTGTGCCAATGTGCCGTCCAGTGTGTCTCTGTGTTACTGGGTATCAGTGTATGTCTTTGTTACTTGATGTCAGTGTATGTCTGTGTTACTTGGTGTCCGTGTGTGTCTGTGTTACTTGGTATCAGTGTATGTCTTTGTTACTTGATGTACGTGTTTGTCTGTGTTACTGGGTGTCAGTGTATGTCTTTGTTACTTGGTGTCAGTGTATGTCTGTGTTACTTGGTGTAAGTGTGTGTCTTTGTTACTTGGTGTAATTGTATGTCTTTGTTACTTGGTGTCAGTTTATGTCTGTGTTACTTGGTGAAAGTGTATGTCTTTGTTACTTGGTGTCAGTGTATGTCTTTGTGACTTGGTGCCAGTGTCTGTCTTTGAAACTGGGATTCAGTGTCTGTCTTCGTTACTTGGTGTCAGTGTTTGTCTTTGTTACAGGGTGTCAGTGTCTGTCTTTGTGACTTGGTGTCAGTGTATGTCTTTGTTACTTGGTGTCAGTGTATGTCTTTGTTACCTGGTGTAAGTGTGTGTCTGTGTTACTGGGTATCAGTGTATATCTTTGTTACTTGGTGTAAGTGTGTGTCTGCGTTACTGGGTATGAGTGCTGTCTTTGTTACATGTTGTCAGTGTATGTCTGTGTTACTTGGTGTAAATGTGTGTCTTTGTTACTTGGTGTAATTGTATGTCTTTGTTACTTGGTGTCAGTGTATGTCTGTTCTAACTTGGTGTAAGTGTATTTCACTGTTACTTGGTGTCAGTGTATGTCTTTGTTACTTGGTGTAAGTGTGTGTCTGTGTTACTTGGAATCAGTGTATGTCTTTGTTACTTGTTGTAAGTGTGTGTCTGTGTTACAGGGTAACAATGTACGTCTTTGTTACTTGGTGTCAGTGTATGTCTTTGTTACTTGGTGTCAATGTATGTCTTGTTACTTGGTGCAATTGTGTGTTTGTGTTACTTGTTGGAAGTGTGTGTCTGTGTTACTGGGTAACAGTGTATGTCTTTGTTACTTGGTGTCAGTGTATGACTGTGTTATTTGGTGTAAGTGTGTGTCTTAGTTACTTGTTGTAATTGTATGTCTTTGTTACTGGGTGTCAGTGTATGTCTGTGTTTCCAGGTGTCAGTGTGTGTCTTTGTTACTTGGTGTAAGTGTGTGTCTGTGTTACTGGGTATCAGTGTATGTCTTTGTGACTTGGTGTCAGTGTATGTCTTTGTTACTGGGTGTCAGTGTATGTCTTTGTGACTTGGTGTCAGTGTACGTCTGTGTTACTTGGTGTAAGTGAGTGTCTTGGTTACTTGGTGTAAGTGTGTGTCTGTGTTACTGGGTATCAGTGTATGCCTTGGTTACTTGGTGTCAGTGTATGTCTTTGTTACTTGGTGCAAGTGTGTGTCTGTGTTACTGGGTGTCAGTGTATGTCATTGTTCCCTGGTGTCAGTGGATGCCTTTGTTTCTTGGTGACAGTGTGTGTCTGTGTTAGTCTTTGTTACTTGGTGTAAGTGTGTGTCTTTGTTACTTGGTGTAACTGTATGTCTTTGCAACTTGGTGTCAGTGTATGTCTGTGTTAGTTGGTGTAAGTGTATGTCTTTGTTACTTGGTGTCAGTGTATGTCTTTGTGACTTGGTGTCAGTGTATGTCTTTGCTACTTGGTGTAAGTGTGTGTCTGTGTTACTGGGTATCAGTGTATATCTTTGTTACTTTGTGTAAGTGTGTGTCTGTGTTACTGGGCATCAGTGTATGTCTTTGTTACTTGTTGTCAGTGTATGTCTTTGTTACTGGGTGTCAGTGTATGTCTTTGTGACATGGTGTCAGTGTCTGTCTTCGTTACTTGGTGTCAGTGTTTTTCCTTTTTACTGGGTGTCAGTGTCTGTCTTTGTGACTTGGGGTCAGTGTATGTCTTTGTTACTTTGTGTACGTGTGTGTCTGTGTTACTGCATATCAGTGTATATCTTTGTTACTTGGTGTAAGTGTGTATCTGTGTTACTTGGTGTAAGTGTGTGTCTGTGTTACTGGGTGTCAGTGAGTGTGTGTCTGTGTTACTGGGTATCAGTGTATGTCTTTGTTACTTGGTGTAAGTGTGTGTCAGTGTTACATTGTGTCAGTGTCTGTCTTTGTTACTGGGTGTCAGTGGATGTCTTTGTTACTCTGTATCAGTGTGTCTCTGTGTTACTGGGTGTCAGTGAGTGTGTGTCTGTGTTACTGGGTATCAGTGTATGTCTTTGTTACTTGGTGTAAGTGTGTGTCAGTGTTACATTGTGTCAGTGTCTGTCTTTGTTACTGGGTGTCAGTGTATGTCTTTTTACTTGGTGTCCGTGTGTGTCTGTGTTACGGGGTGTCAGTGTATGTCTTTGTTACTGGGTGTCAGTGTCTGCCTTTGTTACTAGGTGGAAGTGTGTGTCTGTGTTACTTAGTGTCAGTGTGTGGCTTTGTTACTTGGTGCAAGTGTATGTCTTTGTTACTTGGTTTCAGTGTGTGTTTTTGTTACTTGGTGCCAGTGTGTGTCTCTGTTACTTGGTGTAAGTTTATGTCTTTATTACTTGGTGTCAGTGCGTGTCTGTGTTACTTGGTGTCAGTGTTTGTCTTTGTTACTTGGTGTTAGTGTATGCCTTTGTTACTTGGTGTCAGTGCGTGTCTGTGTTACTGGGTTTCAGTGTGTGTCTTTGTTACTTGGTGCAAGTGTATGTCTTTGTTACTTGGTGTAAGTGTTTGTCTTTGTTACTTGGTGTCAGTGTATGTCTTTGTTACTGGGTGTAAGTATATGTCTTTGTTACTTGGTGTAAGTGTATGTCTTTGTGACTTGGTGTAAGTGTGTGTCTGTGTTAGTCTTTGTTACTTGGTGCCAGTGTGTGTCTGTGTATGTCTCTGCGACTGTGGGTCAGTGTTTCTCTGTGTTACTGGGTGTCAGTGTGTGTTTGTTTGTGTTACTGGGTGTCAGTGTGTGTCTGTGTTAGTCTTTGTTACTTGGTGACAGTGTGTGACTGTGTGTCAGTGCATGTCTTTGTTACTGTGTATCAGTGTTTCTCTATGTTACTGGGTGTCAGTGTGTGTTTGTCTGTGTGACTGGGTGTCAGTATTCAGTTTAGTGATACAGCACTGAAACAGGCCCTTCGGCCAACCGAGTCTGTGACGACCATCAACCACCCATTTATACCAATCCTACACTAATCCCCTTTTCCTATCACATCCCCACCTGTCCCTATATATTTCGCTACCACCTACCTATACTGAGGGCAATTTATAATGGCCAATTAACCTATCAACCTGCAAGTCTTTGTCATGTGGGAGGAAACCAGAGCACCCGGAGGAAACCCACGCAGACACAGGGAGAACTTGCAAACTGTGCACCGGCAGTACCCTGTATCGAGCCCGGGTCCCTGGAGCTGTGAGGCTGCGAACCACTGAGCCAATGTTCCTCCCAGTGTGTGTCTGTGTTACTGGGTATCAGTGAAAGTGTTTGTTACTTGGTGTCAGTGTATGTCTGTGTTACTTGGTGTATGTGTGTGTCTGTGTTACTTGGTATCAGTGTATGTCTTTGTTACTTGGTGTCAGTGTTTGGCTTTGTTACTGGGTGTCAGTGTCTGTCTTTGTGACTTGGGGTCAGTGTATGTCTTTGTTACTTTGTGTACGTGTGTGTCTGTGTTACTGCATATCAGTGTATATCTTTGTTACTTGGTGTAAGTGTGTATCTGTGTTACTTGGTGTAAGTGTATGTCTGTGTTACTGGGTGTCAGTGGATGTCTTTGTTACTCTGTATCAGTGTGTCTCTGTGTTACTGGGTGTCAGTGAGTGTGTGTCTGTGTTACTGGGTATCAGTGTATGTCTTTGTTACTTGGTGTAAGTGTATGTCAGTGTTACTTTGTGTCAGTGTCTGTCTTTGTTACTGGGTATCAGTGTATGTCTTTGTTACTTGGTGTAAGTGTGTGTCTGTGTTACTGGATATCAGTGTATATCTTTGTTACTTGGTGTAAGTGTGTGTCAGTGTTCCTTTGTGTCAGTGTCTGTCTTTGTTACTGGGTGTCAGTGTATGTCTTTTTACTTGGTGTCCGTGTGTATCTGTGTTACGGGGTGTCAGTGTATGTCTTTGTTACTGGGTGTCAGTGTATGCCTTTGTTACTTGGTGTAAGTGTGTGTCTTTGTTGCTTGGTGTCAGTGCGTGTCTGTGTTACTGGGTTTCAGTGTGTGTCTTTGTTACTTGGTGCAAGTGTATGTCTTTGTTACTTGGTGTAAGTGTTTGTCTTTGTTACTTGGTGTCAGTGTATGTCTTTGTTACTGGGCGTAAGTATATGTCTTTGTTACTTGGTGTAAGTGTATGTCTTTGTGACTTGGTGTAAGTGTGTGTCTGTGTTAGTCTTTGTTACTTGGTGCCAGTGTGTGTCTGTGTATGTCTCTGCGACTGTGGGTCAGTGTTTCTCTGTGTTACTGGATGTCAGTGTGTGTTTGTTTGTGTTACTGGGTGTCAGTGTGTGTCTGTGTTAGTCTTTGTTACTTGGTGACAGTGTGTGTCTGTGTGTCAGTGCATGTCTTTGTTACTGTGTATCAGTGTTTCTCTATGTTACTGGGTGTCAGTGTGTGTTTGTTTGTGTGACTGGGTGTCAGTATTCAGTTTAGTGATACAGCACTGAAACAGGCCCTTCGGCCAACCGAGTCTGTGACGACCATCAACCACACATTTATACCAATCCTACACTAATCCCGGATTCCTATCACATCCCCACCTGTCCCTATATATTTCGCTACCACCTACCTATACTGGGGGCAATTTATAATGGCCAATTAACCTATCAACCTGCAAGTCTTTGGCATGTGGGAGGAAACCAGAGCACCCGGAGGAAACCCACGCAGACACAGGGAGAACTTGCAAACTGCGCACCGGCAGTACCCAGTATCGAGCCCGGTTCCCTGGAGCTGTGAGGCTGCGAACCACTGAGCCAATGTTCCTCCCAGTGTGTGTCTGTGTTACTGGGTATCAGTGAAAGTGTTTGTTACTTGGTGTCAGTGTATGTCTGTGTTACTTGGTGTATGTGTGTGTCTGTGTTACTTGGTATCAGTGTATGTCTTTGTTACTTGGTGTAAGTGTGTGTCTGTGTTACTGGGTAACAGTGTATCTCTTTGTTACTTGGTGTCAGTGCATGTCTGTGTTAATTGGTGTAAGTGTGTGTCTTTGTTACTTGGTGTAACTGTATGTCTTTGCAACTTGGTGTCAGTGTATGTCTGCGTTAGTTGGTGTAAGTGTATGTCTTTGTTACTTGGTGTCAGTGTATGTCTTTGTGACTTGGTGTCAGTGTCTGTCTTCGTTACTTGGAGTCAGTGTTTGCCTTTTTTACTGGGTGTCAGTGTCTGTCTTTGTGACTTGGTGTCAGTGTCTGTCTTTGTTACTTGGTGTCAGTGTATGTCTTTGTTACTTGGTGTAAGTGTGTGTCTGTGTTACTGGGTATCAGTGTATTTCTTTGTTACTTTGTGTAAGTGTGTGTCTGTGTTACTGGGCATCAGTGTATGTCTTTGTTACTTGTTGTCAGTGTATGTCTTTGTTACTGGGTGTCAGTGTAAGTCTTTGTGACATGGTGTCAGTGTCTGTCTTCGTTACTTGGTGTCAGTGTTTGTCTTTGTTACTGGGTGTCAGTGTCTGTCTTTGTGACTTGGGGTCAGTGTATGTCTTTGTTACTTTGTGTAAGTGTGTGTCTGTGTTACTGCATATCAGTGTATATCTTTGTTACTTGGTGTAAGTGTGTATCTGTGTCACTTGGTGTAAGTGTGTGTATGTGTTACTGGGTGTCAGTGGATGTCTTTGTTACTCTGTATCAGTGTGTCTCTGTGTTACTGGGTGTCAGTGAGTGTGTGTCTGTGTTACTGGGTATCAGTGTATGTCTTTGTTACTTGGTGTAAGTGTGTGTCAGTGTTACTTTGTGTCAGTGTCTGTCTTTGTTACTGGGTATCAGTGTATGTCTTTGTTACTTGGTGTAAGTGAGTGTCTGTGTTACTGGATATCAGTGTATATCTTTGTTACTTGGTGTAAGTGTGTGTCAGTGTTCCTTTGTGTCAGTGTCTGTCTTTGTTACTGGGTGTCAGTGTATGTCTTTTTACTTGGTGTCCGTGTGTGTCTGTGTTACGGGGTGTCAGTGTATGTCGTTGTTACTGGGTGTCAGTGTCTGTCTTTGTTACTTAGTGTCAGTGTGTGTCTTTGTTACTTGGTGCAAGTGTATGTCTTTGTTACTTGGTTTCAGTGTGTGTTTTTGCTACTTGGTGTCAGTGTGTGTCTCTGTTACTTGGTGTAAGTTTATGTCTTTATTACTTGGTGTCAGTGCGTGTCTGTGTTACTTGGTGTCAGTGTTTGTCTTTGTTACTTGGTGTTAGTGTATGTCTTTGTTACTTGGTGTAAGTGTGTGTCTTTGTTACTTGGTGTCAGTGCGTGTCTCTGTTACTGGGTGTCAGTGTGTGTCTTTGTTACTTGGTGCAAGTGTATGTCTTTGTTACTTGGTGTAAGAGTTTGTCTTTGTTACTTGGTGTCAGTGTATGTCTTTGTTACTTGGTATAAGTGTATGTCTTTGTTACTTGGTGTCAGTGTGTGTCTTTGTTACTTGGTGTAAGTGTATGTCTTTGTGACTTGGTGTAAGTGTGTGTCTTTGTTTCTTGGTGTCAGTGTTTGTCTTTGTTACTTGGTGTAAGTGTATGTCTTTGTGACTTGGTGTAATTGTGTGTCTTTGTTACTTGGTGTCAGTGTACGTCTTTGTTACTTGGTGTAAGTGTGTGTCTGTGTTACTGGTTATTAGAGTATGTCTATGTGACTCGGTGTCAGTGTACGTCTTTGTTACTGGGTATCAGTGTATGTCTTTGTTACTTGGTGTAAGTGTGTGTCAGTGTTCCTTTGTGTCAGTGTATGTCTTTGTTACTGGGTGTCAGTGTCTGCCTTTGTTACTTGGTGGAAGTGTGTGTCTGTGTTGCTTGGTGTCAGTGTGTTTCTTTGTTACTTGGTGCAAGTGTATGTCTTTGTTACTTGGTTTCAGTGTGTGTTTTTGTTACTTGGTGCCAGTGTGTGTCTCCGTTACTTGGTGTAAGTTTATGTCTTTATTACTTGGTGTCAGTGCGTGTCTGTGTTACTTGGTGTCAGTGTTTGTCTTTGTTACTTGGTGTTAGTGTATGCCTTTGTTACTTGGTGTAAGTGTGTGTCTTTGTTACTTGGTGTCAGTGCGTGTCTGTGTTACTGGGTTTCAGTGTGTGTCTTTGTTACTTGGTGCAAGTGTATGTCTTTGTTACTTGGTGTAAGTGTCTGTCTTTGTGACTTGGTGTAAGTGTGTGTCTGTGTTAGTCTTTGTTACTTGGTGCCAGTGTGTGTCTGTGTATTTCTTTGCGACTGTGTGTCAGTGTTTCTCTGTGTTACTGGGTGTCAGTGTGTGTTTGTTTGTGTTACTGGGTGTCAGTGTGTGTCTGTGTTAGTCTTTGTTACTTGGTGACAGTGTGTGTCTGTGTGTCAGTGTATGTCTTTGTTACTGCGTATCAGTGTTTCTCTATGTTACAGGGTGTCAGTGTGTGTTTGTTTGTGTGACTGGGTGTCAGTATTCAGTTTAGTGATACAGCACTGAAACAGGCCCTTCGACCAACCGAGTCTGTGACGACCATCAACCACCCATTTACACTAATCCTACACTAATCCCGCATTCCTATCACATCCCCACCTGTCCCTATATATTTCCCTACCACCTACCTCTACTAGGGTCAATTTATAATGGCCAATTAACCTTTCAACCTGCAAGTCTTTGGCATGTGGGAGGAAACCGGAGCACCCGGAGGAAACTCACGCAGGCACAGGGAGAACTTGCAAACTCCGCACAGGCAGTACCCAGAATCCAGCCCGGTCCCTGGAGCTGTGAGGCTGCTAACCACTGTGCCAATGTGCCACCTGGTGTGTGTCTTTGTTACTTGGTGTCAGTGTACGTCTTTGTTACTTGGTGTAAGTGTGTGTCTGTGTTACTGGTTATTAGTTTATGTCTTTGTGACTCGGTGTCAGTGTACGTCTTTGTTACTTGGTGTCAGTGTATGTCTTTGTTACTTGGTGACAGTGTGTGTCTGTGTGTCAGTGTATGTCTTTATTACTGTGTATCAGTGTTTCTCTATGTTACTGGGTGTCAGTGTGTGTTTGGTTGTGTTACTGGGTGTCAGTATTTAGTTTAGTGAAACAGCACTGAAACAGGCCCTTCGGCCAACCGAGTCTGTGTCGACCATCAACAACCCATTTATACTAATCCTACACTAATCCGGTATTCCTATCACATCCCCACCTGTCCCTATATATTTCCCTACCACTTACCTATACTGGGGGCAATTTATAATGGCCAATTAACCTATCAACCTGCACGTCTTTGGCATGTGGGAGGAAACCGGAGCACCCGGAGGAAACCCACGCAGACACAGGGAGAACTTGCAAACTCCGCACAGGCAGTACCCAGAATCGAGCCCGGGTCCCTGGAACTGTGAGGCTGCGAACCACTGTGCCAATGTCCCGCCCAGTGTATGTCTGTGTTACTGTGTATCAGTGTATGTCTTTGTTACTTGATGTAAGTGTGTGTCTGTGTTACTGGGTAACAGTGTATGTCTTTGTTACTTGGTGTCAGTGTATGTCTGTGTTAATTGGTGAAAGTGTGTGTCTTTGTTACTTGGTGTAACTGTATGTCTTTGTTACTTGGTGTTAGTGTATGTCTGTGTTACTTGGTGTCAGTGTATGTCTTTGTTGCTTGGTGTCAGTATATGTCTTTGTGACTTGGTGTCAGTGTCTGTCTTCGTTACTTGGTGTAAGTGTGTGTCTGTGTTACTGGGTATCAGTGTATATCTTTGTTACTTGGTGTAAGTGTGTGTCTATGTTACTAGGCATCAGTGTATGTCCTTGTTGCTTGGTTTCAGTGTATGTCTTTGTTACTAGGTGTCAGTGTATGTCTTTGTTACTGGGTGTCAGTGTATGTCTTTGTGACTTGGTGTCAGTGTCTGTCTTCGTTACTTGGTGTCAGTGTTTGTCTTTGTTACTTGGTGTCAGTGTCTGTCTTTGTGACTTGGTGTCAGAGTATGTCTTTGTGACTTGGTGTCAGTGTCTGTCTTCGTTACCTGTTGTCAGTGTATGTCTTTGTGACTGGGTGTCAGTGTATGTCTTTGTTACTTGGTGTCAGGGTATGTCTTTGTTACTTGGTGTCAGTGCATGTCTGTGTTACTTGGTGTAAGAGTGTGTCTGTGTTACTGGGCATCAGTGTATGTCTTTGTTACTTGGTGTCAGTGTATGTCTTTGTTACTTGGTGTCCGTGTGTGTCTGTGTTACTGGGTGTCAGTGTATGTCTTTGTTACTTGGTTTAAGTGTGTGTCTGTGTTACTGGCTGTAAGTGTGTGTCTGCGTTACTGGGTATCAGTGTATGTCTTTGTTACTTGGTGTCAGTGTATGTCAAAATACTTGGTGTCAGTGTATGTCTTTGTTACTTGGTGTAATTGTCTGTCTTTGTTACTTGGTGTCAGTGTATGTCTGTGTTACTTGGTGTAAGTGTGTGTCTTTGTTACTTGGTGTAAGTGTATGTCTTTGTTATTTGGTGTCAGTGTATGTCTTTGTTACTTGGTGTAATTGTGTGTCTTTGTTACTTGGTGTCAGTGTACGTCTTTGTTACTTGGTGTAAGTGTGTGTCTGTGTTACTGGTTATTAGTTTATGTCTTTGTGACTCGGTGTCAGTGTACGTCTTTGTTACTTGGTGTCAGTGTATGTCTTTGTTACTTGGTGACAGTGTGTGTCTGTGTGTCAGTGTATGTCTTTGTTACTGTGTATCAGTGTTTCTCTATGTTACTGGGTGTCAGTGTGTGTTTGGTTGTGTTACTGGGTGTCAGTAATTAGTTTAGTGAAACAGCACTGAAACAGGCCCTTCGGCCAACCGAGTCTGTGTCGACCATCAACCACCCATTTATACTAATCCTACACTAATCCGGTATTCCTATCACATCCCCACCTGTCCCTATATATTTCCCTACCACTTACCTATACTGGGGGCAATTTATAATGGCCAATTAACCTATCAACCTGCACGTCTTTGGCATGTGGGAGGAAACCGGAGCACCAGGAGGAAACCCACGCAGACACAGGGAGAACTTGCAAACTCCTCACAGGCAGTACCCAGAATCGAGACCGGGACCCTGGAACTGTGAGGCTGCGAACCACTGTGCCAATGTCCCGCCCAGTGTATGTCTGTGTTACTGTGTATCAGTGTATGTCTTTGTTACTTGGTGTCAGTGTATGTCTGTGTTACTTGGTGTCAGTGTATGTCTTTGTTACTTGATGTAAGTGTGTGTCTGTGTTACTGGGTAACAGTGTATGTCTTTGTTACTTGGTGCCAGTGTATGTCTGTGTTAATTGGTGAAAGTGTGTGTCTTTGTTACTTGGTGTAACTGTATGTCTTTGTTACTTGGTGTTAGTGTATGTCTGTGTTACTTGGTGTCAGTGTATGTCTTTGTTGCTTGGTGTCAGTGTATGTCTTTGTGACTTGGTGTCAGTGTCTGTCTTCGTTACTTGGTGTCTGTGTTTGTCTTTGTTACTGGGTGTCAGTGCCTGTCTTTGTGACTTGGTATCAGTGTACGTCGTTGTTTCATGGTGTCAGTGTATGTCTTTGTTACTTGGTGTAAGTGTGTGTCTGTGTTACTGGGTATCAGTGTATATCTTTGTTACTTGGTGTAAGTGTGTGTCTATGTTACTAGGCATCAGTGTATGTCCTTGTTGCTTGGTTTCAGTGTATGTCTTTGTTACTAGGTGTCTGTGTATGTCTTTGTTACTGGGTGTCAGTGTATGTCTTTGTGACTTGGTGTCAGTGTCTGTCTTCGTTACTTGGTGTCAGTGTTTGTCTTTGTTACTTGGTGTCATTGTCTGTCTTTGTGACTTGGTGTCAGAGTATGTCTTTGTGACTTGGTGTCAGTGTCTGTCTTCGTTACTTGTTGTCAGTGTATGTCTTTGTGACTGGGTGTCAGTGTATGTCTTTGTTACTTGGTGTCAGGGTATGTCTTTGTTACTTGGTGTCAGTGTATGTCTGTGTTACTTGGTGTAAGAGTGTGTCTGTGTTACTGGGCATCAGTGTATGTCTTTGTTACTTGGTGTCAGTGTATGTCTTTGTTACTTGGTGTCCGTGTGTGTCTGTGTTACTGGGTGTCAGTGTATGTCTTTGTTACTTGGTTTAAGTGTGTGTCTGTGTTACTGGCTGTAAGTGTGTGTCTGCGTTACTGGGTATCAGTGTATGTCTTTGTTACTTGGTGTCAGTGTATGTCAAAATACTTGGTGTCAGTGTATGTCTTTGTTACTTGGTGTAATTGACTGTCTTTGTTACTTGGTGTCAGTGTATGTCTGTGTTACTTGGTGTAACTGTGTGTCTTTGTTACTTGGTGTAAGTGTATGTCTTTGTTATTTGGTGTCAGTGCATGTCTTTGTTACTTGGTGTAATAGTGTATCTGCGTTACTGGGTATCATTGTATGTCTTTGTTACTTGGTGTCAGTGTATGTCAAAATACTTGGTGTAAGTGTATGTCTTTGTTACTTGGTGTAATTGTCTGTCTTTGTTACTTGGTGTCAGTTTATGTCTGTGTTACTTGGTGTAATTGTCTGTCTTTGTTACTTGGTGTCAGTGCATGTCTGTGTGACTTTGTGTAAGTGTGTGTCTGTGTTACTTGGTGTCAGTGAATGTCTTTGTTTCTTGGTGTCAGCGTGTGTCTGTGTTACTGGGCATCAGTGTATGTCTTTGTGACTTGCTATCAGCGTGTGTCTGTGTTACTGGGCATCAGTGTATGTCTTTGTGACTTGGTATCAGTGTATGTCTTTGTGACTTGGTGTCAGTGAATGTCTTTGTTTCTTGGTGTCAGCGTGTGTCTGTGTTACTGGGCATCAGTGTATGTCTTTGTGACTTGGTATCAGTGTATGTCTTTGTGACTTGGTGTCAGTGTATGTCTTTTTTGCTGGGTGTAAGTGTTTGTCTGCGTTACTGGGTATCAGTGTCTGTCTTTGTTACTTGGTGTCAGTGTATGTCAAAATACTTGGTGTAAGTGTATGTCTTTGTTACTTGGTGTAATTGTCTGTCTTTGTTACTTGGTGTCAGTGTTTGTCTGTGTTATTTGGTGTAAGTGTGTGTCTTTGTTTCTGGGCATCAGTGTTTGTCTTTGTGACTTGGTATCAGTGTATGTCTTTGTGACTTGGTGTCAGTGTATGTCTTTTTTACTGGGTGTAAGAGTGTGTCTGCGTTACTGGGTATCAGTGTATGTCTTTGTTACTTGGTGTAATTGTCTGTCTTTGTTACTTGGTGTCAGTGTATGTCTGTGTTACTTGGTGTAAGTGTGTGTCTTTGTTACTTGGTGTAAGCGTATGTCTTTGTTACTTGGTGTCAGTGTATGTCTTTGTTACTTGGTGTAAGTGTGTGTCTGTGTTATTGGTATCAGTGTATGTCTTTGTTACTTGGTGTCAGTGTATGTCTTTGTTACTTGGTGTAAGTGTCTGTCTGTGTTACTGGGTATCAGTGTATTTCTGTGTTACTTGGTGTCAGTGTGTTATTTTGTGTTACTGGGTGTCAGTGTGTGTCTGTGTTACTTGGTGTAAGTGTGTGTCTTAGTTACTTGGTGTCCGTGTGTGTCTGTGTTACTGAGTGTCGGTGTATGTCTTTGTTACTGGGTGTCAGTGTATGTCTTTGTTACTTGGTGTAAGTGTGTGTCTCTGTTACTGGGTGTCAGTGTCTGTCTTTGTTACTTGGTGTAAGTGTGTGTCTGTGTTACTGGGTATCAGTGTATGTCTTTGTTACTTGGTGTCAGTGTATGTCTGTGTTACTGGGTGTAAGTGTGTGTCTGTGTTATTGGGTATCAGTGTATGTCTTTGTGACTTGGTATCAGTGTATGTCTTTGTGACTTGGTGTCAGTGTGTGTCTGTGTTATTGGGTATCAGTGTATGTCTTTGTTACTTGGTGTCATTGTGTGTCTGTGTTACTGGGTATCAGTGTATGTCTTTGTGACTTGGTATCAGTGTATGTCTTTGTTACTTGGTGTCAGTGTATGTCTCTGTTACTTGGTGTAAGTGTGTGTCTGTGTTACTGGGTATCAGTGTATGTCTTTGTTACTTGGTGTCAGTGTATGTCTGTGTTACTTGGTGTAAATGTGTGTCTGTGTTACAGCGTATCAGTGTATGTCTTTGTGACTTGGTGTCACTGGATGTCTTTGTTACTTGGTGTAAGTGTGTGTCTGTGTTACTGGGTATCAGGGCATGTCTTTGTTACTTGGTGTCAGTGTATGTCTGTGTTACTTGTTGTAACTGTGTGACTGTGTTACTGGGTATCGGTATATGTCTTTGTGACTTGGTGTCAGTGTATGTCTTTGTTACTGGGTGTCAGTGTGTGTCTTTGCGACATGGTGTCAGAGTATGTCTTTGTTACTTGGTTAAATTGTATGTCTGTGTTACTGGGTATCAGTGAATGTCTTTGTTACTTGGTGTCAGTGCATGTCAAAATACTTGGTGTCAGTGTATGTCTTTGTTACTTTGTGTAATTGTCTGTCTTTGTTAACTGGTGTCAGTGTATGTCTGTGTTTGTTGGTGCAAGTGTGTGTCTTTGTTACTTGGTGTAAGCGTATGTCTGTGTTACATGGTGTAAGTGTGTGTCTATGTTCCTGGGTATCAGTGTATGTCTTTGTCACTTGGTGTCAGTGTATATCTTTGTTACTTGGTGTCAGTGTATGTCTGTGTTACATGGTGTAAGTGTGTGTCTGTGTTACTGGGTATCAGTGTATGTCTTTGTTACTTGGTGTAAGTGTGTGTCTGTGTTACTGGGTATCAGTGTATGTCTTTGTTACTTGGTGTCAGTGTATGTCTTCGTTACTTGGTGTCAGTGTATGTCTTCGTTACTTGGTGTCAGTGTATGTCTTTGTTACTTGGTGTCAGTGAATGTCTTTGTTACTTGGTGTCAGTGTATGTCTGTGTTACATGGTGTAAGTGTGTGTCTGTGTTACTGGGTATCAGTCTATGTCTTTGTTACTTGGTGTAAGTGTGTGTCTTTGATACTGGGTATCAGTGTATGTCTTTGTTACTTGGTGTAAGTGTATGTCTTTGTTATTTGGTGTCAGTGTATGTCTTTGTTACTTGGTGTAAGTGTTTGCCTGTGTTACTGGGTGTCAGTGTGCATCTGTGTTACTTGGTGTCTGTGTGTGTCGGTTTTACTTGCTGTCAGTGTATGTCTTTGTTACTTGGTGTAAGTGTGTGTCTGTGTTACTGGGTGTAAGTGTGTGTCTGTGTTACTGTGTATCAGTGTATGTCTTTGTTACTTCCGGTCAGTGTATGTCAAAATACTTGGTGTAAGTGTATGTCTTTGTTACTTGGTGTAATTGTCTGTCTTTGTTACTTGGTGTCAGTCTATGTCTGTGTTACTTGGTGTAAGCGTGTGTCTTTGCTACTTGGTGTAAGTGTATGCCTTTGTTACTTGGTGTCAGTGTATGTCTTTGTTACTGAGTGTCAGTGTGTGTCTGTGTTACTTGGTGTCAGTGGATGTCTTTGTTACTGTGTATCAGTGGTTCTCTGTATTACTGGGTGTCAGCGTCTGTTTGTTTGTGTTACTGGCTGTCAGTGTGTGTCTGTGATACTAGGTGTCAGTATTTAGTTTAGTTTAGCGATACAGCACTTAAACAGGCCCTTCGGCCCACCGAGTCTGTGCCGTCCATCAGCCACCCATTTATACTAATCCTGCACAAATCCCGTATTTCTATCACATCCCCACCTGTCCCTATATATTTCCCTACCACCTACCTATACTAGGGGCAATTTATGATGGCCAATTAACCTATCAACCTGCAGGTCTTTGGCATGTGGGAGGAAACCGGAGCACCCGGAGGAAACTCACGCAGACACAGGGAGAACTTGCAAACTCCGCACAGGCAGTGCCCAGAATCGGAACCGGGTCCCTGGAGCTGTGAGGCTGCGGTGCGAACCACTGCGCCAATGTGCCCACCCGCCGCCCGCCCCCCCCAGTGTGTGCCTGTGTTACTGGGTATCTGTGTATGTCTTGCTAACTTGGTGTCATTGTATGTCTGTGTTACTTGGTGTAAGTGTGTGTCTGTGTTAATGGGTATCAGTGTATGTCTTTGTTACTTGGTGTAAGTGTGTGTCTGTGTTACTGGTTATCATTGTATGTCTTTGTTACTTGTTGTCAGTGTATGTCTTTGTTACTTGGTGTAAGTGCATGTCTTTGTTACTTGGTGTCAGTGTATGTCTTTGTGACTTGGTGTAAGTGTGTGTCTGTGTTACTGGGTGTCAGTGTGTGTCTGTGTTACTTGGTGTAAGTGTGTGTCTTTGTTACATGGTGTCCGTGTGTGTCTGTGTTACTGGGTGTCAGTTTATGTCTTTGTAACTTGGTGTCAGTGTATGTCTTTGTTACTTGGTGTCAGTTTATGTCTGTGTTACTTGGTGTAAGTGTGTGTCTGTGTTACTGGGTATCAGTGTATGTCTTTGTTACTTGGTGCAAGTGTGTGTCTGTGTTACTGGGTATCAGTTATGTCTTTGTTACTTGGTGTCAGTGTATGTCTTTGTTACCTGGTTTAAGTGTATGTCTTTGTTACTTGGTGTCAGTGTTTTTCTTTGTTACTTGGTGTAAGTGTGTGTCTGTGTTACTGGGTGTCAGTGTGTGTCTGTGTTACTTGGTGTCCGTGTATGTCTTTGTTACTGGGTGTCAGTGAATGTCTTTGTTACTTGGTGGAAGTGTGTGTCTGTGATACTGGGTATCAGTGCATGTCTTTGTTACTTGGTGTCAGTGTATGTCTGTGTTACTTGGTGTAAGTGTGTGTCTGTGTTATTGGGTATCAGTGTATGTCTTTGTGACTTGGTATCAGTGTTTGTCTTTGTGACTAGGTGTCAGTGTGTGTCTGTGTTATTGGGTATCAGTGTCTGTCTTTGTTACTTGGTGTCAGTGTGTGTCTGTGTTCCTGGGTATCAGTGTATGTCTTTGTGACTTGGTGTCAAAGGATGTCTTTGTTACTTGGTGTCAGTGTATGTCTCTGTTACTTGGTGTAAGTGTGTGTCTGTGTTACTGGGTATCAGTGTATGTCTTTGTTACTTGGTGTCAGTGTATGTCTGTGTTACTTGGTGTAAGTGTGTGTCTGTGTTACAGGGTATCAGTGTATGTCTTTGTGACTTGGTGTCACTGTATCTCTTTGTTCATTGGTGTTAGTGTGTGTCTGTGTTACTGGGTATCAGTGCATGTCTTTGTTACTTGGTGTCAGTGTATGTCTGTGTTACTTGTTGTAACTGTGTGACTGTGTTACTGGGTATCAGTATATGTCTTTGTGACTTGGTGTCAGTGTATGTCTTTGTTACTAGGTGTCAGTGTGTGTCTTTGCGACCTGGTGTCAGTGTGTGTCTTTGTTACTTGGTGTAGGTGTATGGCGTTGTTACTTGGTGTCAGTGAATGTCTTTGTTACTTGGTGTCAGTGCATGTCAAAATACTTGGTGTAAGTGTATGTCTTTGTTACTTTGTGTAATTTTCTGTCTTTGTTAACTGGCGTCAGTGTATGTCTGTGTTAGTTGGTGTAAGTGTGTGTCTTTGTTACTTGGTGTAAGCGTATGTCTGTGTTACATGGTGTAAGTGTGTGTCTGTGTTCCTGGGTATCAGTGTATGTCTTTGTTACTTGGTGTCAGTGTATATCTTTGTTACTTGGTGTCAGTGTATGTCTGTGTTTCATGGTGTAAGTGTGTGTCCGTGTTACTGGGTATCAGTGTATGTCTTTGTTACTTGGTGTAAGTGTGTGTCTGTGTTACTGGGTATCAGTGTATGTCTTTGTTACTTGGTGTCAGTGTATGTCTTCGTTACTTGGTGTAAGTTTATGTCTTTGTTACTTGGTGTCAGTGAATGTCTTTGTTACTTGGTGTCAGTGTATGTCTGTGTTACATGGTGTAAGTGTGTTTGTGTGTTACTGGGTATCAGTGTATGTCTTTGTTACTTGGTGTAAGTGTGTGTCTTTGATACTGGGTATCACTGTATGTCTTTGTTATTTGGTGTCAGTGTATGTTTTTGTTAATTGGTGTAAGTGTATGTCTTTGTTACTTGGTGTCAGTGTATGTCTTTGTTACTTGGTGTAAGTGTTTGCCTGTGTTACTGGGTGTCAGTGTGCGTCTGTGTTACTTGGTGTCCGTGTGTGTCTGTGTTACTTGGTGTCAGTGTATGTCTTTGTTACTTGGTGTAAGTGTGTGTCTGTGTGACTGGGTGTAAGTGTGTGTCTGTGTTACTGGGTATCAGTGTATGTCTTTGTTACTTGGGGTCAGTGCATGTCAAAATACTTGGTGTAAGTGTATGTCTTTGCTACTTGGTGTAAGTGTATGGTTTTGTTACTTGGTGTCAGTGTATGTCTTTGTTACTGGGTGTCAGTGTGTGTCTGTGTTACTTGGTGTCAAAGTATGTCTTTGTTACTGTGTATCAGTGGTTCTCTGTGTTACTGGGTGTCAGTGTGTGTTTGTTTGTGTTACTGGCTGTCAGTGTGTGTCTGTGAATCTAGGTGTCAGTATTTAGTTTAGTTTAGAGATACAGCACTTAAACAGGCCCTTCGGCCCACCGAGTCTGTGCCGTCCATCAACCACCCATTTATACTAATCCTGCACAAATCCCGTATTTCTATCACATCCCCACCTGTCCCTATATATTTCCCTACCACCGACCTATACTAGGGGCAATTTATGATGGCCAATTAACCTATCAACCTGCAAGTCTTTGGCATGTGGGAGGAAACCGGAGCACCCGGAGGAAACTCACGCAGACACAGGGAGAACTTGCAAACTCCGCACAGGCAGTGCCCAGAATCGGACCCGGGTCCCTGGAGCTGTGAGGCTGCGGTGCGAACCAATGCGCCAATGTGCCCACCCGCCCCCCCCCCCCCAAGTGTGTGCCTGTGTTACTGGGTATCTGTGTATGTCTTGGTAACTTGGTGTCATTTTTATGTCTGTGTTACTTGGTGCAAGTGTGTGTCTGTGTTACTGGGTATCAGTGTATGTCTTTGTTCCTTGGTGTAAGTGTGTGTCTGTGTTACTGGTTATCAGTGTATGTCTTTGTTACTTGTTGTCAGTGTATGTCTTTGTTACTTGGTGTAAGTGCATGTCTTTGTTACTTGGTGTCAGTGTATGTCTTTGTGACTTGGTGTAAGTGTGTGTCTGTGTTACTGGGTGTCAGTGTGTGTCTGTGTTACTTGGTGTAAGTGTGTGTCTTTGTTACATGGTGTCCGTGTGTGTCTGTGTTACTGGGTGTCAGTTTATGTCTTTGTTACTTGGTGTCAGTGTATGACTTTGTTACTTGGTGTGAGTGTGTGTCTGTGTTACTGGGTATCAGTGTATGTCTTTGTTACTTGGTGTCAGTGTATGTCTTTGTTACTTGGTGTAAGTGTGTGTCTGTGTTACTGGGTATCAGTGTATGTCTTTGTTACTTGGTGCAAGTGTGTGTCTGTGTTACAGGGTATCAGTTATGTCTTTGTTACTTGGTGTCAGTGTATGTCTTTGTTACTTGGTTTAAGTGTATGTCTTTGTTACTTGGTGTCAGTGTTTTTCTTTGTTACTTGGTGTAAGTGTGTGTCTGTGTTACTGGGTGTCAGTGTGTGTCTGTGTTACTTGGTGTCCGTGTGTGTCTGTGTTACTGGGTATCAGTGTATGTCTTTGTTACATGGTGTAAGTGCGTGTCTGTGTTACTGGGTATCAGTGTTTGTCTTTGTTACTTGGTGTCGGTGTTTGTCTGTGTTACTTGGTGTAAGTGTGTATCTGTGTTACTGGGTGTAAGTGTGTGTCCGTGTTACTGGGTATCAGTGTATGTCTTTGTTACTTGGTGTCAGTGTCTGTCAAAATACTTGGTGTAAGTGTATGTCTTTGTTACTTGGTGTAATTGTCTGTCTTTTTTATTTGGTGTCAGTGTATGTCTGTGTTATTTGGTGTAAGTGTGTGTCTTTGTTAATTGGTGTAAGTGTATGCCTTTGTTACTTGGTGTCAGTGTATGTCTTTGTTACTTGGTGTCAGTGTGCGTCTGTGCTGCTGGATATCAGTGTATGTCTTTGTGACTTGGTATCAATGTATGTCTTTGTTACTTTGCGTCAGTGTATGTCTTTGTTACTGGGTATCAGTGTGTGAATTTGTTACTTCGTGTCAGTGTATGTCTGTGTTACGTGGTGTTAGTGTTTGTCTGTGTTACTGGGTATCAGTGTATGTCTTTGTTACTTGGTGTCAGTTTATGTCTGTGTGACGTGGTGTAAGTGTGTGTCTGTGTTACTGGGTATCAGTGTATGTCTTTGTTACTTGGTGTAAGTGTGTGTCTGAGTTACTGGGTATCAGTGTATGTCTTTGTTACTTGGAGTCAGTGTATGTCTTTGTTACATGGTGTCAGTGTATGTCTTTGTTACTTCGTGTAAGTGTGTGTCTGTGTTACTGGGTATCAGTGTCTGTCTTTGTTACTTGGTGTAAGTGTGTGTCTGTGTTACTGTGTATCCGTGCATGTATTTGTTACTTGGTTTCAGTGCATGTCTGTGTTACTTGCTGTAAGTGTGTGTCTGTGTTACTGGGTATCAGTGGTTCTCTGTGTTCCTGGGTGTCAGTGTGTGTTTTTTTGTGTTACTGGCTGTCAGTGTGTGTCTGTGACACTAGGTGTCAGTATTTAGTTTAGTTTAGAGATACAGCACTTAAACAGGCCAATCGGCCCACCGAGTCTGTACCGACCTTCAACCACTCATTTATACTAATCCTGCACTAATCCCGTATTTCTATCACATCCCCACGTGTCCCTACATATTTCCCTACCACCTACCTATACTAGGGGCAATTTATGATGGCCAATTAACCTATCAACCTGCAAGTCTTTGGCATGTGGGAGGAAACCGTAGCACCCGGAGGAAACTCACGCAGACACAGGGAGAACTTGCAAACTCCGCACAGGCAGTGCCCAGAATCGAACCCGGGTCCCTGGAGCTGTGAGGCTGCGGTGCGAACCACTGCGCCAATGTGCCCCCACCGCACCCTCCCCCCCCCCCCCCCCCCAGTGTGTGCCTGTGTGACTGGGTATCTGTGTATTTCTTGGTAACTTGGTGTCAGTGTATGTCTGTGTTACTTGGTTTAAGTGTGTGTCTGTGTTACTGGGTATCAGTGTATGTCTTTGTTACTTGGTGTCAGTGTATGTCTTTGTTACTTGGTGTAAGTGCATGTCTTTGTTACTTGGTGTCAGTGTTTGTCTTTGTCACTTGGTGTCCGTGTGTGTCTGTGTTACTGGGTGTCAGTTTATGTCTTTGTTACTTGGTGTCAGTGTATGTCTTTGTTACTTGGTTTAAGTGTATGTGTTTGTTACTTGCTGTCAGTGTATGTCTTTGTTACTTGGTGTAAGTGTGTGTCTGTGTTACTGGGTGTCAGTGTGTGTCTGTGTTACTTGGTGTCCGTGTGTGTCTGTGTTACTGCGTGTCAGTGTATGTCTTTGTTACATGGTGTAAGTGCGTGTCTGTGATACTGGGTGTCAGTGTATGTCTTTGTTACTTGGTGTAGGTCTATGTCTGTGTTACTTGGTGTAAGTGTGAGTCTGTGTTACTGGGTGTAAGTGTGTGTCCGTGTTACTGGGTATCAGTGTATGTCTTTGTTACTTGGCGTCAGTGTATGTCTGTGTTACTGGTTATCAGTGTGTGTCTTTGTTACTTGGTATGAGTGTCCGTCTTTGTTACTTGGTGTAAGTGTGTGCCTGTGTTACTGGGTATCAGTGTGTGTCTTTGTTACTTGGTATGAGTGTCCGTCTTTGTTACTTGGTGTAAGTGTGTGCCTGTGTTACTGGGTATCAGTGTATGTCTTTGTTACCTGGTGTCAGTGCATGTCTTTGTTACTTGGTGTCTGTGTATGTCTTTGTATACTTGGTGTCAGTGTGTGTCTTTGTTACTTGGTGTCAGTGTGTTAATTTGTCACTGTGTGTCAGCGTATGTCTTTGTGACTTTGTGTTAGTGTCTGTCTGTGTTACTGGGTATCAGTGACTGTCTTTGTTGCTGGGTACCAGTGTCTGTCTTTGTTACTTGGTGTCAGTGTATGTCTGTGTTACTGGGTATCGGTGTATGTCTTTGTTACTTGGTGTCAGTGTATGTCTGTGTACTTAGTATAAGTGTATGTCTTTGTTACTTGGTGTCAGTGTATGTATGCGTTACTTGGTGTAAGTGTATGTCTTTGTTACTTGGTGTCAGTGCATGTCTTTGTTACTTGGTGTAAGTGTACGTCTTTGTTACTTGGTGTCAGTGCATGTCTTTGTTACTTGGTGTAAGTGTATGCCTTTGTTACTTGGTGTCAGTGTATGTCTCTGTTACTTTGTGTAAGTGTGTGTCTGTGTTACTGGGTATCAGTGTATGTCTTTGTTACTTGGTGTCATTGTCTGTCTTTGTTACTTGATGTAAGTGTTTGTCTGTGTTACTGGGTATCAGTGTATGTCTTTGTTATTTGGTGTCAGTGTATGTCTTTGTGACTTGGTATCAGTGTACGTCTTTGTAACTTGGTGTCAGTGTATGTCTTTGTTACTTGGTGTCAGTGTATGTCTGTGTTTCTTGGTGCAAGTGTGTGTCTTTATTAGTTGGTGTAAGTGTATGTCTTTGTTACTTGGTCTCAGTGTATATCTGTGTTACTTGGTGTAAGTGTATGTCTTTGTTACTTGGTGTCAGTGTATGTCTTTGTTACTTGGTGTAAGTGTGTGTCTGTGTTACTGGGTATCAGTGTATGTCTTTGTTACTTGGTGTCTGTGTATGTCTGTGATAATTGGTGTAAGTGTGTGTCTGTGTTCCTGGGTATCAGTGTATGTCTTTGTTACTTGGTGTAAGTGTGTGTCTGTGTTACTGGGTATCAGTGTATGTCATCGTTACTTGGTGTCAGTGAATGTCTTTGTTACTTGGTGTCCGTGTGTGTCTGTGTTACTGGGTGTCAGTGTATGTCTTTGTTACTGGGTGTCAGTGTATGCCATTGTTACTTGGTGTCAGTGTATGACTTTGTTACCTGGTGTCAGTGTATGTCTTTGTTACTTGGTGTAAGTGTGTGTCTGTGTTACTTGTTGTCAGTGTGTGTCTTTGTTACTTGGTGTCAGTGTATGACTTTGTTACTTGGTGTAAGTGTGTGTCTGTGTTACTGGGGATCAGTGAATGTCTTTTGTTACTTGGTGTCAGTGTATGTCTTTGATACTGGGTGTCAGTGTATGTTTTTGTTACTGGGTGTCAGTGAATGTCTTTGTTACTTGGTGTCCGTGTGTGTCTGTGTTACTGGGTGTCAGTGTATGTCTTTGTTACTGGGTGTCAATGTCTGTCTTTGTTACTTGGTGTCAGTGTATGTCTTTGTTACTTGGTGTAAGTGTGTGTCTGTGTTAATGTGTATCAGTGAATGTCTTTGTTTCTTGGTGTCAGTGTATGTCTTTGTTGCTTGGTGTAAGTGTGTGGCTGTGTTACTGGGTATCAGTGTATGTCTTTGTTACTTGGTGTCAGTGTGTGCCTTTGTTACTTGGTGTCATTGTGTGTCTTATTAATGGGTGTCAGTGTATGTCTTTGTGACTTGGTGTAAGTGTGTGTCTGTGTTACTGGGTATCAGTGTCTGTCATTGTTACTTGGTGTAAGTGTGTGTCTGTGTTACTGGATATCATTGTATGTCTTTGTTACTTGGTGTCAGTGTATGTCTGTGTTTCTTGGTGTAAGTGTGTCTCTTTGTTACTTGGTGTCAGTGTATGTCTTTGTTACTTGGTGTCAGTGTATGTCTTCGTTACATGGTGTAAGTGTGTGTCTGAGTTACTGGGTATCAGTGTATGTCTTTGTTACTTGGTGTCTGTGTATGTCTGTGATACTTGATGTAAGTGTGTGTCTGTGTGGCTGGGTATCTTTGTATGTCTTTGTTACTTGGTGTAAGTGTGTGTCTGTGTTACTGGGTATCAGTGTATGTCTTTGTTACTTGGTGTCTGTGTATGTCTTTGTATACTTGGTGTCAGTGTGTGTCTTTGTTACTTTGTGACAGTGTTTTAATTTGTTACGGGGTGTCAGTGTATGTCTTTGTGACTTGGTGTTAGTGTCTGTCTGTGTTACTGGGTATCAGTGTCTGTCTTTGTTGCTGGGTATCAGTGTATGTCTTTGTTACTTGGTGTCAGTGTATGTCTGTGTAATTAGTATAAGTTTGCGTCTTTGTTACTTGGTGACAGTGTATGTATGTGTTACTTGGTGTACGTGTATGTCTTTGTTACTTGGTGTCAGTGCATGTCTTTGTTACTTGTTCTAAGTGTATGCCTTTGTTACTTGGTGTCAGTGTATGTCTCTGTTACTTGGTGTAAGTGTGTGTCTGTGTTACTGGGTATCAGTGTATGTCTTTGTTACTTGGTGTCATTGTCTGTCTTTGTTACTTGGTGTAAGTGTGTGTCTGTGTTACTGGGTATCAGTGTATGTCTTTGTTATTTGGTGTCAGTGTATGTCTGTGTTATTTGGTGTAAGTGTGTGTCTTTGTTACTGGGTGTCAGTGTATGTCTTTGTTACTTGGTGTAAGTGTATGTCTTTGTTACTTGGTTTAAGTGTATGTCTTTGTTACTTGGTGTCAGTGTATGTCTGTGTTACTCGGTGTAAATGAATGTCTTTGTTACTTGGTGTCAGTGTATGTCTTTGTTACTTGGTGTAAGTGTAGGTCTTTGTTACTTGGTTTAAGTGTATGTCTTTGTTACTTGGTGTCAGTGTATGTCTGTGTTACTCGGTGTAAATGAATGTCTTTGTTACTTGGTGTCAGTGTATGTCTTTGTTACTTGGTGTAATTGTGTGTCTTTCTTACTTGGTGTAAGTGCATGTCTTTGTTACTTGGTGTCAGTTTAAGTCTGTGTAACTTGGTGTAACTGTGTGTGTCTTTGTTAGTTGGTGTAAGTGTATATCTTTGTTACTTGGTGTCATTGTGTGTCTTAGTTACTGGGTGTCAGTGTATGTCTTTGTGACTTGGTGTAAGTGTGTGTCTGTGTTACTGGGTATCAGTGTCTGTCATTGTTACTTGGTGTAAGTGTGTGTCTGTGTTACTGGATATCATTGTATGTCTTTGTTACTTGGTGTCAGTGTATGTCTGTGTTTCTTGGTGTAAGTGTGTCTCTTTGTTACTTGGTGTCAGTGTATGTCTTTGTTACTTGGTGTCAGTGTATGTCTTTGTTACATGGTGTAAGTGTGTGTCTGAGTTACTGGGTATCAGTGTATGTCTTTGTTACTTGGTGTCTGTGTATGTCTGTGATACTTGATGTAAGTGTGTGTCTGTGTGGCTGGGTATCTTTGTATGTCTTTGTTACTTGGTGTAAGTGTGTGTCTGTGTTACTGGGTATCAGTGTATGTCTTTGTTACTTGGTGTCTGTGTATGTCTTTGTATACTTGGTGTCAGTGTGTGTCTTTGTTACTTTGTGACAGTGTTTTAATTTGTTACGGGGTGTCAGTGTATGTCTTTGTGACTTGGTGTTAGTGTCTGTCTGTGTTACTGGGTATCAGTGTCTGTCTTTGTTGCTGGGTATCAGTGTATGTCTTTGTTACTTGGTGTCAGTGTATGTCTGTGTAATTAGTATAAGTTTGCGTCTTTGTTACTTGGTGACAGTGTATGTATGTGTTACTTGGTGTACGTGTATGTCTTTGTTACTTGGTGTCAGTGCATGTCTTTGTTACTTGTTCTAAGTGTATGCCTTTGTTACTGGGTGTCAGTGTATGTCTTTGTTACTTGGTGTCATTGTCTGTCTTTGTTACTTGGTGTAAGTGTGTGTCTGTGTTACTGGGTATCAGTGTATGTCTTTGTTATTTGGTGTCAGTGTATGTCTGTGTTATTTGGTGTAAGTGTGTGTCTTTGTTACTGGGTGTCAGTGTATGTCTTTGTTACTTGGTTTAAGTGTATGTCTTTGTTACTTGGTGTCAGTGTATGTCTGTGTTACTCGGTGTAAATGAATGTCTTTGTTACTTGGTGTCAGTGTATGTCTTTGTTACTTGGTGTAAGTGTAGGTCTTTGTTACTTGGTTTAAGTGTATGTCTTTGTTACTTGGTGTCAGTGTATGTCTGTGTTACTCGGTGTAAATGAATGTCTTTGTTACTTGGTGTCAGTGTATGTCTTTGTTACTTGGTGTAATTGTGTGTCTTTCTTACTTGGTGTAAGTGCATGTCTTTGTTACTTGGTGTCAGTTTAAGTCTGTGTAACTTGGTGTAACTGTGTGTGTCTTTGTTAGTTGGTGTAAGTGTATATCTTTGTTACTTGGTGTCAGTGTATGTCTGCGTTATTTGGAGTAAGTGTATGTATTTGTTACTTGGTGTCGGTGTATGTCTTTGTTACTTGGTGTAAGTGTATGTCTGTGTACTTAGTGTAAGTGTGTGTCTTTGTTACTTGGTGTCAGTGTATGTCTGTGTTACTTGGTGTAAGTGTATGTCTTTGTTACTTGGTGTCAGTGTCTGTCTTTGTTACTTGGTGTCAGTGTGTGTCTGTGTTACTGGGTATCAGTGTATGTCTTTGTTACCTGGTGTCAGTGTATGTCTTTGTTACTTGGTTTAAGTGTTTGTCTTTGTGTCTTGGTGTAAGGGTATGTATTTGTTAGTTGGTGTCAGTGTGTGTCTTTGTTACTGGGCATCAGTGCATGTCTTTGTTAATTTGTGTCAGTGGTTGTCTTTGTTACTTGGTGTCAGTGTGTGTCTTTGTTACTGGGTGTCAGTGTATGTCTTTGTTACTGAGTGTCAGTGTATGTCTTTGTGCATTGGTGTAAGTGTATGTCTTTGTTACTTGGTGTCAGTGTGTGTCTTTGTTACTTGGTGTAAGTGTGCGTCTTTGTTACTTGGTGTAAATGTATGTCTTTGAAATTTGGTGTCAGTGTATGTCTGTTTTTCTTGGTGTAAGTGTGTGTCTTTGTTACTTGGTGTAAGTGTATGTCTTTGTTCCTTGGTGTCAGTGCATGTCTGTGTTTCTTGGTGTAAGTGTGTGTCTTTGTTAGTTGGTGTAAGTGTATGTCTTTTTTACTTGGTGTCACTGTATGTCTGTGTTACTTGGTGTAAGTGTATGTCTGTGTTACTTGGTGTCAGTGTATGTCTTTGTTTCTTGGTGTAAGTGTGTGTCTGTGTTACTGGGTATCAGTGTATGTCTTTGCTACTTGGTGTAAGTGTGTGTCTGTGTTACTGGGTATCAGTGTATGTCTTTGTTACTTGGTGACTGTGTATGTCTTTGTATACATGGTGTCAGTGTGTGTCTTTGTTACTTGGTGTCAGTGTGTTTCTTTGTTACTGTGTGTCAGTGTTGGTCTTTGTTACTGTGTGTCAGTGTGTGTCTTTGTGACTTGGTGTTCGTGTGTTTCTGTGTTACTGGGTATCAGTGTGTGTCTTTGTTACTGGGTTCCAGTGTCTGTCTCTGTTGCTTGGTGTAAGTTTGTTTCTGTGTTACTGGGTATCAGTGTATGTCTTTGTTACTTGGTGTCAGTGTATGTCTGTGTACTTAGTGTAAGTGTGTGTCTTTGTTACTTGGTGTCAGTGTATGTCTGTGTTACTTGGTGTAAGTGTATGTCTTTGTTACTTAGTGTAAGTGTCTGTCTTTGTTCCTTGGTGTCAGTGTGTGTCTGTGTTACTGGGTATCAGTATATGTCTTTGTTACCTGGTGTCAGTGTATGTCTTTGTTACTTGGTGTAAGTGTTTGTCTTTGTGTCTTGGTGTCAGGGTATGTATTTGTTAGTTGGTGTCAGTGTGTGTCTTTGTTACTGGGCATCAGTGCATGTCTTTGTTAATTTGTGTCAGTGGTTGTCTTTGTTACTTGGTGTCAGTGTGTGTCTTTGTTACTGGGTGTCAGTGTATGTCTTTGTTACTGAGTGTCAGTGTATGTCTTTGTTACTTGGTGTAAGTGTGTGTCTTTGTTACTTGGTGTAAGTGCATGTCTTTGTTACTTGGTGTCAGAGTGTGTCTGTTTTTCTTGGTGTAAGTGTGTGTCTTTGTTAGTTGGTGTAAGTGTATGTCTTTGTTAGTTGGTGTAAGTGTATGTCTTTTTTACTTGGTGTCAGTGTATGTCTGTGTTACTTGGTGTAAGTGTATGTCTGTGTTACTTGGTGTCAGTGTATGTCTTTGTTACTTGGTGTAAGTGTGTGTCTGTGTTACTGGGTATCAGTGTATGTCTTTGTTACTTGGTGTCAGTGTATGTCTTTGTTACTTGGTGTAAGTGTGTGTCTGTGTTACTGGGTATCAGTGTATGTCTTTGTTACTTGGTGTCTGTGTATGTCTGTGATATTTGGTGTAAGTGTGTGTCTGTGTTACTGGGTATCAGTGTATGTCTGTGTTACTTGGTTTAAGTTTGTGTCTTTGTTACTTGGTGTAAGTGTGTGTCTGTGTTACTGGGGATCAGTGAATGTCTTTGTTACTGGGTATCAGTGTATGTCTTTGTTACTTGGTGTCTGTGTATGTCTGTGATACTTGGTGTCAGTGTGTGTCTGTGTGGCTGGGTATCAGTGTATGTCTTTGTTACTTGTGGTAAGTATTTTGTCTGTGTTATTTGGTGTCACTGTGTTTCTTTGTTAATGTGTGCCAGTGTTTATCTTTGTTACTTGGTATCTGTGTGTGTCTTTGTTACTGGGTATCAGTGTATGTCTGTGTGACTTGGATTAAGTTTGTGTATTTGTTACTTGGTGTAAGTGTGTGTCTGTGGTACTGGGGATCAGTGAATGTCTTTGTTACTGGGTGTCAGTGTATGTCTTTGTAACATGTTGTAAGTTTGTGTCTGTGTACTTAGTGTAAGTGTGTGTCTTTGTTACTTGGTGTCAGTGTATGTCTGTGTTACTTGGTGTAAGTGTATGTCTTTGTTACTTGGTGTCAGTGTCTGTCTTTGTTCCTTGGTGTCAGTGTGTGTCTGTGTTATTGGGTATCAGTATATGTCTTTGTTACCTGGTGTCAGTGTATGTCTTTGTTACTTGGTGTAAGTGTTTGTCTTTGTGTCTTGGTGTCAGGGTATGTATTTGTTAGTTGGTGTCAGTGTGTGTCTTCGTTACTGGGCATCAGTGCATGTCTTTGTTAATTTGTGTCATTGGTTGTCTTTGTTACTTGGTGTCAGTGTGTGTCTTTGTTACTGGGTGTCAGTGTATGTCTTTGTTCCTGAGTGTCAGTGTATGTCTTTGTTACTTGGTGTAAGTGTGTGTCTTTGTTACTTGGTGTAAGTGTATGTCTTTGTTACTTGGTGTCAGAGTATGTCTGTTTTTCTTGGTGTAAGTGTGTGTCTTTGTTAGTTGGTGTAAGTGTATGTCTTTGTTACTTGGCGTCAGTGTATGTCTGTGTTACTTGGTGTAAGTGTATGTCTTTGTTACTTGGTGTAAGTGTATGTCTTTGTTACTTGGTGTCAGTGTATGTCTGTGTTTCTTGGTGTAAGTGTGTGTCTTTGTTAGTTGGTGTAAGTGTATGTCTTTTTTACTTGGTGTCAGTGTATGTCTGTGTTACTTGGTGTAAGTGTCTGTCTGTGTTACTTGGTGTCAGTGTATGTCTTGGTTACTTGGTGTAAGAGTGTGTATGTGTTACTGGGTATCAGTGTATGTCTTTGTTACTTGGTGTCAGTGTATGTCTTTGTTACTTGGTGTAAGTGTATGTCTTTGTTCCTTGGTGTCAGTGTGTGTCTGTGTTACTGGGTATCAGTATATGTCTTTGTTACCTGGTGTCAGTGTATGTCTTTGTTACTTGGTGTAAGTGTTTGTCTTTGTGTCTTGGTGTCAGGGTATGTATTTGTTGGTTGGTGTCAGTGTGTGTCTTTGTTACTGGGCATCAGTGCATGTCTTTGTTAATTTGTGTCAGTGGTTGTCTTTGTTACTTGGTGTCAGTGTGTGTCTTTGTTACTGGGTGTCAGTGTATGTCTTTGTTACTGAGTGTCAGTGTATGTCTTTGTTACTTGGTGTAAGTGTGTGTCTTTGTTACTTGGTGTAAGTGTATGTCTTTGTTACTTGGTGTCAGAGTATGTCTGTTTTTCTTGGTGTAAGTTTGTGTCTTTGTTAGTTGGTGTAAGTGTATGTCTTTGTTAGTTGGTGTAAGTGTATGTCTTTTTTACTTGGTGTCAGTGTATGTCTGTGTTACTTGGTGTAAGTGTATGTCTGTGTTACTTGGTGTCAGTGTATGTCTTTGTTACTTGGTGTAAGTGTGTGTCTGTGTTACTGGGTATCAGTGTATGTCTTTGTTACTTGGTGTCAGTGTATGTCTTTGTTACTTGGTGTAAGTGTGTGTCTGTGTTACTGGGTATCAGTGTATGTCTTTGTTACTTGGTGTCAGTGTATGTCTGTGTACTTAGTGTAAGTGTGTGTCTTTGTTACTGGGTTCCAGTGTCTGTCTCTGTTGCTTGGTGTAAGTTTGTTTCTGTGTTACTGGGTATCAGTGTATGTCTTTGTTACTTGGTGTCAGTGTATGTCTGTGTACTTAGTGTAAGTGTGTGTCTTTGTTACTTGGTGTCAGTGTATGTCTGTGTTACTTGGTGTAAGTGTATGTCTTTGTTACTTAGTGTAAGTGTCTGTCTTTGTTCCTTGGTGTCAGTGTGTGTCTGTGTTACTGGGTATCAGTATATGTCTTTGTTACCTGGTGTCAGTGTATGTCTTTGTTACTTGGTGTAAGTGTTTGTCTTTGTGTCTTGGTGTCAGGGTATGTATTTGTTAGTTGGTGTCAGTGTGTGTCTTTGTTACTGGGCATCAGTGCATGTCTTTGTTAATTTGTGTCAGTGGTTGTCTTTGTTACTTGGTGTCAGTGTGTGTCTTTGTTACTGGGTGTCAGTGTATGTCTTTGTTACTGAGTGTCAGTGTATGTCTTTGTTACTTGGTGTAAGTGTGTGTCTTTGTTACTTGGTGTAAGTGCATGTCTTTGTTACTTGGTGTCAGAGTGTGTCTGTTTTTCTTGGTGTAAGTGTGTGTCTTTGTTAGTTGGTGTAAGTGTATGTCTTTGTTAGTTGGTGTAAGTGTATGTCTTTTTTACTTGGTGTCAGTGTATGTCTGTGTTACTTGGTGTAAGTGTATGTCTGTGTTACTTGGTGTCAGTGTATGTCTTTGTTACTTGGTGTAAGTGTGTGTCTGTGTTACTGGGTATCAGTGTATGTCTTTGTTACTTGGTGTCAGTGTATGTCTTTGTTACTTGGTGTAAGTGTGTGTCTGTGTTACTGGGTATCAGTGTATGTCTTTGTTACTTGGTGTCTGTGTATGTCTGTGATATTTGGTGTAAGTGTGTGTCTGTGTTACTGGGTATCAGTGTATGTCTGTGTTACTTGGTTTAAGTTTGTGTCTTTGTTACTTGGTGTAAGTGTGTGTCTGTGTTACTGGGGATCAGTGAATGTCTTTGTTACTGGGTATCAGTGTATGTCTTTGTTACTTGGTGTCTGTGTATGTCTGTGATACTTGGTGTCAGTGTGTGTCTGTGTGGCTGGGTATCAGTGTATGTCTTTGTTACTTGTGGTAAGTATTTTGTCTGTGTTATTTGGTGTCACTGTGTTTCTTTGTTAATGTGTGCCAGTGTTTATCTTTGTTACTTGGTATCTGTGTGTGTCTTTGTTACTGGGTATCAGTGTATGTCTGTGTGACTTGGATTAAGTTTGTGTATTTGTTACTTGGTGTAAGTGTGTGTCTGTGGTACTGGGGATCAGTGAATGTCTTTGTTACTGGGTGTCAGTGTATGTCTTTGTAACATGTTGTAAGTTTGTGTCTGTGTACTTAGTGTAAGTGTGTGTCTTTGTTACTTGGTGTCAGTGTATGTCTGTGTTACTTGGTGTAAGTGTATGTCTTTGTTACTTGGTGTCAGTGTCTGTCTTTGTTCCTTGGTGTCAGTGTGTGTCTGTGTTATTGGGTATCAGTATATGTCTTTGTTACCTGGTGTCAGTGTATGTCTTTGTTACTTGGTGTAAGTGTTTGTCTTTGTGTCTTGGTGTCAGGGTATGTATTTGTTAGTTGGTGTCAGTGTGTGTCTTCGTTACTGGGCATCAGTGCATGTCTTTGTTAATTTGTGTCATTGGTTGTCTTTGTTACTTGGTGTCAGTGTGTGTCTTTGTTACTGGGTGTCAGTGTATGTCTTTGTTCCTGAGTGTCAGTGTATGTCTTTGTTACTTGGTGTAAGTGTGTGTCTTTGTTACTTGGTGTAAGTGTATGTCTTTGTTACTTGGTGTCAGAGTATGTCTGTTTTTCTTGGTGTAAGTGTGTGTCTTTGTTAGTTGGTGTAAGTGTATGTCTTTGTTACTTGGCGTCAGTGTATGTCTGTGTTACTTGGTGTAAGTGTATGTCTTTGTTACTTGGTGTAAGTGTATGTCTTTGTTACTTGGTGTCAGTGTATGTCTGTGTTTCTTGGTGTAAGTGTGTGTCTTTGTTAGTTGGTGTAAGTGTATGTCTTTTTTACTTGGTGTCAGTGTATGTCTGTGTTACTTGGTGTAAGTGTCTGTCTGTGTTACTTGGTGTCAGTGTATGTCTTGGTTACTTGGTGTAAGAGTGTGTATGTGTTACTGGGTATCAGTGTATGTCTTTGTTACTTGGTGTCAGTGTATGTCTTTGTTACTTGGTGTAAGTGTATGTCTTTGTTCCTTGGTGTCAGTGTGTGTCTGTGTTACTGGGTATCAGTATATGTCTTTGTTACCTGGTGTCAGTGTATGTCTTTGTTACTTGGTGTAAGTGTTTGTCTTTGTGTCTTGGTGTCAGGGTATGTATTTGTTGGTTGGTGTCAGTGTGTGTCTTTGTTACTGGGCATCAGTGCATGTCTTTGTTAATTTGTGTCAGTGGTTGTCTTTGTTACTTGGTGTCAGTGTGTGTCTTTGTTACTGGGTGTCAGTGTATGTCTTTGTTACTGAGTGTCAGTGTATGTCTTTGTTACTTGGTGTAAGTGTGTGTCTTTGTTACTTGGTGTAAGTGTATGTCTTTGTTACTTGGTGTCAGAGTATGTCTGTTTTTCTTGGTGTAAGTTTGTGTCTTTGTTAGTTGGTGTAAGTGTATGTCTTTGTTAGTTGGTGTAAGTGTATGTCTTTTTTACTTGGTGTCAGTGTATGTCTGTGTTACTTGGTGTAAGTGTATGTCTGTGTTACTTGGTGTCAGTGTATGTCTTTGTTACTTGGTGTAAGTGTGTGTCTGTGTTACTGGGTATCAGTGTATGTCTTTGTTACTTGGTGTCAGTGTATGTCTTTGTTACTTGGTGTAAGTGTGTGTCTGTGTTACTGGGTATCAGTGTATGTCTTTGTTACTTGGTGTCTGTGTATGTCTGTGATATTTGGTGTAAGTGTGTGTCTGTGTTACTGGGTATCAGTGTATGTCTGTGTTACTTGGTTTAAGTTTGTGTCTTTGTTACTTGGTGTAAGTGTGTGTCTGTGTTACTGGGGATCAGTGAATGTCTTTGTTACTGGGTATCAGTGTATGTCTTTGTTACTTGGTGTCTGTGTATGTCTGTGATACTTGGTGTCAGTGTGTGTCTGTGTGGCTGGGTATCAGTGTATGTCTTTGTTACTTGTGGTAAGTATTTTGTCTGTGTTATTTGGTGTCACTGTGTTTCTTTGTTAATGTGTGCCAGTGTTTGTCTTTGTTACTTGGTATCTGTGTGTGTCTTTGTTACTGGGTATCAGTGTATGTCTGTGTGACTTGGATTAAGTTTGTGTATTTGTTACTTGGTGTAAGTGTGTGTCTGTGGTACTGGGGATCAGTGAATGTCTTTGTTACTGGGTGTCAGTGTATGTCTTTGTAACATGTTGTAAGTTTGTGTCTGTGTTACTGGGTATCAGTGTAAGTCTTTGTTACTTGGAGTCTGTGTATGTCTGTGATACTTGGTGTCAGGGTGTTTCTGTGTGGCTGGGTATCAGTGTATGTCTTTGTTACTTGGTGGAAGTGTGTGTCTGTGTTACTGGGTATCAGTGTATCTCTTTGTTACTTGGTGTCTGTGTATGTCTTTGTATACATGGTGTCAGTGTGTGTATTTGTTACTTGGTGTCAGTGTGTTTCTTTGTTACCGTGTGTCAGTGTTTGTCTTTGTTACTGTGTGTCAGTGTATGTCTTTGTGACTTGGTGTTAGTGTGTTTCTGTGTTACTGGGTATCAGTGTGTGTCTTTGTTACTGGGTTCCAGTGTCTGTCTCTGTTACTTGGTGTAAGTTTGTGTCTGTGTTACTGGGTATCAGTGTATGTCTTTGTTACTTGGTGTCAGTGTATGTCTGTGTACTTAGTGTAAGTGTGTGTCTTTGTTACTTGGTGTCAGTGTATGTCTGTGTTACTTGGTGTAAGTGTATGTCTTTGTTACTTGGTGTCAGTGTCTGTCTTTGTTCCTTGGTGTCAGTGTGTGTCTGTGTTATTGGGTATCAGTATATGTCTTTGTTACCTGGTGTCAGTGTATGTCTTTGTTACTTGGTGTAAGTGTTTGTCTTTGTGTCTTGGTGTCAGGGTATGTATTTGTTAGTTGGTGTCAGTGTGTGTCTTTGTTACTGGGCATCAGTGCATGTCTTTGTTAATTTGTGTCAGTGGTTGTCTTTGTTACTTGGTGTCAGTGTGTGTCTTTGTTACTGGGTGTCAGTGTATGTCTTTGTTCCTGAGTGTCAGTGTATGTCTTTGTTACTTGGTGTAAGTGTGTGTCTTTGTTACTTGGTGTAAGTGTATGTCTTTGTTACTTGGTGTCAGAGTATGTCTGTTTTTCTTGGTGTAAGTGTGTGTCTTTGTTAGTTGGTGTAAGTGTATGTCTTTGTTACTTGGCGTCAGTGTATGTCTGTGTTACTTGGTGCAAGTGTATGTCTTTGTTACTTGGTGTAAGTGTATGTCTTTGTTACTTGGTGTCAGTGTATGTCTGTGTTTCTTGGTGTAAGTGTGTGTCTTTGTTAGTTGGTGTAAGTGTATGTCTTTTTTACTTGGTGTCAGTGTATGTCTGTGTTACTTGGTGTAAGTGTCTGTCTGTGTTACTTGGTGTCAGTGTATGTCTTGGTTACTTGGTGTAAGAGTGTGTATGTGTTACTGGGTATCAGTGTATGTCTTTGTTACTTGGTGTCAGTGTATGTCTTTGTTACTTGGTGTAAGTGTGTGTCTTTGTTACTGGGTATCAGTGTATGTCTTTGTTACTTGGTGTCTGTGTATGTCTGTGATACTTGGTGTAAGTGTGTGTCTGTGTTACTGGGTATCAGTGTATGTCTGTGTTACTTGGTTTAAGTTTGTGTCTTTGTTACTTGGTGTAAGTGTGTGTCTGTGTTACTGGGGATCAGTGAATGTCTTTGTTACTGGGTATCAGTGTATGTCTTTGTTACTTGGTGTCTGTGTATGTCTGTGATACTTGGTGTCAGTGTGTGTCTGTGTGGCTGGGTATCAGTGTATGTCTTTGTTACTTGTGGTAAGTATTTTGTCTGTGTTATTTGGTGTCACTGTGTTTCTTTGTTAATGTGTGCCAGTGTTTGTCTTTGTTACTTGGTGTCTGTGTGTGTCTTTGTTACTGGGTATCAGTGTATGTCTGTGTGACTTGGATTAAGTTTGTGTATTTGTTACTTGGTGTAAGTGTGTGTCTGTGGTACTGGGGATCAGTGAATGTCTTTGTTACTGGGTGTCAGTGTATGTCTTTGTAACATGTTGTAAGTTTGTGTCTGTGTTACTGGGTATCAGTGTATGTCTTTGTTACTTGGAGTCTGTGTATGTCTGTGATACTTGGTGTCAGTGTGTTTCTGTGTGGCTGGGTATCAGTGTATGTCTTTGTTACTTGGTGTAAGTGTGTGTCTGTGTTACTGGGTATCAGTGTATGTCTTTGTTACTTGGTGTCTGTGTATGTCTTTGTATACATGGTGTCAGTGTGTGTCTTTGTTACTTGGTGTCAGTGTGTTTCTTTGTTACTGTGTGTCAGTGTTTGTCTTTGTTACTGTGTGTCAGTGTGTGTCTTTGTGACTTGGTGTTAGTGTGTTTCTGTGTTACTGGGTATCAGTGTGTGTCTTTGTTACTGGGTTCCAGTGTCTGTCTCTGTTGCTTGGTGTAGGTTTGTGTCTGTGTTACTGGGTATCAGTGTATGTCTTTGTTACTTGGTGTCAGTGGATGTCTGTGTACTTAGTGTAAGTGTGTGTCTTTGTTACTTGGTGTCAGTGTATGTCTGTGTTACTTGGTGTAAGTGTATGTCTTTGTTACTTGGTGTCAGTGTCTGTCTTTGTTCCTTGGTGTCAGTGTGTGTCTGTGTTATTGGGTATCAGTATATGTCTTTGTTACCTGGTGTCAGTGTATGTCTTTGTTACTTGGTGTAAGTGTTTGTCTTTGTGTCTTGGTGTCAGGGTATGTATTTGTTAGTTGGTGTCAGTGTGTGTCTTTGTTACTGGGCATCAGTGCATGTCTTTGTTAATTTGTGTCAGTGGTTGTCTTTGTTACTTGGTGTCAGTGTGTGTCTTTGTTACTGGGTGTCAGTGTATGTCTTTGTTACTGAGTGTCAGTGTATGTCTTTGTTACTTGGTGTAAGTGTGTGTCTTTGTTACTTGGTGTAAGTGTATGTCTTTGTTACTTGGTGTCAGAGTATGTCTGTTTTTCTTGGTGTAAGTGTGTGTCTTTGTTAGTTGGTGTAAGTGTATGTCTTTGTTACTTGGTGTCAGTGTATGTCTGTGTTTCTTGGTGTAAGTGTGTGTCTTTGTTAGTTGGTGTAAGTGTATGTCTTTTTTACTTGGTGTCAGTGTATGTCTGTGTTACTTGGTGTAAGTGTCTGTCTGTGTTACTTGGTGTCAGTGTATGTCTTTGTTACTTGGTGTAAGTGTGTGTCTGTGTTACTGGGTATCAGTGTATGTCTTTGTTACTTGGTGTCAGTGTATGGCTTTGTTACTTGGTGTAAGTGTGTGTCTGTGTTACTGGGTATCAGTGTATGTCTTTGTTACTTGGTGTCTGTGTATGTCTGTGATACTTGGTGTAAGTGTGTGTCTGTGTTACTGGGTATCAGTGTATGTCTGTGTTACTTGGTTTAAGTTTGTGTCTTTGTTACTTGGTGTAAGTGTGTGTCTGTGTTACTGGGGATCAGTGAATGTCTTTGTTACTGGGTATCAGTGTATGTCTTTGTTACTTGGTGTCTGTGTATGTCTGTGATACTTGGTGTCAGTGTGTGTCTGTGTGGCTGGGTATCAGTGTATGTCTTTGTTACTTGTGGTAAGTATTTTGTCTGTGTTATTTGGTGTCACTGTGTTTCTTTGTTAATGTGTGCCAGTGTTTGTCTTTGTTACTTGGTGTCTGTGTGTGTCTTTGTTACTGGGTATCAGTGTATGTCTGTGTGACTTGGATTAATTTTGTGTATTTGTTACTTGGTGTAAGTGTGTGTCTGCGTTATTTGGAGTAAGTGTATGTATTTGTTACTTGGTGTCGGTGTATGTCTTTGTTACTTGGTGTAAGTGCTTGTCTGTGTTATTGGGTATCAGTGTATGTCTTTGTAAGTTGGTGTTGGAGTATGTCTGTGATACTTGGTTTAAGTGTGTGTCTGTGTTACCGGGTATCAGTGTATGTCTTTGTTACTTGGCGTCAGTGTATGTCTTTGTTACTTGGGGGAAGTGTATGTCTTTGTTACTTGGTGTAAGAGTATGCCTTTGTTACTTGGTGCCAGTGTGTGTATTTGTTACTTGGTGTAAGTGTGTGTCTTTGTTACTGGGTATCAGTGTATGTCTTAGTTAATTTGTGTCAGTGGATGTCTTTGTTACTTGGTGTCAGTGTGTGTCTTTGTTACTGGGTGTCAGTGTATGTCTTTGTTACTGGGTGTCAGTGTATGTCTTTGAGACTTGGTGTAAGTGTGTGTCTCTGTTACTGGGTATCAGTGTCTGTCTTTGTTACTTGGTGTAAGTGTGTGTCTGTGTTACTGGGGATCAGTGTATGTCTGTGTGACTTGGATTAAGTTTGTGTATTTGTTACTTGGTGTAAGTGTATGTCTGTGTACTTAGTGTAAGTGTGTGTCTTTGTTACTTGGTGTCAGTGTGTGTATTTGTTACTTGGTGTAAGTTTGTGTCTGTGTTACTGGGTATCAGTGTTTGTCTTTGTTACTTGGTGTCAGTGTATGTCTGTGTACTTAGTGTAAGTGTGTGTCTTTGTTACTTGGTGTCAGTGTATGTCTGTGTTACTTGGTGTAAGTGTATGTCTTTGTTACTTGGTGTCAGTGTCTGTCTTTGTTCCTTGGTGTCAGTGTGTGTCTGTGTTACTGGGTATCAGTATATGTCTTTGTTACCTGGTGTCAGTGTATGTCTTTGTTACTTGGTGTAAGTGTTTGTCTTTGTGTTTTGGTGTCAGGGTATGTATTTGTTAGTTGGTGTCAGTGTGTGTCTTTGTTACTGGGCATCAGTGCATGTCTTTGTTAATTTGTGTCAGTGGTTGTCTTTGTTACTTGGTGTCAGTGTGTGTCTTTGTTACTGGGTGTCAGTGTATGTCTTTGTTACTGAGTGTCAGTGTATGTCTTTGTTACATGGTGTCAGTGTGTGTCTTTGTTACTTGGTGTAAGTGTATGTCTTTGTTACTTGGTGTCAGAGTATGTCTGTTTTTCTTGGTGTAAGTGTGTGTCTTTGTTAGTTGGTGTAAGTGTATGTCTTTGTTACTTGGCGTCAGTGTATGTCTGTGTTACTTGGTGTAAGTGTATGTATTTGTTACTTGGTGTAAGTGTATGTCTTTGTTACTTGGTGTCAGTGTATGTCTGTGTTTCTTGGTGTAAGTGTGTGTCTTTGTTAGTTGGTGTAAGTGTATGTCTTTTTTACTTGGTGTCAGTGTATGTCTGTGTTACTTGGTGTAAGTGTATGTCTGTGTTACGTGTTGTCAGTGTATGTCTTTGTAACTTGGTGTAAGTGTGTGTCTGTGTTACTGGGTATCAGTGTATGTCTTTGTTACTTGGTGTCAGTGTATGTCTTTGTTACTTGGTGTAAGTGTGTGTCTGTGTTACTGGGTATCAGTGTATGTCTTTGTTACTTGGTGTCTGTGTATGTCTGTGATATTTGGTGTAAGTGTGTGTCTGTGTTACTGGGTATCAGTGTATGTCTGTGTTACTTGGTTTAAGTTTGTGTCTTTGTTACTTGGTGTAAGTGTGTGTCTGTGTTACTGGGGATCAGTGAATGTCTTTGTTACTGGGTATCAGTGTATGTCTTTGTTACTTGGTGTCTGTGTATGTCTGTGATACTTGGTGTCAGTGTGTGTCTGTGTGGCTGGGTATCAGTGTATGCCTTTGTTACTTGTGGTAAGTATTTTGTCTGTGTTATTTGGTGTCACTGTGTTTCTTTGTTAATGTGTGCCAGTGTTTGTCTTTGTTACTTGGTGTCTGTGTGTGTCTTTGTTACTGGGTGTCAGTGTATGTCTTTGTTACTGGGTGTCAGTGTATGTCTTTGTTACTAGGTGTAAGTGTATGTCTTTGTTACTTGGTGTCGGTGTATGTCTGTTTTTCTTGGTGTAAGTGTGTGTCTTTGTTAGTTGGTGTAAGTGCATGTCTTTGTTACTTGGTGTCAGTGTATGTCTGTGTTACTTGGTGTCAGTGTATGTCTTTCTTACTTGGTGTAAGTGTATGTCTTTGTTACTTGGTGTCAGTGTATGTCTGTGTTTCTTGGTGTAAGTGTGTGTCTTTGTTAGTTGGTGTAAGTGTATGTCTTTGTTACTTGGTGTCAGTGTATGTCTGTGTTACTTGGTGTAAGTGTATGTCTGTGTTACTTGGTGTCAGTGTATGTCTTTGTTACTTGGTGTAAGTGTGTGTCTGTGTTACTGGGTATCAGTGTATGTCTTTGTTACTTGGTGTCTGTGCATGTCTGTGATACTTGGTGTAGGTGTGTGTCTGTGTTACTGCGTATCAGTGTATGTCTTTGTTACTTGGTGTAAGTGTGTGTCTTTGTTACTGGGTATCAGTGTATGTCTTCGTTACTTGGTGTCTGTGTATGACTTTGTTACTAGGTATCAGTGTGTGTCTTTGTTACTTGGTGTCAGTGTATGTCTTTGTTACTTGGTGTAAGTGTGTGTCTGTGTTACTGGGGATCAGTGAATGTCTTTGTTACTTGGTGTCAGTGTATGTCTTTGTTACTGGGTGTCAGTGTATGTTTTTGTTACTAGGTGTCAGTGTATGTCTTTGTTACTTGGTGTCCGTGTGTGTCTGTGTTACTGGTTGTCAGTGTATGTCTTTGTTACTGGGTGTCAGTGCATGCCTTTGTTACTTGGTGTCAGTGTATGTCTCTGTTACTTGCTGTCAGTGTATGTCTTTGTTCCTTGCTTTAAGTGTGTGTCTGTGTTACTAGGTATCAGTGAATGTCTTTGTTACTTGGTGTCAGTGTATGTCTTTGTTACTTGGTGTAAATGTATGTCTGAGTTACTGGGTATCAGTGTATGACATTGTTACTTGGTGTCAGTGTGTGTCTTTGTTACTTGGTGTCATTGTGTGTCAGTGTTACTGGGTATCAGTGTCTGTCATTGTTACTTGGTGTAAGTGTGTGTCTGTGTTACTGGATATCAGTGTATGTCTTTGTTACTTGGTGTCAGTGTATGTCTGTGTTACTTGGTGTAAGTGTGTGTCTTTGTTACTTGGTGTCAGTGTATGTCTGTGTTACTTGGTGTAAGTGTGTGTCTGTGTTACTGGGTATCAGTGTATGTCTGTGTTACTTGGTTTAAGTTTGTGTCTTTGTTACTTGGTGTAAGTGTGTGTCTGTGTTACTGGGGATCAGTGAATGTCTTTGTTACTGGGTATCAGTGTATGTCTTTGTTACTTGGTGTCTGTGTTTGTCTGTGATACTTGGTGTCAGTGTGTGTCTGTGTGGCTGGGTATCAGTGTATGTCTTTGATACTTGTGGTAAGTATTTTGTCTGTGTTATTTGGTGTCACTGTGTTTCTTTGTTAATGTGTGCCAGTGTTTGTCTTTGTTACTTGGTGTCTGTGTGTGTCTTTGTCACTGGGTGTCAGTGTATGTCTTTGTTACTGGGTGTCAGTGTATGTCTTTGTGACTTGGTGTAAGTGTATGTCTTTGTTACTTGGTGTCAGTGTATGTCTTTGTTACTTGGTGTAAGTGTGCGTCTTTGTGACCAGGTGTAAGTGTATGTCTTTGTTACTTGGTGTCGGTGTATGTCTGTTTTTCTTGGTGTAAGTGTGTGTCTTTGTTAGTTGGTGTAAGTGTATGTCTTTGTTACTTGGTGTCAGTGTATGTCTTTGTTACTGAGTGTCAGTGTATGTCTTTGTTACATGGTGTCAGTGTGTGTCTTGGTTACTTGGTGTAAGTGTATGTCTTTGTTACTTGGTGTCAGAGTATGTCTGTTTTTCTTGGTGTAAGTGTGTGTCTTTGTTAGTTGGTGTAAGTGTATGTCTTTGTTACTTGGCGTCAGTGTATGTCTGTGTTACTTGGTGTAAGTGCATGTATTTGTTACTTGGTGTAAGTGTATGTCTTTGTTACTTGGTGTCAGTGTATGTCTGTGTTTCTTGGTGTAAGTGTGTGTCTTTGTTAGTTGGTGTAAGTGTATGTCTTTTTTACTTGGTGTCAGTGTATGTCTGTGTTACTTGGTGTAAGTGTATGTCTGTGTTACGTGTTGTCAGTGTATGTCTTTGTAACTTGGTGTAAGTGTGTGTCTGTGTTACTGGGTATCAGTGTATGTCTTTGTTACTTGGTGTCAGTGTATGTCTTTGTTACTTGGTGTAAGTGTGTGTCTGTGTTACTGGGTATCAGTGTATGTCTTTGTTACTTGGTGTCTGTGTATGTCTGTGATATTTGGTGTAAGTGTGTGTCTGTGTTACTGGGTATCAGTGTATGTCTGTGTTACTTGGTTTAAGTTTGTGTCTTTGTTACTTGGTGTAAGTGTGTGTCTGTGTTACTGGGGATCAGTGAATGTCTTTGTTACTGGGTATCAGTGTATGTCTTTGTTACTTGGTGTCTGTGTATGTCTGTGATACTTGGTGTCAGTGTGTGTCTGTGTGGCTGGGTATCAGTGTATGCCTTTGTTACTTGTGGTAAGTATTTTGTCTGTGTTATTTGGTGTCACTGTGTTTCTTTGTTAATGTGTGCCAGTGTTTGTCTTTGTTACTTGGTGTCTGTGTGTGTCTTTGTTACTGGGTGTCAGTGTATGTCTTTGTTACTGGGTGTCAGTGTATGTCTTTGTTACTAGGTGTAAGTGTATGTCTTTGTTACTTGGTGTCGGTGTATGTCTGTTTTTCTTGGTGTAAGTGTGTGTCTTTGTTAGTTGGTGTAAGTGCATGTCTTTGTTACTTGGTGTCAGTGTATGTCTGTGTTACTTGGTGTAAGTGTATGTCTTTCTTACTTGGTGTAAGTGTATGTCTTTGTTACTTGGTGTCAGTGTATGTCTGTGTTTCTTGGTGTAAGTGTGTGTCTTTGTTAGTTGGTGTAAGTGTATGTCTTTGTTACTTGGTGTCAGTGTATGTCTGTGTTACTTGGTGTAAGTGTATGTCTGTGTTACTTGGTGTCAGTGTATGTCTTTGTTACTTGGTGTAAGTGTGTGTCTGTGTTACTGGGTATCAGTGTATGTCTTTGTTACTTGGTGTCTGTGCATGTCTGTGATACTTGGTGTAGGTGTGTGTCTGTGTTACTGCGTATCAGTGTATGTCTTTGTTACTTGGTGTAAGTGTGTGTCTTTGTTACTGGGTATCAGTGTATGTCTTCGTTACTTGGTGTCTGTGTATGTCTTTGTTACTAGGTATCAGTGTGTGTCTTTGTTACTTGGTGTCAGTGTATGTCTTTGTTACTTGGTGTAAGTGTGTGTCTGTGTTACTGGGGATCAGTGAATGTCTTTGTTACTTGGTGTCAGTGTATGTCTTTGTTACTGGGTGTCAGTGTATGTTTTTGTTACTAGGTGTCAGTGTATGTCTTTGTTACTTGGTGTCCGTGTGTGTCTGTGTTACTGGTTGTCAGTGTATGTCTTTGTTACTGGGTGTCAGTGCATGCCTTTGTTACTTGGTGTCAGTGTATGTCTCTGTTACTTGCTGTCAGTGTATGTCTTTGTTACTTGCTTTAAGTGTGTGTCTGTGCTACTAGGTATCAGTGAATGTCTTTGTTACTTGGTGTCAGTGTATGTCTTTGTTACTTGGTGTAAATGTATGTCTGAGTTACTGGGTATCAGTGTATGACATTGTTACTTGGTGTCAGTGTGTGTCTTTGTTACTTGGTGTCATTGTGTGTCAGTGTTACTGGGTATCAGTGTCTGTCATTGTTACTTGGTGTAAGTGTGTGTCTGTGTTACTGGATATCAGTGTATGTCTTTGTTACTTGGTGTCAGTGTATGTCTGTGTTACTTGGTGTAAGTGTGTGTCTTTGTTACTTGGTGTCAGTGTATGTCTGTGTTACTTGGTGTAAGTGTGTGTCTGTGTTACTGGGTATCAGTGTATGTCTGTGTTACTTGGTTTAAGTTTGTGTCTTTGTTACTTGGTGTAAGTGTGTGTCTGTGTTACTGGGGATCAGTGAATGTCTTTGTTACTGGGTATCAGTGTATGTCTTTGTTACTTGGTGTCTGTGTATGTCTGTGATACTTGGTGTCAGTGTGTGTCTGTGTGGCTGGGTATCAGTGTATGTCTTTGATACTTGTGGTAAGTATTTTGTCTGTGTTATTTGGTGTCACTGTGTTTCTTTGTTAATGTGTGCCAGTGTTTGTCTTTGTTACTTGGTGTCTGTGTGTGTCTTTGTTACTGGGTGTCAGTGTATGTCTTTGTTACTGGGTGTCAGTGTATGTCTTTGTGACTTGGTGTAAGTGTATGTCTTTGTTACTTGGTGTCAGTGTATGTCTTTGTTACTTGGTGTAAGTGTGCGTCTTTGTGACCAGGTGTAAGTGTATGTCTTTGTTACTTGGTGTCGGTGTATGTCTGTTTTTCTTGGTGTAAGTGTGTGTCTTTGTTAGTTGGTGTAAGTGTATGTCTTTGTTACTTGGTGTCAGTGTATGTCTGTGTTACTCGGTGTAAGTGTATGTCTTTCTTACTTGGTGTAAGTGTATGTCTTTGTTACTTGGTGTCAGTGTATGTCTGTGTTTCTTGGTGTAAGTGTGTGTCTTTGTTAGTTGGTGTAAGTGTATGTCTTTGTTACTTGGTGTCAGTGTATGTCTGTGTTACTTGGTGTAAGTGTATGTCTGTGTTACTTGGTGTCAGTGTATGTCTTTGTTACTTGGTGTAAGTGTGTGTCTGTGTTACTGGGTATCAGTGTATGTCTTTGTTACTTGGTGTCTGTGCATGTCTGTGATACTTGGTGCAGGTGTGTGTCTGTGTTACTGCGTATCAGTGTATGTCTTTGTTACTTGGTGTAAGTGTGTGTCTTTGTTACTGGGTATCAGTGTATGTCTTCGTTACTTGGTGTCTGTGTATGTCTTTGTTACTAGGTATCAGTGTGTGTCTTTGTTACTTGGTGTCAGTGTATGTCTTTGTTACTTGGTGTAAGTGTGTGTCTGTGTTACTGGGGATCAGTGAATGTCTTTGTTACTTGGTGTCAGTGTATGTCTTTGTTACTGGGTGTCAGTGTATGTTTTTGTTACTGGGTGTCAGTGTATGTCTTTGTTACTTGGTGTCCGTGTGTGTCTGTGTTACTGGTTGTTAGTGTATGTCTTTGTTACTTGGTGTCAGTGTATGTCTTTGTTACTTGCTGTAAGTGTGTGTCTGTGTTACTAGGTATCAGTGAATGTCTTTGTTACTTGGTGTCAGTTTATGTCTTTGTTACTTGGTGTAAATGTGTGTCTGAGTTACTGGGTATCAGTGTATGACATTGTTACTTGGTGTCAGTGTGTGCCTTTGTTACTTGGTGTCATTGTGTGTCAGTGTTACTGGGTATCAGTGTCTGTCATTGTTACTTGGTGTAAGTGTGTGTCTGTGTTACTGGATATCAGTGTATGTCTTTGTTACATGGTGTCAGTGTATGTCTGTGTTACTTGGTGTAAGTGTGTGTCTTTGTTACTTGGTGTCAGTGTATGTCTGTGTTACTTGGTGTAAGTGTATGTCTTTGTTACTTGTTGTCAGTGTATGTCTTTGTTACTTGGTGTCAGTGTATGTCTTTGTTACATGATGTAAGTGTGTGTCTGTGTTACTGGGTATCAGTGTATGTCTTTGTTACTTGGTGTCTGTGTATGTCTGTGATACTTGGTGTAAGTGTTTGTCTGTGTGGCTGGATATCAGTGTATGTCTTTGTTACTTGGTGTCTGTGTATGTCTGTGATACATGGTGTAAGTGTGTGTCTGTGTTCCTGGGTATCAGTGTATGTCTTTGTTACATGATGTAAGTGTGTGTCTGTGTTACTGGGTATCAGTGTATGTCTTTGTTACTTGGTGTCTGTGTATGTCTGTGATACTTGGTGTAAGTGTGTGTCTGTATGGCTGGATATCAGTGTATGTCTTTGTTACTTGGTGTCTGTGTATGTCTTTGTATACTTGCTGTCTGTGTATGTCTTTGTATACTTAGTGTAAGTGTGTGTCTTTGTTACTTGGTGTAAGTGTACGTCTTTGTTACTTGGTGTCAGTGCATGTCTTTGTTACTTGGTGTAAGTGTATGCCTTTGCCACTTGGTGTCAGTGTTTGTCTCTGTTACTGGGTGTAAGTGTGTGTCTGTGTTAAAGTGTATCAGTGTATGTCTTTGTTACTTGGTGTCATTGTCTGTCTTTGTTACTTGGTGTAAGTGTGTGTCTGTGTTACTGGGTATCAGTGTATGTCTTTGTTACTTGGTGTCAGTGTATGTCTGCGTTACTTGGTGTAACTGTGTGACTGTGTTACTGGGTATCAGTGTATGTCTTTGTTACTTGGTGTCAGTGTATGTCTTTGTTACTTAGTGTCAGTGTATGTCTTTGTTACTTGGTGAAAGTGTGTGTCTGTGTTACTGGGTATCAGTGTATGTCTTTGTTACTTGGTGTCTGTGTATGTCTGTGATACTTGGTGTAAGTGTGTGTCTGTGTTACTGGGTATCAGTGTATGTCTGTGTTACGTGGTTTAAGTTTGTGTCTTTGTTACTTGGTGTAAGTGTGTGTCTGTGTTACTGGGGATCAGTGAATGTCTTTGTTACTGGGTGTCAGTGTATGTCTTTGTTCCATGTTGCACGTGTGTGTCTGTGTTACTGTGTGTCAGTGTTTGTCTTTGTTATTTGGTGTCAGTGTGTGTGTTTGTTACTGGGTGTCAGTGTATGTCTTTGTTACTTGGTGTCAGTGTATGTCTTTGTTACTTGGTGTAAGTGTGTGTCTTTGTTACTAGGTGTAAGTGTATGTCTTTGTTACTTGGTGTCGGTGTATGTCTGTTTTTCTTGGTGTAAGTTTGTGTCTTTGTTAGTTGGTGGAAGTGTATGTCTTTGTTACTTGGTGTCAGTGTATGTCTGTGTTACTTGGTGTAAGTGTATGTCTTTGTTACTTTGTGTAAGTGTATGTCTTTGCTACTTGGTGCCATTGTATGTCTGTGTTTCTTGCTGTAAGTGTGCGTCTTTGTTAGTTGGTGTAAGTGTATGTCTTTGTTACTTGGTGTCAGTGTATGTCTGTGTTACTTGGTGTAAGTGTATGTCTGTGTTACTTGGTGTCAGTGTATGTCTTTGTTACTTGGTGTAAGTGTGTGTCTGTGTTACTGGGTATCAGTGTATGTCTTTGTTTCTTGGTGTCTGTGTATGTCTGTGATACTTGGTGTAAGTGTGTGTCTGTGTTACTGCGTATCAGTGTATGTCTTTGTTACTTGGTGCAAGTGTGTGTCTTTGTGACTGAGTATCAGTGCATGTCTTCGTTACTTATTGTCTGTGTATGCCTTGTTACTAGGTGTCAGTGTGTGTCTTTGTTACTTGGTGTCAGTGTATTTCTTTGTTACTTGGTGTAAGTGTGTCTCTGTGTTACTGGGGATCAGTGAATGTCTTTGTTACTTGGTGTCAGTGTATGTCTTTGTTACTGGGTGTCAGTGTATGTTTTTGTTACTGGGTGTCAGTGCATGTCTTTGTTACTTGGTGTCCGTGTGTGTCTGTGTTACTGGGTGTCAGTGTATGTCTTTGTTACTGGGTGTCAGTGCATGCCTTTGTTACTTGGTGTCAGTGTATGTCTTTGTTACATGCTGTAAGTGTGTGTCTGTGTTACCAGGTATCAGTGAATGTCTTTGTTACTTGGTGTCAGTGTATGTCTTTGTTACTTGGTGTAAATGTGTGTCTGAGTTACTGGGTATCAGTGTATGTCATTGTTACGTGGTGTCAGTGTGTGTCAGTGTTACTGGGTATCAGTGTCTGTCATTGTTACTTGGTGTAAGTGTGTGTCTGTGTTGCTGGATATCAGTGTATGTCTTTGTTACTTGGTGTCAGTGTATGTCTGTGTTACTTGGTGTAAGGGTGTGTCTTTGTTACTTGGTGTCAGTGTATGTCTGTGTTACTTGGTGTAAGTGTATGTCTTTGTTACTTGGTGTCAGTGTATGTCTTTGTTACATGTTGTAAGTGTGTGTCTGTGTTACTGGGTATCAGTGTATGTCTTTGTTACTTGGTGTCTGTGTATGTCTGTGATACTTGGTGTAAGTGTGTGTCTGTGTGGCTGGATATCAGTGTATGTTTTTGTTACTTGGTGTCTGTGTATGTCTGTGATACTTGGTGGATCTGTGTGTCTGTGTTACTGGGTATCAGTGTATGTCTTTGTAACTTGGTGTCTGTGTATGTCTTTGTATACTTGGTGTCTGTGTATGTCTTTGTATACTTAGTGTAAATGTGTGTCTTTGTTACTTGGTGTAAGTGTACGTCTTTGTTACTTGGTTTCAGTGTTTGTCTCTGTTACTGGGTGTAAGTGTGTGTCTGTGTTAAAGGGTATCAGTGTATGTCTTTGTTACTTGATGTCAGTGTATGTCTGTGTTACTTGGTGTAACTGTGTGTCTGTGTTACTGGGTATCAGTGTATGTCTTTGTTACTTGGTGTCAGTGTATGTCTTTGTTACTTGGTGTAAGTGTATGTCTTTGTTCCTTGGTGTCAGTGTATGTCTTTGCTACTTGGTGTCAGTGTATGACTTTGATACTTGGTGTCAGTGTATGTCTGTGTTACTGGGTATCAGTGTCTGTCTTTGTGACTTGGTGTAAGTGTGTGTCTGTGTTACTGGGTATCAGTGTATGTCTTTGTTACTTGGTGTCTGTGTGTGTCTGTGTTACTTGGTGTCAGTGTATGTCTTTTTTACTTGGTGTAAGTGTATGTCTTTGTTACTTGGTGTCTGTGTGTGTCTGTGTTACTTGGTGCATGTGTGTGTCTGTGTAACTGGGTAACAGTGTATGTCTTTGTTACTTGGTGTAAGTGTGTGTCTGTGTTACTGGGTATCAGTGTATGTCTTTGTTACTTGGTGTCAGTGTATGTCTTTTTTACTTGGTGTCAGTGTGTGTCTTTGTTACTTGGTGTCAGTGTATTTCTTTGTTACTTGGTGTTAGTGTGTCTCTGTGTTACTGGGGATCAGTGAATGTCTTTGTTACTTGGTGTCAGTGTATGTCTTTGTTACTGGGTGTCAGTGTATGTTTTTGTTACTGGGTGTCAGTGCATGTCTTTGTTACTTGGTGTCCGTGTGTGTCTGTGTTACTGGGTGTCAGTGTATGTCTTTGTTACTGGGTGTCAGTGCATGCCTTTGTTACTTGGTGTCAGTGTATGTCTTTGTTACATGCTGTAAGTGTGTGTCTGTGTTACCAGGTATCAGTGAATGTCTTTGTTACTTGGTGTCAGTGTATGTCTTTGTTACTTGGTGTAAATGTGTGTCTGAGTTACTGGGTATCAGTGTATGTCATTGTTACGTGGTGTCAGTGTGTGCCTTTGTTACTTGGTGGCATTGTGTGTCAGTGTTACTGGGTAGCAGTGTCTGTCATTGTTACTTGGTGTAAGTGTGTGTCTGTGTTGCTGGATATCAGTGTATATCTTTGTTACTTGGTGTCAGTGTATGTCTGTGTTACTTGGTGTAAGTGTGTGTCTTTGTTACTTGGTGTCAGTGTATGTCTTTGTTACTTGGTGTCAGTGTATGTCTTTGTTACATGTTGTAAGTGTGTGTCTGTGTTACTGGGTATCAGTGTATGTCTTTGTTACTTGGTGTCTGTGTATGTCTGTGATACTTGGTGTAAGTGTGTGTCTGTGTGGCTGGATATCAGTGTATGTTTTTGTTACTTGGTGTCTGTGTATGTCTGTGATACTTGGTGGATCTGTGTGTCTGTGTTACTGGGTATCAGTGTATGTCTTTGTAACTTGGTGTCTGTGTATGTCTTTGTATACTTGGTGTCTGTGTATGTCTTTGTATACTTAGTGTAAATGTGTGTCTTTGTTACTTGGTGTAAGTGTACGTCTTTGTTACTTGGTTTCAGTGCATGTCTTAGTTACTTGGTGTAAGTGTATGCCTTTGCTACATGGTGTCAGTGTTTGTCTCTGTTACTGGGTGTAAGTGTGTGTCTGTGTTAAAGGGTATCAGTGTATGTCTTTGTTACTTAATGTCAGTGTATGTCTGTGTTACTTGGTGTAACTGTGTGTCTGTGTTACTGGGTATCAGTGTATGTCTTTGTTACTTGGTGTCAGTGTATGTCTTTGTTACTTGGTGTAAGTGTATGTCTTTGTTCCTTGGTGTCAGTGTATGTCTTTGCTACTTGGTGTCAGTGTATGACTTTGATACTTGGTGTCAGTGTATGTCTGTGCTACTGGGTATCAGTGTCTGTCTTTGTGACTTGGTGTAAGTGTGTGTCTGTGTTACTGGGTATCAGTGTATGGCTTTGTTACTTGGTGTCTGTGTGTGTCTGTGTTACTTGGTGTCAGTGTATGTCTTTTTTACTTGGTGTAAGTGTATGTCTTTGTTACTTGGTGTCTGTGTGTGTCTGTGTTACTTGGTGTATGTGTGTGTCTGTGTAACTGGGTAACAGTGTATGTCTTTGTTACTTGGTGTAAGTATGTGTCTGTGTTACTGGGTATCAGTGTATGTCTTTGTTACTTGGTGTCAGTGTATGTCTTTTTTACTTGGTGTAAGTGTATGTCTTTGTTAATTGGTGTCAGTGTCTGTCTTTGTTACTTGGTGTAAGTGTGTGTCTGTGTTACTGTGTATCAGTGTATGTCTTTGTTAATTGGTGTCAGTGTATGTCTTTGTTACTTGGTGTAAGTGTGTGTCTGTGTTACTGGGTATCAGGGCATGTCTTTGTTACTTGGTGTCACTGTGTGTCTTTGTTACTGGGTGTCAGTGTCTGTCTTTGTTACTTGGTGTAAGTGTATGTCTTTGTTACTTGGTGTAAGTGTATGTCTTTGTTACTTGGTGTCAGTGTGTGTCTTTGTTACCTGGTGTCAGTGCATGTCTTTGTTACTGGGTATCAGTGTCTGTCTTTGTTACTTGGTGTAAGAGTGTGTCTGTGTTGCTGGGTATCAGTGTGTGTCTTTGTTACTTGGAGTCAGTCTAGGACTGTCTTACTTGGTGTAAGTGTATGTCTTTCTTACTTGGTGGAAGTGTATGTCTTTGTTACTTGGTGTCAGTGTATGTCAGCGTAACTTGGTGTCAGTGTACGTCTGTGTTATTTGGTGTAAGTGTATGTATTTGTTACTTGGTGTCGGTGTATGTCTTTGTTACTTGGTGTAAATGTTTGTCTGTGTTACTGGGTATCAGTGTATGTCTTTGTTACTTGGTGTCAGTGTATGTCTGTGTTACTTGGTGTAAGTGTGTGTCTTTGTTACTTGGTGTCAGTGTATGTCTGTGTTACTTGGTGTAAGTGTATGTCTTTGTTACTTGGTGTCAGTGTATGTCTTTGTTACATGTTGTAAGTGTGTGTCTGTGTTACTGGGTATCAGTGTATGTCTTTGTTACTTGGTGTCTGTGTATGTCTGTGATACTTGGTGTAAGTGTGCGTCTGTGTGGCTGGATATCTGTGTATGTTTTTGTTACTTGGTGTCTGTGTGTGTCTGTGATACTTGGTGGATCTGTGTGTCTGTGTTACTGGGTATCAGTGTATGTCTTTGTAACTTGGTGTCTGTGTATGACTTTGTATACTTGGTGTCTGTGTATGTCTTTGTATACTTAGTATAAATGTGTGTCTTTGTTACTTGGTGTAAGTGCATGTCTTAGTTACTTGGTGTAAGTGTATGCCTTTGCTACTTGGTGTCAGTGTTTGTCTCTGTTACTGGGTGTAAGTGTGTGTCTGTGTTAAAGGGTATCAGTGTATGTCTTTGTTACTTGATGTCAGTGTATGTCTGTGTTACTTGGTGTAACTGTGTGTCTGTGTTACTGGGTATCAGTGTATGTCTTTGTTACTTGGTGTCAGTGTATGTCTTTGTTACTTGGTGTAAGTGTATGTCTTTGTTCCTTGGTGTCAGTGTATGTCTTTGCTACTTGGTGTCAGTGTATGACTTTGATACTTGGTGTCAGTGTATGTCTGAGTTACTGGGTATCAGTGTCTGTCTTTGTGACTTGGTGTAAGTGTGTGTCTGTGTTACTGGGTATCAGTGTATGTCTTTGTTACTTGGTGTCTGTGTGTGTCTGTGTTACTTGGTGTCAGTGTATGTCTTTTTTACTTGGTGTAAGTGTATGTCTTTGTTACTTGGTGTCTGTGTGTGTCTGTGTTACTTGGTGTATGTGTGTGTCTGTGTAACTGGGTAACAGTGTATGTCTTTTTTACTTGGTGTAAGTGTGTGTCTGTGTTACTGGGTATCAGTGTATGTCTTTGTTACTTGGTGTCAGTGTATGTCTTTTTTACTTGGTGTAAGTGTATGTCTTTGTTAATTGGTGTCAGTGTCTGTCTTTGTTACTTGGTGTAAGTGTGTGTCTGTGTTACTGGGTATCAGTGTATGTCTTTGTTAATTGGTGTCAGTGTATGTCTTTGTTACTTGGTGTAAGTGTGTGTCTGTGTTACTGGGTATCAGGGCATGTCTTTGTTACTTGGTGTCACTGTGTGTCTTTGTTACTGGGTGTCAGTGTCTGTCTTTGTTACTTGGTGTAAGTGTATGTCTTTGTTACTTGGTGTCAGTGTGTGTCTTTGTTACCTGGTGTCAGTGCATGTCTTTGTTACTGGGTATCAGTGTCTGTCTTTGTTACTTGGTGTAAGAGTGTGTCTGTGTTGCTGGGTATCAGTGTGTGTCTTTGTTACTTGGTGTCAGTCTAGGACTGTCTTACTTGGTGTAAGTGTATGTCTTTCCTACTTGGTGGAAGTGTATGTCTTTGTTACTTGGTGTCAGTGTATGTCAGCGTAACTTGGTGTCAGTGTACGTCTGTGTTATTTGGTGTAAGTGTATGTATTTGTTACTTGGTGTCGGTGTATGTCTTTGTTACTTGGTGTAAATGTTTGTCTGTGTTACTGGGTATCAGTGTATGTCTTTGTTAGTTGGTGTCTGTGCATGTCTGTGATACTTGGTGTAAGTGTGTGTCTTTGTTACTTTGTGTCAGTGTATGTATTTGTTACTTGGTGTAAGTGTGTGTCTTTGTTACTGGGTGTCAGTGTATGTCTTTGTTACTTCGTGTAAGTGTGTGTCTGTGTTCCTGGGTATCAGTGTATGTCTTTGTTACTTGGTGTCAGTGTATGTCTTTGTTACTTGGTGTAAGTGTATGTCTTTGTTACTTGGTGTCAGTGTATGTATTTGTTACTTGGTGTAAGTGTGTATCTTTGTTACTGGATATCAGTGTATGTCTTTGTTAATTTGTGTCAGTGGATGTCTTTGTTACTTGGTGTCAGTGTGTGTCTTTGTTTCTGGGTGTCAGTGTATTTCTTTGTGACTTGGTCTAAGTGAGTGTCTCTGTTACTGGGTATCAGTGTCTGTCTTTGTTCTTTGGTGTAAGTGTATGTCAGTGTTACTGGGTATCAGTGTATGTCTTTGTTACTTGGTGTAACTGTATGTCATTGTTACTTGGTGTCAGTGTATGTCTTTGATACTTGGTGTCAGTGTATGTCTGTGTTACTTGGTGTAAGTTTGTGTCTTTGTTACTTGGTGTCAGTGTATGTATTTGTTACTTGGTGGCTGTGTTACTTGGTGTAACTGTATGTCTTTGCTACTTGGTGTCAGTGTATTTCTTTGTTACTTGGTGTAAGTGTGAGTCTTTGTTACTTGGTGTAAGTGTATGTGTTTGTTACTTGGTGTCAGTGTATGTCTGTGTTACTTGGTGTAAGTGTCTGTCTTTGTTACTTGGTGTCAGTGTATGTCTTTGTTACTTGGTGTCAGTGTCTGTCTTTGTTACTTGGTGTAAGTGTGTGTCTTTGTTACTGGGTATCAGTGTATGTCTTTGTTACTTGGTGTCAGTGTATGTCTTTTTTACTTGGTGTAAGTGTATGTCTTTGTTAATTGGTGTCAGTGTCTGTCTTTGTTACTTGGTGTAAGTGTGTGTCTGTGTTACTGGGTATCAGTGTATGTCTTTGTTAATTGGTGTCAGTGTATGTCTTTGTTACTTGGTGTAAGTGTGTGTCTGTGTTACTGGGTATCAGGGCATGTCTTTGTTACTTGGTGTCACTGTGTGTCTTTGTTACTGGGTGTCAGTGTCTGTCTTTGTTACTTGGTGTAAGTGTATGTCTTTGTTACTTGGTGTCAGTGTGTGTCTTTGTTACCTGGTGTCAGTGCATGTCTTTGTTACTGGGTATCAGTGTCTGTCTTTGTTACTTGGTGTAAGAGTGTGTCTGTGATGCTGGGTATCAGTGTGTGTCTTTGTTACTTGGTGTCAGTCTAGGACTGTCTTACTTGGTGTAAGTGTATGTCTTTCTTACTTGGTGGAAGTGTATGTCTTTGTTACTTGGTGTCAGTGTATGTCAGCGTAACTTGGTGTCAGTGTACGTCTGTGTTATTTGGTGTAAGTGTATGTATTTGTTACTTGGTGTCGGTGTATGTCTTTGTTACTTGGTGTAAATGTTTGTCTGTGTTACTGGGTATCAGTGTATGTCTTTGTTAGTTGGTGTCTGTGCATGTCTGTGATACTTGGCGTAAGTGTGTGTCTTTGTTACTTTGTGTCAGTGTATGTATTTGTTACTTGGTGTAAGTGTGTGTCTTTGTTACTGGGTGTCAGTGTATGTCTTTGTTACTTCGTGTAAGTGTGTGTCTGTGTTCCTGGGTATCAGTGTATGTCTTTGTTACTTGGTGTCAGTGTATGTCTTTGTTACTTGGTGTAAGTGTATGTCTTTGTTACTTGGTGTCAGTGTATGTATTTGTTACTTGGTGTAAGTGTGTATCTTTGTTACTGGATATCAGTTTATGTCTTTGTTAATTTGTGTCAGTGGATGTCTTTGTTACTTGGTGTCAGTGTGTGTCTTTGTTTCTGGGTGTCAGTGTATTTCTTTGTGACTTGGTCTAAGTGAGTGTCTCTGTTACTGGGTATCAGTGTCTGTCTTTGTTCTTTGGTGTAAGTGTATGTCAGTGTTAATGGGTATCAGTGTATGTCTTTGTTACTTGGTGTAACTGTATGTCATTGTTACTTGGTGTCAGTGTATGTCTTTGATACTTGGTGTCAGTGTATGTCTGTGTTACTTGGTGTAAGTTTGTGTCTTTGTTACTTGGTGTAAGTGTATGTGTTTGTTACTTGGTGTCAGTGTATGTCTGTGTTACTTGGTGTAAGTGTCTGTCTTTGTTACTTGGTGTCAGTGTATGTCTTTGTTACTTGGTGTCAGTGTCTGTCTTTGTTACTTGGTGTAAGTTTGTGTCTTTGTTACTTGGTGTAAGTGTCTGTCTTTGTTACTTGGTGGAAGTGTATGTCTTTGTTACTTGGTGCAAGTGTGTGTCTGTGTTACTGGGCGTCAGTGCATGACTTTGTTACTGGGTATCAGTGTCTGTCTTTGTTACTTGGTGTAAGAGTGTGTCTGTGTTGCTGGGTATCAGTGTATGTCTTTGTTACTTGGTGTCAGTGTAGGTCTGTGTAACGTTGTGTAAGTGTGTGTCTTTGTTAGTTTGTGTAAGTGTATATCTTTGTTACTTGGTGTCGGTGTATGTCTGTGTTATTTGGTGTAAGTGTATGTATTTGTTACTTGGTGTCGGTGTATGTCTTTGTTACTTGGTGTAAGTGTTTGTCTGTGTTACTGGGTATCAGTGTATGTCTTTGTTAGTTGGTGTCTGTGTATGTATGTGATACGTGGTGTAAGTGTGTGTCTGTGTTACCGGGTATCAGTGTATGTCTTTGTTACTTCGTGTAAGTGTGTGTCTGTGTTCCTGGGTATCAGTGTATGTCTTGTTACTTGGTGTCAGTGCATGTCTTTGTTACTTGGTGTAAGTGCATGTCTTTGTTACTTGGTGTCAGTGTATGTATTTGTTACTTGGTGTAAGTGTGTGTCTTTGTTACTGGGTGTCAGTGTATGTCTTTGTTACTTGGTGTAAGTGTGTGTCAGTGTTACTGGGTATCAGTGTATGTCTTTGTTACTTGCTGTAACTGTATGTCTTTGTTACTTGGTGTCAGTGTATGTCTTTGATACTTGGTGTCAGTGTATGTCTATGTTACTTGGTGCAAGTTTGTGTCTTTGTAACTTGGTGTCAGTGTATGTATTTGTTACTTGGTGTCAGTGTATGTCTGTATTACATGGTGTAAGTGTATGTCTTTGCTACTTGGTGTCAGTGTATTTCTTTCTTACTTGGTGTAAGTTTGTGTCTTTGTTACTTGGTGTAAGTGTATGTCTTTGTTACTTGGTGTCAGTGTATGTCTTTGTTACTTGGTGTAAGTGTGTGTCTGTGTTACTGGGTATCAGTGCATGTCTTTGTTAATTGGTGTCAGTGTATGTCTTTGTTACTTGGTGTTAGTGTATATCTTTGTCACTTGGTGTAATTGTGTGTCTGTGTTACTGGGTATCAGTGTATGTCTTTGTTACTTGGTGTCAGTGTGTGTCTTTGTTACTGGGTGTCAGTGTATGTCTTTGTTACTGGGTGTCAGTGTGTGTCTTTGTGACTTGGTGTAAGTATGTGTCTGTGTTACTGGATGTCAGTGTCTGTCTTTGTTACTTGGTGTAATTGTGTGTCTGTGTTAATTATGTATCAGTGTCTGTCATTGTTACTGGGTGTCAGTGTGTATCTTTGTGACTTGGTGTAAGTGTTTGTCTGCATTACTGTGTATCAGTGTCTGTCTTTCTTACTTGGTGTAAGTGCATGTTTTTGTTACTTGGTGTCAGTGCATGTCAGTGCGACGTGGTGTAAGTGTGTGTCTTTGTTAGTTGGTGTAAGTGTATATCTTTGTTACTTGGTGTCAGTGTATGTCTGTGTTATTTGGTGTAAGTGTATGTATTTGTTACTTGGTGTCGGTGTATGTCTTTGTTAGTTGGTGTAAGTGTGTGTCTGTGTTCCTGGGTATCAGTGTCAGTTTTTGTTACTTGGTGTCAGTGTATGTCTGTGTACTTGGTGTAAGTGTGTGCCTTTGTTGCTTGGTGTCAGTGTATGTCTGTGTTACTTGGTGTAAGTGTATGTCTTTGTTACTTGGTGTCAGTGTATGTCTTTGTTACTTGGTGTACTTGTATGTCTTTGTTACTTGTTGTCAGTGTATGTCTCTGTTACTTGGTGTAAGTGTGTGTCTGTGTTACTGGGTATCAGTGTATGTCTTTGTTTCTTGATGTCATTGTCTGTCTTTGTTACTTGGTGTAAGTGTGTGTCTGTGTTAATGGATATCAGTGTATGTCTTTGTTACTTGGTGTCAGTGTATGACTTTGTTACTTGGTGTCAGTGTATGTCTGTGTTACTTGGTGTAAGTGTGTGTCTGTGTTACTGGGTATCAGTGTATTTCTTTGTTACTTGGTGTCAGTGTATGTCTTTGTTACTTGGTGTTAGTGTATGTCTTTGTTACTTCGTGTCAGTGTATGTCTGTGTTACTTGGTGTCAGTGTATGTCTTTGTTACTTGGTGTAAGTGTATGTCTTTGCTACTTGGTGTCAGTGTATGTCTTTGATACTTGGTTTAATGTGCGTCTGTGTTGCTGGGTATCAGTGTATGTCTTTGTTACTTGGTGTAAGTGTGTGTCTGTGTTACTGGGTATCAGTGTCTATCTTTGTTACTTGGTGTCTGTGTATGTCTTTGTTACTTGGTGTCAGTGTGTGTCTTTGTTACTTGGTGTCAGTGTGTGTCTTTGTTACTGGGTGTCAGCGTTTGTCTTTGTTACTTGGTGTAAGTGTATGTCTTTGTTACTTGGTGTTAGTGTGTGTCTGTATTACTGGGTATCAGTGTCTGTCTTTGTTACTTGGTGTCAGTGTATGTCTTTGTTACTTGGTGTAAGTGTATGTCTTTGTTACTTGGTGTCAGGGTATGTCTTTGTTACTTGGTGTAAGTGTATGTCTTTGTTACTTGGTGTCAGTGACTGTCTTTGATTCTTGGTGTAAGTGTGTGTCTGTGCTACTGGGTATCAGTGTCTGTCGTTGTTACTTGGTGTAAGAGTGTGTCTGTGTTGCTGGGTATCAGTGTATGTCTTTGTTACCTGGTGTCAGTGTAGGTCTGTGTTACTTGGTGTAAGTGTGTGTCTTTCTTAGTTGGTGTAAGTGCATGTCTTTGTTAATTGGGGCCAGTGTATGTCTGTGTTACTTGGTGTAAGTGAGTGTCTTTCTTAGTTGGTGTAGGTGTATGTCTTTGTTACTTGGTGTCAGTGTATGTCTGTGTTATTTGCTGTAAGTGTATGTCTTTGTTATTTGGTGTCAGTCTATGTCTTTGTTACTTGCTGTAAGTGTTTGTCTGTGTTTCTGGGTATCAGTGTATGTCTTTGTTACTTGGTGTCAGTGTATGTCTGTGTACTTGGTGTATGTGTGTGTCTTTGTTACTTGGTGTCAGTGTATGTCTGTGTTACTTGGTGTAAGTGTATGTCTTTGTTAATTGGTGTCAGTGTATGTCTTTGTTACTTGGTGTACTTGTATGTCTTTGTTACTTGGTGTCAGTGTATGTCTTTGTTACTTGGTGTCATTGTCTGTCTTTGTTACTTGGTGTAAGTGTGTGTATGTGTTACTGGGTATCAGTGTCTGTCTTTGTTACTTGGTGTAAGTGTGTGTCTGTGTTACTGGGTATCAGTGTATGTGTTTGTTACTTGGTGTCAGTGTATGTCTTTTTTACTTGATGTAAGTGTATGTCTTTGTTACTTGGTGTAAGTGTGTGTCTGTGTTACTGGGTATCAGTGTATTTCTTTGTGACTTGGTGTCAGTGTATGTCTTTGTTACTTGGTGTTAGTGTATGTCTTTGTTACTTCGTGTCAGTGTATGTCTGTGTTACTTGGTGTAAGTGTATGTCTTTGTTACCTGGTGTCAGTGTATGTCTTTGTTACTTGGTGTACTTGTATGTCTTTGTTACTTGGTGTCAGTGTATGTCTCTGTTACTTGGTGTAAGTGTGTGTCTGTGTTACTGGGTATCAGTGTATGTCTTTGTTTCTTGATGTCATTGTCTGTCTTTGTTACTTGGTGTAAGTGTGTGTCTGTGTTACTGGGTATCAGTGTATGTCTTTGTTACTTGGTGTCAGTGTATGACTTTGTTACTTGGTGTCAGTGTATGTCTGTGTTACTTGGTGTAAGTGTGTGTCTGTGTTACTGGGTATCAGTGTATTTCTTTGTTACTTGGTGTCAGTGTATGTCTTTGTTACTTGGTGTTAGTGTATGTCTTTGTTACTTCGTGTCAGTGTATGTCTGTGTTACTTGGTGTCAGTGTATGTCTTTGTTACTTGGTGTAAGTGTATGTCTTTGATACTTGGTGTAAGTGTGTGTCTGTGTTGCTGGGTATCAGTGTATGTCTTTGTTACTTGGTGTAAGTGTGTGTCTGTGTTACTGGGTATCAGTGTCTATCTTTGTTACTTGGTGTCTGTGTATGTCTTTGTTACTTGGTGTCAGTGTGTGTCTTTGTTACTTGGTGTCAGTGTGTGTCTTTGTTACTGGGTGTCAGCGTTTGTCTTTGTTACTGGGTGTCAGTGTATGTCTTTGTGACTTGGTGTTAGTGTGTGTCTGTATTACTGGGTATCAGTGTCTGTCTTTGTTACTTGGTGTCAGTGTATGTCTTTGTTACTTGGTGTAAGTGTATGTCTTTGTTACTTGGTGTCAGGGTATGTCTTTGTTACTTTGTGTAAGTGTATGTCTTTGTTACTTGGTGTCAGTGTCTGTCTTTGATTCTTGGTGTAAGTGTGTGTCTGTGCTACTGGGTATCAGTGTCTGTCGTTGTTACTTGGTGTAAGAGAGTGTCTGTGTTGCTGGGTATCAGTGTATGTCTTTGTTACTTGGTGTCAGTGTAGGTCTGTGTTACTTGGTGTAAGTGTGTGTCTTTCTTAGTTGGTGTAAGTGCATGTCTTTGTTAATTGGTGTCAGTGTATGTCTGTGTTACTTGGTGTAAGTGTGTGTCTTTCTTAGTTGGTGTAGGTGTATGTCTTTGTTACTTGGTGTCAGTGTATGTCTGTGTTATTTGCTGTAAGTGTATGTCTTTGTTATTTGGTGTCAATCTATGTCTTTGTTACTTGCTGTAAGTGTTTGTCTGTGTTTCTGGGTATCAGTGTATGTCTTTGTTACTTGGTGTCAGTGTATGTCTGTGTACTTGGTGTATGTGTGTGTCTTTGTTACTTGGTGTCAGTGTATGTCTGTATTACTTGGTGTAAGTGTATGTCTTTGTTACTTGGTGTCAGTGTATGTCTTTGTTACTTGGTGTACTTGTATGTCTTTGTTACTTGGTGTCAGTGTATGTCTTTGTTACTTGGTGTCATTGTCTGTCTTTGTTACTTGGTGTAAGTGTGTGTCTGTGTTACTGGGTATCAGTGTCTGTATTTGTTACTTGGTGTAAGTGTGTGTCTATGTTACTGGGTATCATTGTATGTGTTTGTTACTTGGTGTCAGTGTATGTCTTTTTTACTTGATGTAAGTGTATGTCTTTGTTACTTTGTGTCAGTGTATGTCTTTGTTACTTGGTGTAAGTTTGTGTCTGTGTTACTGGGTATCAGTGTATTTCTTTGTGACTTGGTGTCAGTGTATGTCTTTGTTACTTGGTGTTAGTGTATGTCTTTGTTACTTCGTGTCAGTGTATGTCTGTGTTACTTGGTGTAAGTGTATGTCTTTGTTACCTGGTGTCAGTGTATGTCTTTGTTACTTGGTGTAAGTGTATGTCTTTGTTACTTGGTGTCAGTGTATGTCTTTGTTACTTGGTGTAAGTGTATGTCTTTGCTACTTGGTGTCAGTGTATGTCTTTGATACTTGGTGTAAGTGTGTGTCTGTGTTGCTGGGTATCAGTGTCTATCTTTGTTACTTGGTGTCTGTGTATGTCTTTGTTACTTGGTGTCAGTGTGTGTCTTTGTTACTGGGTGTCAGTGTTTGTCTTTGTTACTGGGTGTCAGTGTATGTCTTTGTGACTTGGTGTTAGTGTGTGTCTGCGTTACTGGGTATCAGTGTCTGTCTTTGTTACTTGGTGTAAGTGTGTGTCTATGTTACTGCGTATCAGTGTTTGTCTTTGTTACTTGGTGTCAGTGTATGTCTGAGTACTTGGTGTATGAGTGTGTCTTTGTTACTTGGTGTCAGTGTTTGTCTGTGTTACTTGGTGCAAGTGTATGTCTTTGTTACTTGGTGTCAGTGCATGTCTTTGTTACTTGGTGTAAGTGTATGTCTTTGTTACTTGGTGTCAGCACATTTCTTTGTTACTTCGTGTAAGTGTATGTCTTTCTTACTTGGTGTCAGTGTATGTCTCTGTTACTTGGTGTAATTGTGTGTCTGTGATACTGGGTATCAGTGTATGTCTTTGTTACTTGGTGTCATTGTCTGTCTTTGTTACTTGGTGGATGTGTGTGTCTGTGTTACTTGGTGAAAGTGTGTGTCTGTGTGACTGAGTATCAGTGTATTTCTTTGTTACTTGGTGTCAGTGTATGTCTTTGTTACTTGGTGTAAATGTATGTCTTTGTTACTTGGTGTCAGTGTATGTCTGTGTTATTTGGTGTAAGTGTATGTATTTGTTACTTGGTGTCGGTGTATGTCTTTGTTACTTGGTGTCTGTGTATGTCTGTGATACTTGGTGTAAGTGTGTGTCTGTGTTACCGGGTATCAGTGTACGTCTTTGTTACTTGGTGTCAGTGTATGTCTGTGTTACTTGGTGTAAGTGTGTGTCTTTGTTAGTTGGTGTAAGTGTATGTCTTTGTTACTTGGTGTCACTGTATGTCTGTGTTACTTGGTGTAAGTGTATGTCTTTGTTACTTGGTGTCAGTGTATGTCTTTGTTACTTGGTGTAAGTGTGTGTCTGTGTTACTGGGTATCAGTGTATGTCTTTGTTACTTGGTGTCAGTGTTTGTCTTTGTTACTTGGTGTAATTGTGTGTCTGTGTTACTGGGTATCAGTGTATGTCTTTGTTACTTGGTGTCAGTGTGTGTCTTTTTTACTGTGTGTCAGTGTATGTCTTTGTTACTGGGTGTCAGTGTGTGTATTTGTGACTTGGTGTAAGTGTGTGTCTGTGTTACTGGATTTCAGTGTCTGTCTTTGTTACTTGCTGTAATTGTGTGTCTGTGTTATTGTGTATCAGTGTCTGTCATTGTTACTGGGTGTCAGTGTGTGTCTTTGTGACTTGGTGTAAGTGTGTGTCTCCATTCCTGGGTATCAGTGTCTGTCTTTGTTACTTGGTGTAAGTGTGTGTCTGTGTTACTGGGTATCAGTGTATGTCTTTGTTACTTGGTGTCAGTGTATGTCCGTTTTACTTGGTTTAAGTGTTTGTCCTTGTTAATTGGTGTAAGTGTATGTCTGTCTTACTTGGTGGAAGTGTATGTCTTTGTTACTTGGTGTCAGTGTATGTCTTTGTTACTTGGTGTAAGGGTATGTCTTTGTTACTTGGTGTCAGTGTATGTCTTTGTTACTTGGTGTAAGTGTATGTCTTTGTTACTTGGTGTCAGTGTATGTCTTTGATTCTTGGTGTAAGTGTGTGTCTGTGCTACTGGGTATCAGTGTCTGTCGTTGTTACTTGGTGTAAGAGTGTGTCTGTGTTGCTGGGTATCAGTGTATGTCTTTGTTACTTGGTGTCGGTGTAGGTCTGTGTTACTTGGTGTAAGTGTGTGTCTTTCTTAGTTGGTGTAAGTGCATGTCTTTGTTAATTGGTGCAAGTGTATGTCTGTGTTACTTGGTGTAAGTGTGTGTCTTTCTTAGTTGGTGTAAGTGCATGTCTTTGTTAATTGGTGCAAGTGTTTGTCTTTGTTACTGGGTGTCAGTGTATGTCTTTGTGACTTGGTGTTAGTGTGTGTCTGCGTTACTGGGTATCAGTGTCTGTCTTTGTTACTTGGTGTAAGTGTGTGTCTATGTTACTGCGTATCAGTGTTTGTCTTTGTTACTTGGTGTCAGTGTATGTCTGAGTACTTGGTGTATGAGTGTGTCTTTGTTACTTGGTGTCAGTGTTTGTCTGTGTTACTTGGTGCAAGTGTATGTCTTTGTTACTTGGTGTCAGTGCATGTCTTTGTTACTTGGTGTAAGTGTATGTCTTTGTTACTTGGTGTCAGCACATTTCTTTGTTACTTCGTGTAAGTGTATGTCTTTCTTACTTGGTGTCAGTGTATGTATCTGTTACTTGGTGTAATTGTGTGTCTGTGATACTGGGTATCAGTGTATGTCTTTGTTACTTGGTGTCATTGTCTGTCTTTGTTACTTGGTGGATGTGTGTGTCTGTGTTACTTGGTGAAAGTGTGTGTCTGTGTGACTGAGTATCAGTGTATTTCTTTGTTACTTGGTGTCAGTGTATGTCTTTGTTACTTGGTGTAAGTGTATGTCTTTGTTACTTGGTGTCAGTGTATCTCTGTGTTATTTGGTGTAAGTGTATGTATTTGTTACTTGGTGTCGGTGTATGTCTTTGTTACTTGGTGTCTGTGTATGTCTGTGATACTTGGTGTAAGTGTGTGTCTGTGTTACCGGGTATCAGTGTACTTCTTTGTTACTTGGTGTCAGTGTATGTCTGTGTTACTTGGTGTAAGTGTGTGTCTTTGTTAGTTGGTGTAAGTGTATGTCTTTGTTACTTGGTGTCACTGTATGTCTGTGTTACTTGGTGTAAGTGTATGTCTTTGTTACTTGGTGTCAGTGTATGTCTTTGTTACTTGGTGTAAGTGTGTGTCTGTGTTACTGGGTATCAGTGTATGTCTTTCTTACTTGGTGTCAGTGTTTGTCTTTGTTACTTGGTGTAATTGTGTGTCTGTGTTACTGGGTATCAGTGTATGTCTTTGTTACTTGGTGTCAGTGTGTGTCTTTTTTACTGTGTGTCAGTGTATGTCTTTGTTACTGGGTGTCAGTGTGTGTATTTGTGACTTGGTGTAAGTGTGTGTCTGTGTTACTGGATTTCAGTGTCTGTCTTTGTTACTTGCTGTAATTGTGTGTCTGTGTTATTGTGTATCAGTGTCTGTCATTGTTACTGGGTGTCAGTGTGTGTCTTTGTGACTTGGTGTAAGTGTGTGTCTCCATTCCTGGGTATCAGTGTCTGTCTTTGTTACTTGGTGTAAGTGTGTGTCTGTGTTACTGGGTATCAGTGTATGTCTTTGTTACTTGGTGTCAGTGTATGTCCGTTTTACTTGGTTTAAGTGTTTGTCCTTGTTAATTGGTGTAAGTGTATGTCTGTCTTACTTGGTGGAAGTGTATGTCTTTGTTACTTGGTGTCAGTGTATGTCTTTGTTACTTGGTGTAAGGGTATGTCTTTGTTACTTGGTGTCAGTGTATGTCTTTGTTACTTGGTGTAAGTGTATGTCTTTGTTACTTGGTGTCAGTGTATGTCTTTGATTCTTGGTGTAAGTGTGTGTCTGTGCTACTGGGTATCAGTGTCTGTCGTTGTTACTTGGTGTAAGAGTGTGTCTGTGTTGCTGGGTATCAGTGTATGTCTTTGTTACTTGGTGTCAGTGTAGGTCTGTATTACTTGGTGTAAGTGTGTGTCTTTCTTAGTTGGTGTAAGTGCATGTCTTTGTTAATTGGTGCAAGTGTATGTCTGTGTTACTTGGTGTAAGTGTGTGTCTTTGTTAGTTGGTGTAAGTTTCTGTCTTTGTTACTTGGTGTCAGTGTATGTCTGTGTTATTTGCTGTAAGTGTATGTCTTTGTTATTTGGTGTCAGTCTATGTCTTTGTTACTTGCTGTAAGTGTTTGTCTGTGTTTCTGTGTATCAGTGTATGTCTTTGTTACTTGGTGTCAGTGTATGTCTGTGAACTTGGTGTATGTGTGTGTCTTTGTTACTTGGTGTCAGTGTATGTCTGTGTTACTTGGTGTAAGTGTATGTCTTTGTTACTTGGTGTCAGTGTATGTCTTTGTTACTTGGTGTCAGTGTGTGTCTCTGTTACTTGGTGTAAGTGTGTGTCTGCGTTACTGGGTATCAGTGTATGTCTTTCTTACTTGATGTAAGTGTGTGTCTGTGTTACTGGGAATCAGTGCCTGTCTTTGTGACTTGGTGTTAGTGTGTGTCTGTGTTACTGGGTATCAGTGTCTGTCTTTGTTACTAGGTGTAAGTGTGTGTCTGTGTTACTGGGTATCAGTGTATGTCTTTGTTACTTGGTGTCAGTGCATGTCTGAGTACTTGGTGTATGACTGTGTCTTTTTTCTTGGTGTCAGTGTTTGTCTGTGTTACTTGGTGTAAGTGTATGTCTTTGTTACTTGGTGTCAGTGCATGTCTTTGTTACTTGGTGTAAGTGTTTGTCTTTGTTACTTGGTGTCAGTGTATGTCTTTGTTACTTGGTGTAAGTGTGTGTCTTTGTTACTTGGTGTAAGTGTATGTCTTTGTTACTTGGTGTCAGTGTATGTCTTTGTTACTTGGTGTAAGTGTGTGTCTGTGTTACTGGGTATCAGTGTATGTCTTTGTTATTTGGTGTCAGTGTATGTCTTTGTTGCTTGGTGTAATTGTGCGTCTGTGTTACTGGGTATCAGTGTATGTCTTTGTTACTTGGTGTCAGTGTGTGTCTTTGTTACTGGGTGTCAGTGTATGTCTTTGTTTTTGGGTGTCAGTGTGTGTCTTTGTGACTTGGTGTAAGTGTGTGTCTGTGTTACTGGATGTCAGTGTCTGTCTTTGTTACTTGGTGTAATTGTGTGTCTGTGTTATTGTGTATCAGTGTCTGTCTTTGTTACTGGGTGTCAGTGTGTGTCTTTGTGACTTGGTGTAAGTGTGTGTCTGCATTACTGGGTATCAGTGTCTGTCTTTGTTACTTGGTGTAAGTGTGTGTCTGTGTTACTGGGTATCAGTGGATGTCTTTGTTACTTGGTGTCAGTGTATGTCCGTTTTACTTGGTTTAAGTGTGTGTCCTTGTTAATTGGTGTAAGTGTATGTCTGTCTTACTTGGTGGAAGTGTATGTCTTTGTTACTTGGTGTCAGTGTATGTCTTTGTTACTTGTTGTAAGGGTATGTCTTTGTTACTTGGTGTCAGTGTATGTCTTTGTTACTTGGTGTCAGTGTATGTCTTTGATTCTTGGTGTAAGTGTGTGTCTGTGCTGCTGGGTATCAGTGTCTGTCGTTGTTACTTGGTGTAAGAGTGTGTCTGTGTTGCTGGGTATCAGAGTATGTCTTTGTTACTGGGTGTCAGTGTAGGTCTGTATTACTTGGTGTAAGTGTGTGACTTTCTTAGCTGGTGTAAGTGCATGTCTTTGTTAATTGGTGTCAGTGTATGTCTGTGTTACTTGGTGTAAGTGTGTGTCTTTGTTAGTTGGTGTAAGTGTATGTCTTTGTTATTTGGTGTAAGTGTGTGTCTGTGTTACTGGGTATCAGTGTATGTCTTTGTTACTTGGTGTCAGTGTATGTCCGTTTTACTTGGTTTAAGTGTTTGTCCTTGTTAATTGGTGTAAGTGTATGTCTGTCTTACTTGGTGGAAGTGTATGTCTTTGTTACTTGGTGTCAGTGTATGTCGTTGTTACTTGGTGTAAGGGTATGTCTTTGTTACTTGGTGTCAGTGTATGTCTTTGTTAGTGGGTGTCAGTGTGTGTCTTTGTGACTTGGTGTAAGTGTGTGTCTGCATTACTGGGTATCAGTGTCTGTCTTTGTTACTTGGTGTAAGTGTGTGTCTGTGTTACTGGGTATCAGTGGATGTCTTTGTTACTTGGTGTCAGTGTATGTCCGTTTTACTTGGTTTAAGTGTGTGTCCTTGTTAATTGGTGTAAGTGTATGTCTGTCTTACTTGGTGGAAGTGTATGTCTTTGTTACTTGGTGTCAGTGTATGTCTTTGTTACTTGGTGTAAGGGTATGTCTTTGTTACTTGGTGTCAGTGTATGTCTTTGTTACTTGGTGTCAGTGTATGTCTTTGTTACTTGGTGTAAGTGTGTGTCTTTGTTACTTGGTGTAAGTGTATGTCTTTGTTACTTGGTGTCAGTGTATGTCTGTGATACTTGGTGTAAGTGTGTGTCTGTGTTACCGGGTATCAGTGTACGTCTTTGTTACTTGGTGTCAGTGTATGTCTGTGTTACTTGGTGTAAGTGTGTGTCTTTGTTAGTTGGTGTAAGTGTATGTCTTTGTTACTTGGTGTCACTGTATGTCTGTGTTACTTGGTGTAAGTGTATGTCTTTGTTACTTGGTGTCAGTGTATGTCTTTGTTACTTGGTGTAAGTGTGTGTCTGTGTTACTGGGTATCAGTGTATGTCTTTGTTACTTGGTGTCAGTGTTTGTCTTTGTTACTTGGTGTAATTGTGTGTCTGTGTTACTGGGTATCAGTGTATGTCTTTGTTACTTGGTGTCAGTGTGTGTCTTTTTTACTGTGTGTCAGTGTATGTCTTTGTTACTGGGTGTCTGTGTGTGTCTTTGTGACTTGGTGTAAGTGTGTGTCTGTGTTACTGGATTTCAGTGTCTGCCTTTGTTACTTGCTGTAATTGTGTGTCTGTGTTATTGTGTATCAGTGTCTGTCATTGTTACTGGGTGTCAGTGTGTGTCTTTGTGACTTGGTGTAAGTGTGTGTCTCCATTCCTGGGTATCAGTGTCTGTCTTTGTTACTTGGTGTAAGTGTGTGTCTGTGTTACTGGGTATCAGTGTATGTCTTTGTTACTTGGTGTCAGTGTATGTCCGTTTTACTTGGTTTAAGTGTTTGTCCTTGTTAATTGGTGTAAGTGTATGTCTGTCTTACTTGGTGGAAGTGTATGTCTTTGTTACTTGGTGTCAGTGTATGTCTTTGTTACTTGGTGTAAGGGTATGTCTTTGTTACTTGGTGTCAGTGTATGTCTTTGTTACTTGGTGTACGTGTATGTCTTTGTTACTTGGTGTCAGTGTATGTCTTTGATTCTTGGTGTAAGTGTGTGTCTGTGCTACTGGGTATCAGTGTCTGTCGTTGTTACTTGGTGTAAGAGTGTGTCTGTGTTGCTGGGTATCAGTGTATGTCTTTGTTACTTGGTGTCAGTGTAGGTCTGTGTTACTTGGTGTAAGTGTGTGTCTTTCCTAGTTGGTGTAAGTGCATGTCTTTGTTAATTGGTGCAAGTGTATGTCTGTGTTACTTGGTGTAAGTGTGTGTCTTTGTTAGTTGGTGTAAGTGTATGTCTTTGTTACTTGGTGTCAGTGTATGTCTGTGTTATTTGCTGTAAGTGTATGTCTTTGTTATTTGGTGTCAGTCTATGTCTTTGTTACTTGCTGTAAGTGTTTGTCTGTGTTTCTGTGTATCAGTGTATGTCTTTGTTACTTGGTGTAAGCGTGTGTCTATGTTACTGGGTATCAGTGTATGTCTTTGTTACTTGGTGTCAGTGTATGTCTGAGTACTTGGTGTATGAGTGTGTCTTTGTGACTTGGTGTAAGTGTATGTCTCTGTTGCTGGGTATCAGTGTCTGTCTTTGTTACTTGGTGCAAGTGTGTGTCAGTGTTACTGGGTATCAGTGTATGTCTTTGTTACTTGGTGTAACTGTATGTCTTTGTTACTTGGTGTCAGTGTATGTCTTTGATACTTGGTGTCAGTGTATGTCTGTGTTACTTGGTGTAAGTTTGTGTCTTTGTTACTTGGTGTCAGTGTATGTATTTGTTACTTGGTGTCAGTGTATGTCTGTGTTACTTGGTGTGAGTGTATGTCTTTGTTACTTGGTGTCAGTGCATGTCTTTGTTACATGGAGTAAGTGTATGTCTTTGTTACTTGGTGTAAGTGTATGTGTTTGTTACTTGGTGTCAGTGTATGTCTGTGTTACTTGGTGTAAGTGTCTGTCTTTGTTACTTGGTGTCAGTGTATGTCTTTGTTACTTGGTGTCAGTGTCTGTCTTTGTTACTTGGTGTAAGTTTGTGTCTTTGTTACTTGGTGTTAGTGTCTGTCTTTGTTACTTGGTGTCAGTGTATGTCTTTGTTACTTGGTGCAAGTGTGTGTCTGTGTTACTGGGCGTCAGTGCATGTCTTTGTTACTGGGTATCAGTGTCTGTCTTTGTTACTTGGTGTACGAGTGTGTCTGTGTTGCTGGGTATCAGTGTATGACTTTGTTACTTGGTGTCAGTGTAGGTCTGTGTAACGTTGTGTAAGTGTGTGTATTTGTTAGTTTGTGTAAGTGTATATCTTTGTTACTTGGTGTCAGTGTATGTCTGTGTTATTTGGTGTAAGTGTATGTATTTGTTACTTGGTGTCGTTGTATGTCTTTGTTACTTGGTGTAAGTGTTTGTCTGTGTTACTGGGTATCAGTGTCTGTCTTTGTTAGTTGGTGTCTGTGTATGTATGTGATACGTGGTGTAAGTGTGTGTCTGTGTTACCGGGTATCAGTGTATGTCTTTGTTACTTCGTGTAAGTGTGTGTCTGTGTTCCTGGGTATCAGTGTATGTCTTTGTTACTTGGTGTCAGTGCATGTCTTTGTTACTTGGTGTAAGTGCATGTCTTTGTTACTTGGTGTCAGTGTATGTATGTGTTACTTGGTGTAAGTGTGTGTCTTTGTTACTGGGTATCAGTGTATGTCTTTGTTACTTGGTGTAAGTGTGTGCCAGTGTTACTGGGTATCAGTGTATGTCTTTGTTACTTGGTGTCAGTGCATGTCTTTGTTACTTGGTGTAAGTGCATGTCTTTGTTACTTGGTGTCAGTGTATGTATGTGTTACTTGGTGTCAGTGTATGTCTTTGATACTTGGTGTCAGTGTATGTCTATGTTACTTGGTGCAAGTTTGTGTCTTTGTAACTTGGTGTCAGTGTATGTATTTGTTACTTGGTGTCAGTGTATGTCTGTATTACATGGTGTAAGTGTATGTCTTTGCTACTTGGTGTCAGTGTATTTCTTTCTTACTTGGTGTAAGTTTGTGTCTTTGTTACTTGGTGTAAGTGTATGTCTTTGTTACTTGGTGTCAGTGTATGTCTTTGTTACTTGGTGTAAGTGTGTGTCTGTGTTACTGGGTATCAGTGCATGTCTTTGTTAATTGGTGTCAGTGTATGTCTTTGTTACTTGGTGTTAGTGTATGTCTTTGTCACTTGGTGTAATTGTGTGTCTGTGTTACTGGGTATCAGTGTATGTCTTTGTTACTTGGTGTCAGTGTGTGTCTTTGTTACTGGGTGTCAGTGTATGTCTTTGTTACTGGGTGTCAGTGTGTGTCTTTGTGACTTGGTGTAAGTGTGTGTCTGTGTTACTGGATGTCAGTGTCTGTCTTTGTTACTTGGTGTAATTGTGTGTCTGTGTTAATTATGTATCAGTGTCTGTCTTTGTTACTGGGTGTCAGTGTGTATCTTTGTTACTGGGTATCAGTGTATGTCTTTGTTACTTGGTGTCAGTGTGTGTCTTTGTTACTGGGTGTCAGTGTATGTCTTTGTTACTTGGTGTTAGTGTATGTCTTTGTCACTTGGTGTAATTGTGTGTCTGCATTACTGGGTATCAGTGTCTGTCTTTCTTACTTGGTGTAAGTGCATGTCTTTGTTACTTGGTGTCACTGTATGTCTGTGTACTTGGTGTAAGTGTGTGCCTTTGTTACTTGGTGTCAGTGCATGTCTGTGTTACTTGGTGTAAGTGTATGTCTTTGTTACTTGGTGTCAGTGTATGTCTTTGTTACTTGGTGTCAGTGTATGTCTCTGTTACTTGGTGTAAGTGTGTGTCTGTGTTACTGGGTATCAGTGTATGTCTTTGTTTCTTGATGTCATTGTCTGTGTTTGTTACTTGGTGTAAGTGTGTGTCTGTGTTACTGGGTATCAGTGAATGTCTCTGTTACTTGGTGTCAGTGTATGACTTTGTTACTTGGTGTCAGTGTATGTCTGTGTTACTTGGTGTAAGTGTGTGTCTGTGTTACTGGGTGTCAGTGTATGTCTTTGTTACTTGGTGTAAGTGTATGTCTTTGCTACTAGGTGTCAGTGTATGTCTTTGATACTTGGTGTAAGTGTGTGTCTGTGTTGCTCGGTATCAGTGTATGTCTTTGTTACTTGGTGTAAGTGTGTGTCTGTGTTACTGGGTATCAGTGTCTATCTTTGTTACTTGGTGTCTGTGTATGTCTTTGTTACTTGGTGTCAGTGTGTGTCTTTGTTACTTGGTGTCAGTGTCTGTCTTTGTTACTTGGTGTAAGTGTGTGTCTATGTTACTGCGTATCAGTGTTTGTCTTTGTTACTTGGTGTCAGTGTATGTCTGAGTACTTGGTGTATGAGTGTGTCTTTGTTACTTGGTGTCAGTGCTTGTCTGTGTTACTTGGTGCAAGTGTATGTCTTTGTTACTTGGTGTCAGTGCATGTCTTTGTTACTTGGTGTAAGTGTATGTCTTTGTTACTTGGTGTCAGCGCATTTCTTTGTTACTTGGTGTAAGTGTATGTCTTTCTTACTTGTTGTCAGTGTATGTCTCTGTTACTTGGTGTAATTGTGTGTCTGTGATACTGGGTATCAGTGTATGTCTTTGTTACTTGGTGTCATTGTCTGTCTTTGTTACTTGGTGTATGTGTGTGTCTGTGTTACTTGGTGAAAGTGTGTGTCTGCGTTACTGAGTATCAGTGTATTTCTTTGTTACTTGGTGTCAGTGTATGTCTTTGTTACTTGGTGTAAGTGTATGTCTTTGTTACTTGGTGTCAGTGTATGTCTGTGTTATTTGGTGTAAGTGTATGTATTTGTTACTTGGTGTCGGTGTATGTCTTTGTTACTTGGTGTCTGTGTATGTCTGTGATTCTTGGTGTAAGTGTGTGTCTGTGTTACCGGGTATCAGTGTACGTCTTTGTTACTTGGTGTCAGTGTATGTCTGAGTTACTTGGTGTAAGTGTGTGTCTTTGTTAGTTGGTGTAAATGTATGTCTTTGTTACTTGGTGTCAGTGTATGTCTGTGTTATTTGGTGTAAGTGTATGTATTTGTTACTTGGTGTCGGTGTATGTCTTTGTTACTTGGTGTCTGTGTATGTCTGTGATACTTGGTGTAAGTGTGTGTCTGTGTTACCGGGTATCAGTGTACGTCTTTGTTACTTGGTGTCAGTGTATGTCTGTGTTACTTGGTGTAAGTGTGTGTCTTTGTTAGTTGGTGTAAGTGTATGTCTTTGTTACTTGGTGTCACTGTATGTCTGTGTTACTTGGTGTAAGTGTATGTCTTTGTTACTTGGTGTCAGTGTATGTCTTTGTTACTTGGTGTAAGTGTGTGTCTGTGTTACTGGGTATCAGTGTATGTCTTTGTTACTTGGTGTCAGTGTTTGTCTTTGTTACTTGGTGTAATTGTGTGTCTGTGTTACTGGGTATCAGTGTCTGGCTTTGTTACTTGGTGTCTGTGTATGTCTTTGTTACTTGATGTCAGCGTGTGTCTTTGTTACTTGGTGTCAGTGTGTGTCTTTGTTACTTGGTGTATCAGTGTTTGTCTTTGTTACTGGGTGTCAGTGTATGTCTTTGTGACTTGGTGTTAGTGTGTGTCTGTGTTACTGGGTATCAGTGTCTGTCTTTGTTACTTGGTGTAAGCGTGTGTCTATGTTACTGGGTATCAGTGTATGTCTTTGTTACTTGGTGTCAGTGTATGTCTGAGTACTTGGTGTATGAGTGTGTCTTTGTGACTTGGTGTAAGTGTATGTCTCTGTTGCTGGGTATCAGTGTCTGTCTTTGTTACTTGGTGCAAGTGTGTGTCAGTGTTACTGGGTATCAGTGTATGTCTTTGTTACTTGGTGTAACTGTATGTCTTTGTTACTTGGTGTCAGTGTATGTCTTTGATACTTGGTGTCAGTGTATGTCTGTGTTACTTGGTGTAAGTTTGTGTCTTTGTTACTTGGTGTCAGTGTATGTATTAGTTACTTGGTGTCAGTGTATGTCTGTGTTACTTGGTGTGAGTGTATGTCTTTGTTACTTGGTGTCAGTGCATGTCTTTGTTACTTGGTGTAAGTGTATGTCTTTGTTACTTGGTGTAAGTGTATGTGTTTGTTACTTGGTGTCAGTGTATGTCTGTGTTACTTGGTGTAAGTGTCTGTCTTTGTTACTTGGTGTCAGTGTATGTCTTTGTTACTTGGTGTCAGTGTCTGTCTTTGTTACTTGGTGCAAGTTTGTGTCTTTGTTACTTGGTGTTAGTGTCTGTCTTTGTTACTTGGTGTCAGTGTATGTCTTTGTTACTTGGTGCAAGTGTGTGTCTGTGTTACTGGGCGTCAGTGCATGTCTTTGTTACTGGGTATCAGTGTCTGTCTTTGTTACTTGGTGTAAGAGTGTGTCTGTGTTGCTGGGTATCAGTGTATGTCTTTGTTACTTGGTGTCAGTGTAGGTCTGTGTAACGTTGTGTAAGTGTGTGTATTTGTTAGTTTGTGTAAGTGTATATCTTTGTTACTTGGTGTCAGTGTATGTCTGTGTTATTTGGTGTAAGTGTATGTATTTGTTACTTGGTGTCGTTGTATGTCTTTGTTACTTGGTGTAAGTGTTTGTCTGTGTTACTGGGTATCAGTGTATGTCTTTGTTAGTTGGTGTCTGTGTATGTATGTGATACGTGGTGTAAGTGTGTGTCTGTGTTACCGGGTATCAGTGTATGTCTTTGTTACTTCGTGTAAGTGTGTGTCTGTGTTCCTGGGTATCAGTGTATGTCTTTGTTACTTGGTGTCAGTGCATGTCTTTGTTACTTGGTGTAAGTGCATGTCTTTGTTACTTGGTGTCAGTGTATGTATGTGTTACTTGGTGTAAGTGTGTGTCTTTGTTACCGGGTATCAGTGTATGTCTTTGTTACTTGGTGTAAGTGTGTGTCAGTGTTACTGGGTATCAGTGTATGTCTTTGTTACTTGGTGTCAGTGCATGTCTTTGTTACTTGGTGTAAGTGCATGTCTTTGTTACTTGGTGTCAGTGTATGTATGTGTTACTTGGTGTCATTGTATGTCTTTGATACTTGGTGTCAGTGTATGTCTATGTTACTTGGTGCAAGTTTGTGTCTTTGCAACTTGGTGTCAGTGTATGTATTTGTTACTTGGTGTCAGTGTATGTCTGTATTACATGGTGTAAGTGTATGTCTTTGCTACTTGGTGTCAGTGTATTTCTTTCTTACTTGGTGTAAGTTTGTGTCTTTGTTACTTGGTGTAAGTGTATGTCTTTGTTACTTGGTGTCAGTGTATGTCTTTGTTACTTGGTGTAATTGTGTGTCTGTGTTAATTATGTATCAGTGTCTGTCTTTGTTACTGGGTGTCAGTGTGTATCTTTGTGACTTGGTGTAAGTGTTTGTCTGCATTACTGGGTATCAGTGTCTGTCTTTCTTACTTGGTGTAAGTGCATGTCTTTGTTACTTGGTGTCACTGTATGTCTGTGTACTTGGTGTAAGTGTGTGCCTTTGTTACTTGGTGTCAGTGTATGTCTGTGTTACTTGGTGTAAGTGTATGTCTTTGTTACTTGGTGTCAGTGTATGTCTTTGTTACTTGGTGTCAGTGTATGTCTCTGTTACTTGGTGTAAGTGTGTGTCTGTGTTACTGGGTATCAGTGTATGTCTTTGTTTCTTGATGTCATTGTCTGTGTTTGTTACTTGGTGTAAGTGTGTGTCTGTGTTACTGGGTATCAGTGAATGTCTTTGATACTTGGTGTCAGTGTATGACTTTGTTACTTGGTGTCAGTGTATGTCTGTGTTACTTGGTGTAAGTGTGTGTCTGTGTTACTGGGTGCCAGTGTATGTCTTTGTTACTTGGTGTAAGTGTATGTCTTTGCTACTTGGTGTCAGTGTATGTCTTTGATACTTGGTGTAAGTGTGTGTCTGTGTTGCTCGGTATCAGTGTATGTCTTTGTTACTTGGTGTAAGTGTGTGTCTGTGTTACTGGGTATCAGTGTCTATCTTTGTTACTTGGTGTCTGTGTATGTCTTTGTTACTTGGTGTCAGTGTGTGTCTTTGTTACTTGGTGTCAGTGTCTGTCTTTGTTACTTGGTGTAAGTGTGTGTCTATGTTACTGCGTATCAGTGCTTGTCTTTGTTACTTGGTGTCAGTGTATGTCTGAGTACTTGGTGTATGAGTGTGTCTTTGTTACTTGGTGTCAGTGCTTGTCTGTGTTACTTGGTGCAAGTGTATGTCTTTGTTACTTGGTGTCAGTGCATGTCTTTGTTACTTGGTGTAAGTGTATGTCTTTGTTACTTGGTGTCAGCGCATTTCTTTGTTACTTGGTGTAAGTGTATGTCTTTCTTACTTGTTGTCAGTGTATGTCTCTGTTACTTGGTGTAATTGTGTGTCTGTGATACTGGGTATCAGTGTATGTCTTTGTTACTTGGTGTCATTGTCTGTCTTTGTTACTTGGTGTATGTGTGTGTCTGTGTTACTTGGTGAAAGTGTGTGTCTGCGTTACTGAGTATCAGTGTATTTCTTTGTTACTTGGTGTCAGTGTATGTCTTTGTTACTTGGTGTAAGTGTATGTCTTTGTTACTTGGTGTCAGTGTATGTCTGTGTTATTTGGTGTAAGTGTATGTATTTGTTACTTGGTGTCGGTGTATGTCTTTGTTACTTGGTGTCTGTGTATGTCTGTGATTCTTGGTGTAAGTGTGTGTCTGTGTTACCGGGTATCAGTGTACGTCTTTGTTACTTGGTGTCAGTGTATGTCTGAGTTACTTGGTGTAAGTGTGTGTCTTTGTTAGTTGGTGTAAGTGTATGTCTTTGTTACTTGGTGTCACTGTATGTCTGTGTTACTTGGTGTAAGTGTATGTCTTTGTTACTTGGTGTCAATGTATGTCTTTGTTACTTGGTGTAAGTGTGTGTCTGTGTTACTGGGTATCAGTGTATGTCTTTGTTACTTGGTGTCAGTGTTTGTCTTTGTTACTTGGTGTAATTGTGTGTCTGTGTTACTGGGTATCAGTGTCTGGCTTTGTTACTTGGTGTCTGTGTATGTCTTTGTTACTTGATGTCAGCGTGTGTCTTTGTTACTTGGTGTCAGTGTGTGTCTTTGTTACTTGGTGTATCAGTGTTTGTCTTTGTTACTGGGTGTCAGTGTATGTCTTTGTGACTTGGTGTTAGTGTGTGTCTGTGTTACTGGGTATCAGTGTCTGTCTTTGTTACTTGGTGTAAGCGTGTGTCTATGTTACTGGGTATCAGTGTATCTCTTTGTTACTTGGTGTCAGTGTATGTCTGAGTACTTGGTGTATGAGTGTGTCTTTGTTACTTGGTGTAAGTGTATGTCTTTGTTACTTGGTGTCAGTGTATGTCTTTGTTACTTGGTGTAAGTGTGTGTCTGTGTTACTGGGTATCAGTGTATGTCTTTGTTACTTGGTGTCAGTGTTTGTCTTTGTTACTTGGTGTAATTGTGTGTCTGTGTTACTGGGTATCAGTGTGTGTCTGTGTTACTGGATTTCAGTGTCTGTCTTTGTTACCTGGTGTAATTGTGTGTCTGTGTTATTGTGTATCAGTGTCTGTCATTGTTACTGGGTGTCAGTGCGTGTCTTTGTGACTTGGTGTAAGTGTGTGTCTCCATTACTGGGTATCAGTGTCTGTCTTTGTTACTTGGTGTAAGTGTGTGTCTGTGTTACTGGGTATCAGTGTATGTCTTTGTTACTTGGTGTCAGTGTATGTCCGTTTTACTTGGTTTAAGTGTTTTTCCTTGTTAATTGGTGTAAGTGTATGTCTGTCTTACTTGGTGGAAGTGTATATCTTTGTTACTTGGTGTCAGTGTATGTCTTTTTTACTTGGTGTAAGGGTATGTCTTTGTTACTTGGTGTCAGTGTATGTCTTTGTTACTTGGTGTAAGTGTATGTCTTTGTTACTTGGTGTCAGTGTACGTCTTTGATTCTTGCTGTAAGTGTGTGTCTGTGCTACTGGGTATCAGTGTATGTCTTTGTTACTTGGTGTCAGTGTAGGTCTGTGTTACTTGGTGTAAGTGTGTGTCTTTCTTAGTTGGTGTAAGTGCATGTCTTTGTTAATTGGTGCCAGTGTATGTCTGTGTTACTTGGTGTAAGTGTGTGTCTTTCTTAGTTGGTGTAGGTGTATGTCTTTGTTACTTGGTGTCAGTGTATGTCTGTGTTATTTGCTGTAAGTGTATGTCTTTGTTATTTGGTGTCAGTCTATGTCTTTGTTACTTGCTGTCAGTGTTTGTCTGTGTTTCTGGGTATCAGTGTATGTCTTTGTTACTTGGTGTCAGTGTATGTCTGTGTACTTGGTGTATGTGTGTGTCTTTGTTACTTGGTGTCAGTGTATGTCTGTGTTACTTGGTGTAAGTGTATGTCTTTGTTACTTGGTGTCAGTGTATGTCTTTGTTACTTGGTGTACTTGTATGTCTTTGTTACTTGGTGTCAGTGTATGTCTTTGTTACTTGGTGTCATTGTCTGTCTTTGTTACTTGGTGTAAGTGTGTGTCTGTGTTACTGGGTATCAGTGTCTGTCTTTGTTACTTGGTGTAAGTGTGTGTCTTTGTTACTGGGTATCAGTGTTTGTCTTTGTTACTGGGTGTCAGTGTATGTCTTTGTGACTTGGTGTTAGTGTGTGTCTGTGTTACTGGGTATCAGTGTCTGTCTTTGTTACTAGGTGTAAGTGTGTGTCTGTGTTACTCGGTATCAGTGTATGTCTTTGTTACTTGGTGTCAGTTCATGTCTGAGTACTTGGTGTATGAGTGTGTCTTTGTTACATGGTGTCAGTGTTTGTCTGTGTTACTTGGTGTAAGTGTATGTCTTTGTAACTTGGTGTCAGTGCATGTCTTTGTTACTTGGTGTAAGTGTTTGTCTTTGTTACTTGGTGTCAGTTATTGTCTTTGTTACTTGGTGTAAGTGTGTGTCTTTGTTACTTGGTGTAAGTGTATGTCTTTGTTACTTGGTGTCAGTGTATGTCTTTGATACTTGGTGTCAGTGTATGTCTGTGTTACTTGGTGTAAGTTTGTGTCTTTGTTACTTGGTGTCAGTGTATGTCTTCGTTACTTGGTGTCAGTGTATGTCCGTTTTACTTGGTTTAAGTGTGTGTCCTTGTTAATTGGTGTCAGTGTATGTCTTTGTTACTTGGTGTAAGTGTATGTCTTTGTTACTTGGTGTCAGTGTATGTCTTTGATACTTGGTGTCTGTGTATGTCTGTGTTACTTGGTGTAAGTTTGTGTCTTTGTTACTTGGTGTCAGTGTATGTATTTGTTACTTGGTGTCAGTGTATGTCTGTGTTACTTGGTGTGAGTGTATGTCTTTGTTACTTGGTGTCAGTGCATGTCTTTGTTACTTGGTGTAAGTGTATGTCTTTGTTACTTGGTGTCAGCGCATGTCTTTGTTACTTGGTGTAAGTGTATGTCTTTCTTACTTGGTGTCAGTGTATGTCTCTGTTACTTGGTGTAATTGTGTGTCTGTGTTACTGGGTATCAGTGTATGTCTTTGTTACTTGGTGTCATTGTCTGTCTTTGTTACTTGGTGTCAGTTTATGTCTTTGTTACTTGGTGGAAGTGTATGTCTTTGTTACTTGGTGTCAATGTATGTCTGTGTTACTTGGTGTAACTGTATGACTTTGTTACTTGGTGTCAGTGTATGTCTTTGTTACTTGGTGTAAGGGTATGTCTTTGTTACTTGGTGTCAGTGTATGTCTTTGTTACTTGGTTTAAGTGTATGTCTTTGTTACTTGGTGTCAGTGTATGTCTTTGTGACTTGGTGTAAGTGTGTGTCTGTGTTACTGGATGTCAGTGTCTGTCTTTGTTACTTGGTGTAATTGTGTGTCTGTGTTATTGTGTATCAGTGTCTGTCTTTGTTACTGGGTATCAGTGGATGTCTTTGTTCCTTGGTGTCAGTGTATGTCCGTTTTACTTGGTTTAAGTGTGTGTCCTTGTTAATTGGTGTAAGTGTATGTCTGTCTTACTTGCTGGAAGTGTATGTCTTCGTTACTTGGTGTCAGTGTATGTCCGTTTTACTTGGTTTAAGTGTGTGTCCTTGTTAATTGGTGTCAGTGTATGTCTTTGTTACATGGTGTAAGTGTATGTCTTTGTTACTTGGTGTCAGTGTATGTCTTTGATACTTGGTGTCAGTGTATGTCTGTGTTACTTGGTGTAAGTTTGTGTCTTTGTTACTTGGTGTAAGTGTATGTATTTGTTACTTGGTGTCAGTGTATGTCTGTGTTACTTGGTGTGAGTGTATGTCTTTGTTACTTGGTGTCAGTGCATGTCTTTGTTACTTGGTGTAAGTGTATGTCTTTGTTACTTTGTGTCAGCGCATGTCTTTGTTACTTGGTGTAAGTGTATGTCTTTCTTACTTGGTGTCAGTGTATGTCTCTATTACTTGGTGTAATTGTGTGTCTGTGTTACTGGGTATCAGTGTATGTCTTTGTTACTTGGTGTCATTGTCTGTCTTTGTTACTTGGTGTCAGTTTATGTCTTTGTTACTTGGTGGAAGTGTATGTCTTTGTTACTTGGTGTCAATGTATGTCTGTGTTACTTGGTGTAACTGTATGACTTTGTTACTTGGTGTCAGTGTATGTCTTTGTTACTTGGTGTAAGGGTATGTCTTTGTTACTTGGTGTCAGTGTATGTCTTTGTTACTTGGTTTAAGTGTATGTCTTTGTTACTTGGTGTCAGTGTATGTCTTTGATTCTTGGTGTAAGTGTGTGTCTGTGCTGCTGGGTATCAGTGTCTGTCGTTGTTACTTGGTGTAAGAGTGTGTCTGTGTTGCTGGGTATCAGTGTATGTCTTTGTTACTTGGTGTATGTCTAGGTCTGTGTTACTTGGTTTAAGTGTGTGACTTTCTTCGCTGGTGTAAGTGCATGTCTTTGTTAATTGGTGTCAGTGTATGTCTGTGTTACTTGGTGCAAGTGTGTGTCTTTGTTAGTTGGTGTAAGTGTATGTCTTTGTAATTTGGTGCAAGTGTGTGTCTGTGTTACTGGGTATCAGTGTATGTCTTTGTTGCTTGGTGTCAGTGTATGTCCGTTTTACTTGGTTTAAGTGTTTGTCCTTGTTAATTGGTGTAAGTGTATGCCTGTCTTACTTGGTGGAAGTGTATGTCTTTGTTACTTGGTGTCAGTGTATGTCTTTGTTACTTGGTGTAAGGGTATGTCTTTGTTACTTGGTGTCATTGTATGTCTTTGTTACTTGGTGTCAGTGTATGTCTTTGTTACTTGGTGTCAGTGTATGTCTTTGATTCTTGGTGTAAGTGTGTGTCTGTGCTACTGGGTATCAGTGTCTGTCGTTGTTACTTGGTGTAAGAGTGTGTCTGTGTTGCTGGGTATCAGTGTATGTCTTTGTTACTTGGTGTCAGTGTAGGTCTGTGTTACTTGGTGTAAGTGTGTGTCTTTCTTAGTTGGTGTAAGTGCATGTCTTTGTTAATTGGTGCAAGTGTATGTCTGTGTTACTTGGTGTAAGTGTGTGTCTTTGTTAGTTGGTGTAAGTGTATGTCTTTGTTACTTGGTGTCAGTGTATGTCTGTGTTATTTGCTGTAAGTGTATGTCTTTGTTATTTGGTGTCAGTCTATGTCTTTGTTACTTGCTGTAAGTGTTTGTCTGTGTTTCTGGGTATCAGTGTATGTCTTTGTTACTTGGTGTCAGTGTATGTCTGTGTACTTGGTGTATGTGTGTGTCTTTGTTACTTGGTGTCAGTGCATGTCTGTGTTACTTGGTGTAAGTGTATGTCTTTGTTACTTGGTGTCAGTGTATGTCTTTGCTACTTGGTGTCAGTGTGTGTCTCTGTTACTTGGTGTAAGTGTGTGTCTGCGTTCCTGGGTATCAGTGTATGTCTTTGTTACTTGATGTAAGTGTGTGTCTGTGTTACTGGGTATCAGTGCCTGTCTTTCTTACTTGGTGTCTGTGTATGTCTTTGTTACTTGGTGTCACTGTGTGTCTTTGTTACTTGGTGTCAGTGTGTGTCTTTGTTACTGGGTATCAGTGTTTGTCTTTGTTACTGGGTGTCAGTGTATGTCTTTGTGACTTGGTGTTAGTGTGTGTCTGTGTTACTGGGTATCAGTGTCTGTCTTTGTTACTTGGTGTAAGTGTGTGTCTGTGTTACTGGGTATCAGTGTATGTCTTTGTTACTTGGTGTCAGTGTATGTCTTTGTTACTTGGTGTAAGGGTATGTCTTTGTTACTTGGTGTCAGTGTATGTCTTTGTTACTTGGTTTAAGTGTATGTCTTTGTTACTTGGTGTCAGTGTATGTCTTTGATTCTTGGTGTAAGTGTGTGTCTGTGCTGCTGGGTATCAGTGTCTGTCGTTGTTACTTGGTGTAAGAGTGTGTCTGTGTTGCTGGGGATCAGTGTATGTCTTTGTTACTTGGTGTCAGTGTAGGTCTGTGTTACTTGGTGTAAGTGTGTGACTTTCTTAGCTGGTGTAAGTGCATGTCTTTGTTAATTGGTGTCAGTGTATGTCTGTGTTACTTGGTGTAAGTGTGTGTCTTTGTTAGTTGGTGTAAGTGTATGTCTTTGTTATTTGGTGTAAGTGTGTGTCTGTGTTACTGGGTATCAGTGTATGTCTTTGTTACTTGGTGTCAGTGTATGTCCGTTTTACTTGGTTTAAGTGTTTGGCCTTGTTAATTGGTGTAAGTGTATGTCTGTCTTACTTGGTGCAAGTGTATGTCTTTGTTACTTGGTGTCAGTGTATGTCTTTGTTACATGGTGTAAGGGTATGTCTTTGTTACTTGGTGTCAGTGTATGTCTTTGTTACTTGGTGTCAGTGTATGTCTTTGATTCTTGGTGTAAGTGTGTGTCTGTGCTACTGGGTATCAGTGTCTGTCGTTGTTACTTTGCGTAAGAGTGTGTCTGTGTTGCTGGGTATCAGTGTATGTCTTTGTTACTTGGTGTCAGTGTAGGTCTGTGTTGCTTGGTGTCAGTGTGTGTCTTTGTTACTTGGTGTCAGTGTGTGTCTTTGTTACTGGGTATCAGTGTTTGTCTTTGTTACTGGGTGTCAGTGTATGTCTTTGTGACTTGGTGTTAGTGTGTGTCTGTGTTACTGGGTATCAGTGTCTGTCTTTGTTACTTGGTGTAAGTGTGTGTCTGTGTTACTGGGTATCAGTGTATGTCTTTGTTACTTGGTGTCAGTGTATGTCTGAGTACTTGGTGTATGAGTGTGTCTTTGTTACTTGGTGTCAGTGTTTGTCTGTGTTACTTGGTGTAAGTGTATGTCTTTGTTACTTGGTGTCAGTGCATGTCTTTGTTACTTGGTGTAAGTGTGTGTCTGTGTTACTGGGTATCAGTGTATGTCTTTGTTAATTGATGTCAGTGTTTGTCTTTGTTACTTGGTGTCAGTGTATGTCTTTGTTACTTGGTGTAATTGTGTGTCTGTTTTACTGGGTATCAGTGTATGTCTTTGTTACTTGGTGTCAGTGTGTGTCTTTGTTACTGGGTGTCAGTGTATGTCTTTGTTTTTGGGTGTCAGTGTGTGTCTTTGTGACTTGGTGTAAGTGTCTGTCTGTGTTACTGGATGTCAGTGTCTGTCTTTGTTACTTGGTGTAATTGTGTGTCTGTGTTATTGTGTATCAGTGTCTGTCTTTGTTACTGGGTGTCAGTGTGTGTCTTTGTGACTTGGTGTAAGTGTGTGTCTGCATTACTGGGTATCAGTGTCTGTCTTTGTTACTTGGTGTAAGTGTGTGTCTGTGTTACTGGGTATCAGTGGATGTCTTTGTTACTTGGTGTCAGTGTATGTCCGTTTTACTTGGTTGAAGTGTGTGTCCTTGTTAATTGGTGAAAGTGTATGTCTGTCTTACTTGGTGGAAGTGTATGTCTTTGTTACTTGGTGTCAGTGTATGTCTTTGTTACTTGGTGTAAGGGTATGTCTTTGTTACTTGGTGTCAGTGTATGTCTTTGTTACTTGGTGTAAGTGTATGTCTTTGTTACTTGGTGTCAGTGTATGTCTTTGATTCTTGGTGTAAGTGTGTGTCTGTGCTGCTGGGTATCAGTGTCTGTCGTTGTTACTTGGTGTAAGAGTGTGTCTGTGTTGCTGGGTATCAGTGTATGTCTTTGTTACTTGGTGTCAGTGTAGGTCTGTGTTACTTGGTGTAAGTGTGTGTCTTTCTTAGTTGGTGTAAGTGCATGTCTTTGTTAATTCGTGTCAGTGTATGTCTGTGTTACTTGGTGTAAGTGTGTGTCTTTGTTAGTTGGTGTAAGTGTATGTCTTTGTTATTTGGTGTCAGTCTATGTCTTTGTTACTTGCTGTACGTGTTTGTCTGTGTTTCTGGCTATCAGTGTATGTCTTTGTTACTTGTTGTCAGTGTATGTCTGTGTACTTGGGGTAAGTGTGATTCTTTGTTACTTGGTGTCAGTGTATGTCTGTGTTACTTGGTGTAAGTGTATGTCTTTGTTCGTTGGTGTCAGTGTATGTCTTTGTTACTTGGTGTACTTGTATGTCTTTGTTGCTTGGTGTCAGTGTATGTCTCTGTTACTTGGTGTAAGTGTGCGTCTGCGTTACTGGGTATCAGTGTATGTCTTTGTTTCTTGATGTAAGTGTGTGTCTGTGTTACTGGGTATCAGTGTCTGGCTTTGTTACTTGGTGTCTGTGTATGTCTTTGTTACTTGATGTCAGCGTGTGTCTTTGTTACTTGGTGTCAGTGTGTGTCTTTGTGACTTGGTGTAAGTGTATGTCTCTGTTGCTGGGTATCAGTGTCTGTCTTTGTTACTTGGTGTAAGTGTGTGTCAGTGTTACTGGGTATCAGTGTATGTCTTTGTTACTTGGTGTAACTGTATGTCTTTGTTATGTGGTGTCAGTGTATGTCTTTGATACTTGGTGTCAGTGTATGTCTGTGTTACTTGGATGTAACTTGTGTCTTTGTTACTTGGTGTCAGTGTATGTATTTGTTACTTGGTGTCAGTGTATGTCTGTGTTACTTGGTGTGAGTGTATGTCTTTGTTACTTGGTGTCAGTGCATGTCTTTGTTACTTGGTGTAAGTGTATGTCTTTCTTACTTGGTGTCAGTGTATGTCTCTGTTACTTGGTGTAATTGTGTGTCTGTGTTACTGGGTATCAGTGTATGTCTTTGTTACTTGGTGTCATTGTCTGTCTTTGTTACTTGGTGTCAGTTTATGTCTTTGTTACTTGGTGGAAGTGTATGTCTTTGTTACTTGGTGTCAATGTATGTCTGTGTTACTTGGTGTAACTGTATGACTTTGTTACTTGGTGTCAGTGTATGTCTTTGTTACTTGGTGTAAGGGTATGTCTTTGTTACTTGGTGTCAGTGTATGTCTTTGTTACTTGGTTTAAGTGTATGTCTTTGTTACTTGGTGTCAGTGTATGTCTTTGATTCTTGGTGTAAGTGTGTGTCTGTGCTGCTGGGTATCAGTGTCTGTCGTTGTTACTTGCTGTAAGAGTGTGTCTGTGTTGCTGGGTATCAGTGTATGTCTTTGTTACTTGGTGTCAGTGTAGGTCTGTGTTACTTGGTGTAAGTGTGTGACTTTCTTAGCTGGTGTAAGTGCATGTCTTTGTTAATTGGTGTCAGTGTATGTCTGTGTTACTTGGTGTAAGTGTGTGTCTTTGTTAGTTGGTGTAAGTGTATGTCTTTGTTATTTGGTGTAAGTGTGTGTCTGTGTTACTGGGTATCAGTGTATGTCTTTGTTACTTGGTGTCAGTGTATGTCCGTTTTACTTGGTTTAAGTTTTTGTCCTTGTTAATTGGTGTAAGTGTATGTCTGTCTTACTTGGTGGAAGTGTATGTCTTTGTTACTTGGTGTCAGTGTATGTCTTTGTTACTTGGTGTAAGGGTATGTCTTTGTTACTTGGTGTCATTGTATGTCTTTGTTACTTGGTGTCAGTGTATGTCTTTGATTCTTGGTGTAAGTGTGTGTCTGTGCTACTGGGTATCAGTGTCTGTCGTTGTTACTTGGCGTAAGATTGTGTCTGTGTTGCTGGGTATCAGTGTATGTCTTTGTTACTTGGTGTCAGTGTAGGTCTGTGTTACTTGGTGTCAGTGTGTGTCTTTGTTACTTGGTGTCAGTGTGTGTCTTTGTTACTGGGTATCAGTGTTTGTCTTTGTTACTGGGTGTCAGTGTATGTCTTTGTGACTTGGTGTTAGTGTGTGTCTGTGTTACTGGGTATCAGTGTCTGTCTTTGTTACTTGGTGTAAGTGTGTGTCTGTGTTACTGGGTATCAGTGTATGTCTTTGTTACTTGGTGTCAGTGTATGTCTGAGTACTTGGTGTATGAGTGTGTCTTTGTTACTTGGTGTCAGTGTTTGTCTGTGTTACTTGGTGTAAGTGTATGTCTTTGTTACTTGGTGTCAGTGCATGTCTTTGTTACTTGGTGTAAGTGTTTGTCTTTGTTACTTGGTGTCAGTGTATGTCTTTTTTACTTGGTGTAAGTGTGTGTCTTTGTTACTTGGTGTAAGTGTATGTCTTTGTTACTTGGTATCAGTGTATGTCTTTGTTACTTGGTGTAAGTGTGTGTCTGTGTTACTGGGTATCAGTGTATGTCTTTGTTAATTGGTGTCAGTGTATGTCTTTGTTACTTGGTGTCAGTGTATGTCTTTGTTACTTGGTGTAATTGTGTGTCTGTGTTACTGGGTATCAGTGTATGTCTTTGTTACTTGGTGTCAGTGTGTGTCTTTGTTACTGGGTGTCAGTGTATGTCTTTGTTTTTGGGTGTCAGTGTGTGTCTTTGTGACTTGGTGTAAGTGTGTGTCTGTGTTACTGGATGTCAGTGTCTGTCTTTGTTACTTGGTGTAATTGTGTGTCTGTGTTATTGTGTATCAGTGTCTGTCTTTGTTACTGGGTGTCAGTGTGTGTCTTTGTGACTTGGTGTAAGTGTGTGTCTGCATTACTGGGTATCAGTGTCTGTCTTTGTTACTTGGTGTAAGTGTGTGTCTGTGTTACTGGGTATCAGTGGATGTCTTCGTTACTTGGTGTCAGTGTATGTCCGTTTTACTTGGTTTAAGTGTGTGTCCTTGTTAATTGGTGTAAGTGTATGTCTGTATTACTTGGTGGAAGTGTATGTCTTTGTTACTTGGTGTCAGTGTATGTCTTTGTTACTTGGTGTAAGGGTATGTCTTTGTTACTTGGTGTCAGTGTATGTCTTTGTTACTTGGTGTAAGTGTCTGTCTTTGTTACTTGGTGTCAGTGTATGTCTTTGATTCTTGGTGTAAGTGTGTGTCTGTGCTGCTGGGTATCAGTGTCTGTCGTTGTTACTTGGTGTAAGAGTGTGTCTGTGTTGCTGGGTATCAGAGTATGTCTTTGTTACTTGATGTAAGTTTGTGTCTGTGTTACTGGGTATCAGTGCCTGTCTTTCTTACTTGGTGTCTGTGCATGTCTTTGTTACTGGGTATCAGTGTTTGTCTTTGTTACTGGGTGTCAGTGTATGTCTTTGTGACTTGGTGTTAGTGTGTGTCTGTGTTACTGTGTATCAGTGTCTGTCATTGTTACTTGGTGTAAGTGTGTGTCTGTGTTACTGGGTATCAGTGTATGTCTTTGTTACTTGGTGTCAGTGTATGTCTGAGTACTTGGTGTATGAGTGTGTCTTTGTTACTTGGTGTCAGTGTTTGTCTGTGTTACTTGGTGTAAGTGTATGTCTTTGTTACTTGGTGTCAGTGTTTGTCTTTGTTACTTGGTGTCAGTGTATGTCTTTGTTACTTGGTGTAAGTGTGTGTCTTTGTTACTTGGTGTAAGTGTATGTCTTTGTTACTTGGTGTCAGTGTATGTCTTTGTTACTTGGTGTAAGTGTGTGTCTGTGTTACTGGGTATCAGTGTATGTCTTTGTTAATTGGTGTCAGTGTATGTCTTTGTTACTTGGTGTCAGTGTATGTCTTTGTTACTTGGTGTAATTGTGTGTCTGTGTTACTGGGTATCAGTGTATGTCTTTGTTACTTGGTGTCAGTGTGTGTCTTTGTTACTGGGTGTCAGTGTATGTCTTTGTTTTTGGGTGTCAGTGTGTGTCTTTGTGACTTGGTGTAAGTGTCTGTCTGTGTTACTGGATGTCAGTGTCTGTCTTTGTTACTTGGTGTAATTGTGTGTCTGTGTTATTGTGTATCAGTGTCTGTCTTTGTTACTGGGTGTCAGTGTGTGTCTTTGTGACTTGGTGTAAGTGTGTGTCTGCATTACTGGGTATCAGTGTCTGTCTTTGTTACTTGGTGTAAGTGTGTGTCTGTGTTACTGGGTATCAGTGGATGTCTTTGTTACTTGGTGTCAGTGTATGTCCGTTTTACTTGGTTGAAGTGTGTGTCCTTGTTAATTGGTGAAATTGTATGTCTGTCTTACTTGGTGGAAGTGTATGTCTTTGTTACTTGGTGTCAGTGTATGTCTTTGTTACTTGGTGTAAGGGTATGTCTTTGTTACTTGGTGTCAGTGTATGTCTTTGTTACTTGGTGTAAGTGTATGTCTTTGTTACTTGGTGTCAGTGTATGTCTTTGATTCTTGGTGTAAGTGTGTGTCTGTGCTGCTGGGTATCAGTGTCTGTCGTTGTTACTTGGTGTAAGAGTGTGTCTGTGTTGCTGGGTATCAGTGTATGTCTTTGTTACTTGCTGTCAGTGTAGGTCTGTGTTACTTGGTGTAAGTGTGTGTCTTTCTTAGTTGGTGTAAGTGCATGTCTTTGTTAATTCGTGTCAGTGTATGTCTGTGTTACTTGGTGTAAGTGTGTGTCTTTGTTAGTTGGTGTAAGTGTATGTCTTTGTTATTTGGTGTCAGTCTATGTCTTTGTTACTTGCTGTACGTGTTTGTCTGTGTTTCTGGCTATCAGTGTATGTCTTTGTTACTTGTTGTCAGTGTATGTCTGTGTACTTGGGGTAAGTGTGTGTCTTTGTTACTTGGTGTCAGTGTATGTCTGTGTTCCTTGGTGTAAGTGTATGTCTTTGTTCGTTGGTGTCAGTGTATGTCTTTGTTACTTGGTGTACTTGTATGTCTTTGTTGCTTGGTGTCAGTGTATGTCTCTGTTACTTGGTGTAAGTGTGTGTCTGCGTTACTGGGTATCAGTGTATGTCTTTGTTTCTTGATGTAAGTGTGTGTCTGTGTTACTGGGTATCAGTGTCTGGCTTTGTTACTTGGTGTCTGTGTATGTCTTTGTTACTTGATGTCAGCGTGTGTCTTTGTTACTTGGTGTCAGTGTGTGTCTTTGTGACTTGGTGTAAGTGTATGTCTCTGTTGCTGGGTATCAGTGTCTGTCTTTGTTACTTGGTGTAAGTGTGTCTCAGTGTTACTGGGTATCAGTGTATGTCTTTGTTACTTGGTGTAACTGTATGTCTTTGTTACTTGGTGTCAGTGTATGTCTTTGATACTTGGTGTCAGTGTATGTCTGTGTTACTTGGATGTAACTTTGTGTCTTTGTTACTTGGTGTCAGTGTATGTATTTGTTACTTGGTGTCAGTGTATGTCTGTGTTACTTGGTGTGAGTGTATGTCTTTGTTACTTGGTGTCAGTGCATGTATTTGTTACTTGGTGTAAGTGTATGTCTTTCTTACTTGGTGTCAGTGTATGTCTCTGTTACTTGTTGTAATTGTGTGTCTGTGTTACTGGGTATCAGTGTATGTCTTTGTTACTTGGTGTCATTGTCTGTCTTTGTTACTTGGTGTCAGTTTATGTCTTTGTTACTTGGTGGAAGTGTATGTCTTTGTTACTTGGTGTCAATGTATGTCTGTGTTACTTGGTGTAACTGTATGACTTTGTTACTTGGTGTCAGTGTATGTCTTTGTTACTTGGTGTAAGGGTATGTCTTTGTTACTTGGTGTCAGTGTATGTCTTTGATTCTTGGTGTAAGTGTGTGTCTGTGCTGCTGGGTATCAGTGTCTGTCGTTGTTACTTGGTGTAAGAGTGTGTCTGTGTTGCTGGGTATCAGTGTATGTCTTTGTTACTTGGTGTAATTGTAGGTTTGTGTTACTTGGTGTAAGTGTGTGACTTTCTTAGCTGGTGTAAGTGCATGTCTTTGTTAATTGGTGTCAGTGTATGTCTGTGTTACTTGGTGTAAGTGTGTGTCTTTGTTAGTTGGTGTAAGTGTATGTCTTTGTTATTTGGTGTAAGTGTGTGTCTGTGTTACTGGGTATCAGTGTATGTCTTTGTTACTTGGTGTCAGAGTATGTCCGTTTTACTTGGTTTATGTGTTTGTCCTTGTTAATTGGTGTAAGTGTATGTCTGTCTTACTTGGTGGAAGTGTATGTATTTGTTACTTGGTGTCAGTGTATGTCTTTGTTACTTGGTGTAAGGGTATGTCTTTGTTACTTGGTGTCAGTGTATGTCTTTGTTACTTGGTGTCAGTGTTTGTCTTTGATTCTTGGTGTAAGTGTGTGTCTGTGCTACTGGGTATCAGTGTCTGTCGTTGTTACTTGGCGTAAGAGTGTGTCTGTGTTGCTGGGTATCAGTGTATGTCTTTGTTACTTGGTGTCAGTGTAGGTCTGTGTTACTTGGTGTCAGTGTGTGTCTTTGTTACTTGGTGTCAGTGTGTGTCTTTGTTACTGGGTATCAGTGTTTGTCTTTGTTACTGGGTGTCAGTGTATGTCTTTGTGACTTGGTGTTAGTGTGTGTCTGTGTTACTGGGTATCAGTGTCTGTCTTTGTTACTTGGTGTAAGTGTGTGTCTGTGTTACTGGGTATCAGTGTATGTCTTTGTTACTTGGTGTCAGTGTATGTCTGAGTACTTGGTGTATGAGTGGGTCTTTGTTACTTGGTGTCAGTGTTTGTCTGTGTTACTTGGTGTAAGTGTATGTCTTTGTTACTTGGTGTAAGTGTTTGTCTTTGTTACTTGGTGTCAGTGTATGTCTTTGTTACTTGGTGTAAGTGTGTGTCTTTGTTACTTGGTGTAAGTGTATGTCTTTGTTACTTGGTATCAGTGTATGTCTTTGTTACTTGGTGTAAGTGTGTGTCTGTGTTACTGGGTATCAGTGTATGTCTTTGTTAATTGGTGTCAGTGTATGTCTTTGTTACTTGGTGTCAGTGTATGTCTTTGTTACTTGGTGTAATTGTGTGTCTGTGTTACTGGGTATCAGTGTATGTCTTTGTTACTTGGTGTCAGTGTGTGTCTTTGTTACTGGGTGTCAGTGTATGTCTTTGTTTTTGGGTGTCAGTGTGTGTCTTTGTGACTTGGTGTAAGTGTGTGTCTGTGTTACTGGATGTCAGTGTCTGTCTTTGTTACTTGGTGTAATTGTGTGTCTGTGTTATTGTGTATCAGTGTCTGTCTTTGTTACTGGGTGTCAGTGTGTGTCTTTGTGACTTGGTGTAAGTGTGTGTCTGCATTACTGGGTATCAGTGTCTGTCTTTGTTACTTGGTGTAAGTGTGTGTCTGTGTTACTGGGTATCAGTGGATGTCTTCGTTACTTGGTGTCAGTGTATGTCCGTTTTACTTGGTTTAAGTGTGTGTCCTTGTTAATTGGTGTAAGTGTATGTCTGTATTACTTGGTGGAAGTGTATGTCTTTGTTACTTGGTGTCAGTGCATGTCTTTGTTACTTGGTGTAAGTGTATGTCTTTCTTACTTGGTGTCAGTGTATGTCTCTGTTACTTGGTGTAATTGTGTGTCTGTGTTACTGGGTATCAGTGTATGTCTTTGTTACTTGGTGTCATTGTCTGTCTTTGTTACTTGGTGTCAGTTTATGTCTTTGTTACTTGGTGGAAGTGTATGTCTTTGTTACTTGGTGTCAATGTATGTCTGTGTTACTTGGTGTAACTGTATGACTTTGTTACTTGGTGTCAGTGTATGTCTTTGTTACTTGGTGTAAGGGTATGTCTTTGTTACTTGGTGTCAGTGTATGTCTTTGATTCTTGGTGTAAGTGTGTGTCTGTGCTGCTGGGTATCAGTGTCTGTCGTTGTTACTTGGTGTAAGAGTGTGTCTGTGTTGCTGGGTATCAGTGTATGTCTTTGTTACTTGGTGTCAGTGTAGGTCTGTGTTACCTGGTGTAAGTGTGTGACTTTCTTAGCTGGTGTAAGTGCATGTCTTTGTTAATTGGTGTCAGTGTATGTCTGTGTTACTTGGTGTAAGTGTGTGTCTTTGTTAGTTGGTGTAAGTGTATGTCTTTGTTATTTGGTGTAAGTGTGTGTCTGTGTTACTGGGTATCAGTGTATGTCTTTGTTACTTGGTGTCAGTGTATGTCCGTTTTACTTGGTTTAAGTGTTTGTCCTTGTTAATTGGTGTAAGTGTATGTCTGTCTTACTTGGTGGAAGTGTATGTCTTTGTTACTTGGTGTCAGTGTATGTCTTTGTTACTTGGTGTAAGGGTATGTCTTTGTTACTTGGTGTCAGTGTATGTCTTTGTTACTTGGTGTCAGTGTTTGTCTTTGATTCTTGGTGTAAGTGAGTGTCTGTGCTACTGGGTATCAGTGTCTGTCGTTGTTACTTGGCGTAAGAGTGTGTCTGTGTTGCTGGGTATCAGTGTATGTCTTTGTTACTTGGTGTCAGTGTAGGTCTGTGTTACTTGGTGTCAGTGTGTGTCTTTGTTACTTGGTGTCAGTGTGTGTCTTTGTTACTGGGTATCAGTGTTTGTCTTTGTTACTGGGTGTCAGTGTATGTCTTTGTGACTTGGTGTTAGTGTGTGTCTGTGTTACTGGGTATCAGTGTCTGTCTTTGTTACTTGGTGTAAGTGTGTGTCTGTGTTACTGGGTATCAGTGTATGTCTTTGTTACTTGGTGTCAGTGTATGTCTGAGTACTTGGTGTATGAGTGTGTCTTTGTTACTTGGTGTCAGTGTTTGTCTGTGTTACTTGGTGTAAGTGTATGTCTTTGTTACTTGGTGTCAGTGCATGTCTTTGTTACTTGGTGTAAGTGTTTGTCTTTGTTACATGGTGTCAGTGTATGTCTTTGTTACTTGGTGTAAGTGTGTGTCTTTGTTACTTGGTGTAAGTGTATGTCTTTGTTACTTGGTATCAGTGTATGTCTTTGTTACTTGGTGTAAGTGTGTGTCTGTGTTACTGGGTATCAGTGTATGTCTTTGTTAATTGGTGTCAGTGTATGTCTTTGTTACTTGGTGTCAGTGTATGTCTTTGTTACTTGGTGTAATTGTGTGTCTGTGTTACTGGGTATCAGTGTATGTCTTTGTTACTTGGTGTCAGTGTGTGTCTTTGTTACTGGGTGTCAGTGTATGTCTTTGTTTTTGGGTGTCAGTGTGTGTCTTTGTGACTTGGTGTAAGTGTGTGTCTGTGTTACTGGATGTCAGTGTCTGTCTTTGTTACTTGGTGTAATTGTGTGTCTGTGTTATTGTGTATCAGTGTCTGTCTTTGTTACTGGGTGTCAGTGTGTTTCTTTGTGACTTGGTGTAAGTGTGTGTCTGCATTACTGGGTATCAGTGTCTGTCTTTGTTACTTGGTGTAAGTGTGTGTCTGTGTTACTGGGTATCAGTGGATGTCTTCGTTACTTGGTGTCAGTGTATGTCCGTTTTACTTGGTTTAAGTGTGTGTCCTTGTTAATTGGTGTAAGTGTATGTCTGTATTACTTGGTGGAAGTGTATGTCTTTGTTACTTGGTGTCAGTGTATGTCTTTGTTACTTGGTGTAAGGGTATGTCTTTGTTACTTGGTGTCAGTGTATGTCTTTGTTACTTGGTGTAAGTGTATGTCTTTGTTACTTGGTGTCAGTGTATGTCTTTGATTCTTGGTGTAAGTGTGTGTCTGTGCTGCTGGGTATCAGTGTCTGTCGTTGTTACTTGGTGTAAGAGTGTGTCTGTGTTGCTGGGTATCAGAGTATTTCTTTGTTACTTGATGTAAGTGTGTGTCTGTGTTACTGGGTATCAGTGCCTGTCTTTCTTACTTGGTGTCTGTGTATGTCTTTGTTACTGGGTATCAGTGTTTGTCTTTGTTACTGGGTGTCAGTGTATGTCTTTGTGACTTGGTGTTAGTGTGTGTCTGTGTTACTGTGTATCAGTGTCTGTCTTTGTTACTTGGTGTAAGTGTGTGTCTGTGTTACTGGGTATCAGTGTATGTCTTTGTTACTTGGTGTCAGTGTATGTCTGAGTACTTGGTGTATGAGTGTGTCTTTGTTACTTGGTGTCAGTGTTTGTCTGTGTTACTTGGTGTAAGTGTATGTCTTTGTTACTTGGTGTCAGTGCATGTCTTTGTTACTTGGTGTAAGTGTTTGTCTTTGTTACTTGGTGTCAGTGTATGTCTTTGTTACTTGGTGTAACTGTGTGTCTTTGTTACTTGGTGTAAGTGTATGTCTTTGTTACTTGGTGTCAGTGTATGTCTTTGTTACTTGGTGTAAGTGTGTGTCTGTGTTACTGGGAATCAGTGTATGTCTTTGTTAATTGGTGTCAGTGTATGTCTTTGTTACATGGTGTCAGTGTATGTCTTTGTTACTTGGTGTAATTGTGTGTCTGTGTTACTGGGTATCAGTGTATGTCTTTGTTACTTGGTGTCAGTGTGTGTCTTTGTTACTGGGTGTCAGTGTATGTCTTTGTTTTTGGGTGTCAGTGTGTGTCTTTGTGACTTGGTGTAAGTGTGTGTCTGTGTTACTGGATGTCAGTGTCTGTCTTTGTTACTTGGTGTAATTGTGTGTCTGTGTTACTGTGCATCAGTGTCTGTCTTTGTTACTGGGTGTCAGTGTGTGTCTTTGTGACTTGGTGTAAGTGTGTGTCTGCATTACTGGGTATCAGTGTCTGTCTTTGTTACTTGGTGTAAGTGTGTGTCTGTGTTACTGGGTATCAGTGGATGTCTTTGTTACTTGGTGTCAGTGTATGTCCGTTTTACTTGGTTTAAGTGTGTGTCCTTGTTAATTGGTGTAAGTGTATGTCTGTCTTACCTGGTGGAAGTGTATGTCTTTGTTACTTGGTGTCAGTGTATGTCTTTGTTACTTGGTGTAAGGGTATGTCTTTGTTACTTGGTGTCAGTGTATGTCTTTGTTACTTGGAGTAAGTGCATGTCTTTGTTACTTGGTGTCAGTGTATGTCTTTGATACTTGGTGTCAGTGTATGTCTGTGTTACTTGGTGTAAGTTTGTGTCTTTGTTACTTGGTGTCAGTGTATGTATTTGTTACTTGGTGTCAGTGTATGTCTGTGTTACTTGGTGTGAGTGTATGTCTTTGTTACTTGGTGTCAGTGCATGTCTTTGTTACTTGGTGTAAGTCTATGTCTTTGTTACTTGGTGTCAGCGCATGTCTTTGTTACTTGGTGTAAGTGTATGTCTTTCTTACTTGGTGTCAGTGGATGTCTCTGTTACTTGGTGTCAGTGTATGTCTGTGTTACTTGGTGTGAGTGTATGTCTTTGTTTCTTGGTGTCAGTGCATGTCTTTGTTACTTGGTGTAAGTCTATGTCTTTGTTACTTGGTGTCAGCGCATGTCTTTGTTACTTGGTGTATGTGTGTGTCTTTGTTAGTTGGTGTAAGTGTATGTCTTTGTTATTTGGTGTAAGTGTGTGTCTGTGTTACTGGGTATCAGTGTATGTCTTTGTTACTTGGTGTCAGTGTATGTCCGTTTTACTTGGTTTAAGTGTTTGTCCTTGTTAATTGGTGTAAGTGTATGTCTGTCTTACTTGGTGGAAGTGTATGTCTTTGTTACTTGGTGTCAGTGTATGTCTTTGTTACTTGGTGTAAGGGTATGTCTTTGTTACTTGGTGTCAGTGTATGTCTTTGTTACTTGGTGTCAGTGTATGTCTTTGATTCTTGGTGTAAGTGTGTGTCTGTGCTACTGGGTATCAGTGTCTGTCGTTGTTACTTGGTGTAAGAGTGTGTCTGTGTTGCTGGGTATCAGTGTATGTCTTTGTTACTTGGTGCCAGTGTAGGTCTGTGTTACTTGGTGTAAGTGTGTGTCTTTCTTAGTTGGTGTAAGTGCATGTCTTTGTTAATTGGTGCAAGTGTATGTCTGTGTTACTTGGTGTAAGTGTGTATCTTTGTTAGTTGGTGTAAGTGTATGTCTTTGTTACTTGTTGTCAGTGTATGTCTGTGTTATTTGCTGTAAGTGTATGTCTTTGTTATTTGGTGTCAGTCTATGTCTTTGTTACTTGCTGTAAGTGTTTGTCTGTGTTTCTGGGTATCAGTGTATGTCTTTGTTACTTGGTGTCAGTGTATGTCTGTGTACTTGGTGTATGTGTGTGTCTTTGTTACTTGGTGTCAGTGTATGTCTGTGTTACTTGGTGTAAGTGTATGTCTTTGTTACTTGGTGTCAGTGTATGTCTTTGCTACTTGGTGTCAGTGTGTGTCTCTGTTACTTGGTGTAAGTGTGTGTCTGCGTTACTGGGTATCAGTGTATGTCTTTGTTACTTGATGTAAGTGTGTGTCTGTGTTACTGGGTATCAGTGCCTGTCTTTCTTACTTGGTGTCTGTGTATGTCTTTGTTACTTGGTGTCAGTGTGTGTCTTTGTTACTTGGTGTCAGTGTGTGTCTTTGTTACTGGGTATCAGTGTTTGTCTTTGTTACTGGGTGTCAGTGTATGTCTTTGTGACTTGGTGTTAGTGTGTGTCTGTGTTACTGGGTATCAGTGTCTGTCTTTGTTACTTTGTGTAAGTGTGTGTCTGTGTTACTGGGTATCAGTGTATGTCTTTGTTACTTGGTGTCAGTGTGTGTCTGAGTACTTGGTGTATGAGTGTGTCTTTGTTACTTGGTGTCAGTGTTTGTCTGTGTTACTTGGTGTAAGTGTATGTCTTTGTTACTTGGTGTCAGTGCATGTCTTTGTTACTTGGTGTAAGTGTTTGTCTTTGTTACTTGGTGTCAGTGTATGTCTTTGTTACTTGGTGTAAGTGTGTGTCTTTGTTACTTGGTGTAAGTGTATGTCTTTGTTACTTGGTGTAAGTGTGTGTCTGTGTTACTGGGTATCAGTGTATGTCTTTGTTAATTGGTGTCAGTGTATGTCTTTGTTACTTGGTGTCAGTGTATGTCTTTGTTACTTGGTGTAATTGTGTGTCTGTGTTACTGGGTATCAGTGTATGTCTTTGTTACTTGGTGTCAGTGTGTGTCTTTTTTACTGGGTGTCAGTGTCTGTCTTTGTTTTTGGGTGTCAGTGTGTGTCTTTGTGACTTGGTGTAAGTGTGTGTCTGTGTTACTGGATGTCAGTGTCTGTCTTTGTTACTTGGTGTAATTGTGTGTCTGTGTTATTGTGTATCAGTGTCTGTCTTTGTTACTGGGTGTCAGTGTGTGTCTTTGTGACTTGGTGTAAGTGTGTGTCTGCATTACTGGGTATCAGTGTCTGTCTTTGTTACTTGGTGTAAGTGTGTGTGTGTGTTACTGGGTATCAGTGGATGTCTTTGTTACTTGGTGTCAGTGTATGTCCGTTTTACTTGGTTTAAGTGTGTGTCCTTGTTAATTGGTGTAAGTGTATGTCTGTCTTACTTGGTGGAAGTGTATGTCTTTGTTACTTGGTGTCAGTGTATGTCTTTGTTACTTGGTGTAAGGGTATGTCTTTGTTACTTGGTGTCAGTGTATGTCTTTGTTACTTGGTGTCAGTGTATGTCTTTGATTCTTGGTGTAAGTGTGTGTCTGTGCTGCTGTGTATCAGTGTCTGTCGTTGTTACTTGGTGTAAGACTGTGTCTGTGTTGCTGGGTATCAGTGTATGTCTTTGTTACTTGGTGTCAGTGTAGGTCTGTGTTACTTGGTGTAAGTGTGTGTCTTTCTTAGTTGGTGTAAGTGCATGTCTTTGTTAATTCGTGTCAGTGTATGTCTGTGTTACTTGGTGTAAGTGTGTGTCTTTGTTAGTTGGTGTAAGTGTATGTCTTTGCTATTTGGTGTCAGTCTATGTCTTTGTTACTTGCTGTACGTGTTTGTCTGTGTTTCTGGTTATCAGTGTATGTCTTTGTTACTTGTTGTCAGTGTATGTCTGTGTACTTGGTGTATGAGTGTGTCTTTGTGACTTGGTGTAAGTGTATGTCTCTGTTGCTGGGTATCAGTGTCTGTCTTTGTTACTTGGTGTAAGTGTGTGTCAGTGTTACTGGGTATCAGTGTATGTCTTTGTTACTTGGTGTAACTGTATGTCTTTGTTACTTGGTGTCAGTGTATGTCTTTGATACTTGGTGTCAGTGTATGTCTGTGTTACTTGGTGTAAGTTTGTGTCTTTGTTACTTGGTGTCAGTGTATGTCTGTGTACTTGGTGTAAGTGTGTGTCTTTGTTACTTGGTGTCAGTGTATGTCTGTGTTACTTGGTGTAAGTGTATGTCTTTGTTCCTTGGTGTCAGTGTATGTCTTTGTTACTTGGTGTACTTGTATGTCTTTGTTACTTGGTGTCAGTGTATGTCTCTGTTACTTGGTGTAAGTGTGTGTCTGCGTTACTGGGTATCAGTGCATGTCTTTGTTACTTGATGTAAGTGTGTGTCTGTGTTACTGGGTATCAGTGTCTGGCTTTGTTACTTGGTGTCTGTGTATGTCTTTGTTACTTGATGTCAGCGTGTGTCTTTGTTACTTGGTGTCAGTGTGTGTCTTTGTTACTTGGTGTATCAGTGTTTGTCTTTGTTACTGGGTGTCAGTGTATGTCTTTGTGACTTGGTGTTAGTGTGTGTCTGTGTTACTGGGTATCAGTGTCTGTCTTTGTTACTTGGTGTAAGTGTGTGTCTATGTTCCTGGGTATCAGTGTATGTCTTTGTTACTTGGTGTCAGTGTATGTCTGAGTACTTGGTGTATGAGTGTGTCTTTGTGACTTGGTGTAAGTGTATGTCTCTGTTGCTGGGTATCAGTGTCTGTCTTTGTTATTTGGTGTAAGTGTGTGTCAGTGTTACTGGGTATCAGTGTATGTCTTTGTTACTTGGTGTAACTGTATGTCTTTGTTACTTGGTGTCAGTGTATGTCTTTGATACTTGGTGTCAGTGTGTGTCTTTTTTACTGGGTGTCAGTGTCTGTCTTTGTTTTTGGGTTTCAGTGTGTGTCTTTGTGACTTGGTGTAAGTGTGTGTCTGTGTTACTGGATGTCAGTGTCTGTCTTTGTTACTTGGTGTAATTGTGTGTCTGTGTTATTGTGTATCAGTGTCTGTCTTTGTTACTGGGTGTCAGTGTGTGTCTTTGTGACTTGGTGTAAGTGTGTGTCTGCATTACTGGGTATCAGTGTCTGTCTTTGTTACTTGGTGTATGTGTGTGTGTGTGTTACTGGGTATCAGTGGATGTCTTTGTTACTTGGTGTCAGTGTATGTCCGTTTTACTTGGTTTAAGTGTGTGTCCTTGTTAATTGGTGTAAGTGTATGTCTGTCTTACTTGGTGGAAGTGTATGTCTTTGTTACTTGGTGTCAGTGTATGTCTTTGTTACTTGGTGTAAGGGTATGTCTTTGTTACTTGGTGTCAGTGTATGTCTTTGTTACTTGGTGTCAGTGTATGTCTTTGATTCTTGGTGTAAGTGTGTGTCTGTGCTGCTGTGTATCAGTGTCTGTCGTTGTTACTTGGTGTAAGACTGTGTCTGTGTTGCTGGGTATCAGTGTATGTCTTTGTTACTTGGTGTCAGTGTAGGTCTGTGTTACTTGGTGTAAGTGTGTGTCTTTCTTAGTTGGTGTAAGTGCATGTCTTTGTTAATTCGTGTCAGTGTATGTCTGTGTTACTTGGTGTAAGTGTGTGTCTTTGTTAGTTGGTGTAAGTGTATGTCTTTGCTATTTGGTGTCAGTCTATGTCTTTGTTACTTGCTGTACGTGTTTGTCTGTGTTTCTGGTTATCAGTGTATGTCTTTGTTACTTGTTGTCAGTGTATGTCTGTGTACTTGGTGTAAGTGTGTGTCTTTGTTACTTGGTGTCAGTGTATGTCTGTGTTACTTGGTGTAAGTGTATGTCTTTGTTCCTTGGTGTCAGTGTATGTCTTTGTTACTTGGTGTACTTGTTTGTCTTTGTTACTTGGTGTCAGTGTATGTCTCTGTTACTTGGTGTAAGTGTGTGTCTGCGTTACTGGGTATCAGTGTATGTCTTTGTTACTTGATGTAAGTGTGTGTCTGTGTTACTGGGTATCAGTGTCTGGCTTTGTTACTTGGTGTCTGTGTATGTCTTTGTTACTTGATGTCAGCGTGTGTCTTTGTTACTTGGTGTCAGTGTGTGTCTTTGTTACTTGGTGTATCAGTGTTTGTCTTTGTTACTGGGTGTCAGTGTATGTCTTTGTGACTTGGTGTTAGTGTGTGTCTGTGTTACTGGGTATCAGTGTCTGTCTTTGTTACTTGGTGTAAGTGTGTGTCTATGTTCCTGGGTATCAGTGTATGTCTTTGTTACTTGGTGTCAGTGTATGTCTGAGTACTTGGTGTATGAGTGTGTCTTTGTGACTTGGTGTAAGTGTATGTCTCTGTTGCTGGGTATCAGTGTCTGTCTTTGTTACTTGGTGTAAGTGTGTGTCAGTGTTACTGGGTATCAGTGTATGTCTTTGTTACTTGGTGTAACTGTATGTCTTTGTTACTTGGTGTCAGTGTATGTCTTTGATACTTGGTGTCAGTGTATGTCTGTGTTACTTGGTGTAAGTTTGTGTCTTTGTTACTTGGTGTCAGTGTATGTCTGTGTACTTGGTGTAAGTGTGTGTCTTTGTTACTTGGTGTCAGTGTATGTCTGTGTTACTTGGTGTAAGTGTATGTCTTTGTTCCTTGGTGTCAGTGTATGTCTTTGTTACTTGGTGTACTTGTATGTCTTTGTTACTTGGTGTCAGTGTATGTCTCTGTTACTTGGTGTAAGTGTGTGTCTGCGTTACTGGGTATCAGTGCATGTCTTTGTTACTTGATGTAAGTGTGTGTCTGTGTTACTGGGTATCAGTGTCTGGCTTTGTTACTTGGTGTCTGTGTATGTCTTTGTTACTTGATGTCAGCGTGTGTCTTTGTTACTTGGTGTCAGTGTGTGTCTTTGTTACTTGGTGTATCAGTGTTTGTCTTTGTTACTGGGTGTCAGTGTATGTCTTTGTGACTTGGTGTTAGTGTGTGTCTGTGTTACTGGGTATCAGTGTCTGTCTTTGTTACTTGGTGTCAGTGTATGTCTGAGTACTTGGTGTATGAGTGTGTCTTTGTGACTTGGTGTAAGTGTATGTCTCTGTTGCTGGGTATCAGTGTCTGTCTTTGTTATTTGGTGTAAGTGTGTGTCAGTGTTACTGGGTATCAGTGTATGTCTTTGTTACTTGGTGTAACTGTATGTCTTTGTTACTTGGTGTCAGTGTATGTCTTTGATACTTGGTGTCAGTGTATGTCTGTGTTACTTGGTGTGAGTGTATGTCTTTGTTACTTGGTGTCAGTGCATGTCTTTGTTACTTGGTGTAAGTGTATGTCTTTGTTACTTGGTGTCAGCGCATGTCTTTGTTACTTGGTGTAAGTGTATGTCTTTCTTACTTGGTGTCAGTGTATGTCTCTGTTACTTGGTGTAATTGTGTGTCTGTGTTACTGGGTATCAGTGTATGTCTTTGTTACTTGGTGTCATTGTCTGTCTTTGTTACTTGGTGTCAGTTTATGTCTTTGTTACTTGGTGGATGTGTATGTCTTTGTTACTTGGTGTCAATGTATGTCTGTGTTACTTGGTGTAACTGTATGACTTTGTTACTTGGTGTCAGTGCATGTCTTTGTTACTTGGTGTAAGTGTGTGTCTTTGTTACTTGGTGTAAGTGTGTGTCTGTGTAATTGGGTATCAATGTCTGTCTTTGTTACTTGGTGTCAGTGTATGACTTTGTTACTTGGTGAAAGAGTGTGTCTGTGTTACTGGGTATCAGAGTCTGTCTTTGTAACTTGGTGTAAGTGTGTGTCTGTGTTATTAAGTATCAATGTCTGTCTTTGTTACTTGGTGTCAGTGAATGTCTTTGTTACTTGGTGTAAGAGTGTGTCTGTGTTACTGGGTATCAGTGTCCGTCTTTGGTACTTGGTGTCTGTGTGTGTCTGTGTAACTTGGTGTAAGTGTGTGTCTGTGTAACGGGGTATCAATGTATGTCTTTGTTACTTGGTGTAAGTGTGTGTCTGTGTTATTCGGTATCAGTGCATGTCTTTGTTACTTGGTGTCAGAGTATGTCTTTTTTAATTGGTGTAAGTGTATGTCTTTGTTACTTGGTGTCAGTGCATGTCTTTGTTACTTGGTGTAAGTGTGTGTCTTTGTTACTGGGTATCAGTGTATGTCTTTGTTAATTGGTGTCAGTGTAGGTCTTTGTTACTTGGTGTAAGTGTGTGTCTGTGTTACTGGATATCAGTGTTTGACTTTGCTACTTGGTGTCAGTGTGTGTCTTTGTTACTGGGTGTCAGCGCATGTCTTTGTTACTTGGTGTCAATGTATGTCTTTGTTACTTGGTGTATGTGTATGTCTTTGTTACTTTGTGTCAGAGTATGTCTTTGTTACTTGGTGTAAGTGTGTGTCTGTGTTTCTGGGTATCAGTGTATGTCTTTGCTACTTGCTGTAAGTCTGTGTCTGTGTTACTGGGTATCAGTGTCTGTCTTTGTTACTTGGTGTCAATGTATGTCTTTGTTACTGGGTGTCAGTGCGTGTCTGTGATACTGGGTATCATTGTATGTATTTGTTGCTTGGTGTCAGTGTATGTCTTTGTACTTGGTCAAAGTGTGTGTCTTTGTTACTTGGTGTCAGTGTTTCTCTGTGTTACTGGGTGTCACTGTGTATCTGTGTTCCTGGGTGTCAGTGTATGTCTTTGTTACTTGGTGTCAGTGTATGTCCGTGATACTTGGTGTAAGTGTGTGTCTGTGTTACTGGGTATCAGTGTATGTCTTTGTTCCTTGGTGTAAGTGTGTGTCTGTATTACTGGGTATCAGTGTATGTCTTTGTTACTTGGTGTAAGTGTATGTCTTTGTTACTTGGTGTCAGTGTACGTCTTTGTTACATGGTGTAAGAGTATGTCTTTGCTACTTGGTGTCAGTGTATGTCTTTGATACTTGGTGTAAGTGTATGTCTGTGTTACTGGGTATCAGAGTCTGTCTTTGTTACTTGGTGTAAGCGTGTGTCTGTGTTGCTGGGTATCAGTGTATGTCTTTGTTACTTAGTGTAAGTGTGTGTCTGTGTTACTGGGTATCAGTGTCTGTCTTTGTTACTTGGTGTCAGTGTATGTCTTTGTTACTTGGTGCAAGTGTGCGTCTGTGTTACTGGGTATCAGTGTACGTCTTTGTTACTTGGTGTCTGTGTGTGTCTGTGTTACTTGGTGTAAGTGTGTGTCTGTGTAACTGGGTATCAGTGTATGTCTTTGTTACTTGGTGTCAGAGCATGTCTTTGTTAATTGGTGTCAGTGTAAGTCTTTGTTACTTGGTGTCAGTGTGTGTCTGTGTGACTGGGTATCAGTGAATGTCTTTGCTACTTGCTGTCGATGTGTGTCTTTGTTACTGGGTGTCAGTGCATGTCTTTGTTACTGGGTGTCAGTGTATGTCTTTGTGACTTGGTGTAAGTGCGTGTCTGTGTTACTGGGTATCAGTGTACGTCTTTGTTACTTGGAGTAATTGTTTCTCTTTGTTACTGGGTGTCAGTGTGTATCTGTGTTACTTGGAGTAATTGTTTCTCTGTGTTAATGGGTGTCAGTGTGCATCTGTGTTCCTGTCAGTCAGTGTATGTCTTTGTTACTTTGTGTCAGTGGATGACTGTGTTAGTTGGTGTTAGTGTGTGTCTGTGTTATTGGATATCAGTGTAAGTCTTTGTTACTTGGTGTAAGTGTGAGTCTGTGTTACTGGGTATCAGTGTATGTCTTTGTTACTTGGTGTCTGTGTATATCTTTGTTACTTGGTGTATGTGTATGTCTTTGTTACTTTGTGTCAGAGTATGTCTTTGTTACTTGGTGTAAGTGTGTGTCTGTGTTACTGGGTATCAGTGTATGTCTTTGCTACTTGGTGTAAGTGTGTGTCTGTATTACTGGGTATCAGTGCCTGTCTTTGTTACTTGATGTCGATGTATGTCTTTGTTACTGGGTGTCAGTGTGTGTCTGTGATACTGGGTATCATTGTATGTCTTTGTTGCTTGGTGTCAGTGTATGTCTTTCTACTTGGTCTAAGTGGGTGTCTTTGTCACTTGGTGTCAGTGTATGTCTGTGTTAATTGGTGTCAGTGTTTGTCTTTGTTACTTGGTGTCAGTGTTTCTCTGTGTTACTGGTTGTCACTGTGTATCTGTGTTCCTGCGTATCAGTGCCTGTCTTTGTTACTTGGTGCCAATGTCTGTCTTTGTTACTTGGTGTAAGTGTGTGTCTGTGTTACTGGGTATCAGTGTATGTCTTTGTTAATTGGTGTCAGTGTATGTCTTTGTTACTTGGTGTCAGTGTATGTCTTTGTTACTTGGTGTAATTGTGTGTCTGTGTTACTGGGTATCAGTGTATGTCTTTGTTACTTGGTGTCAGAATGTGTCTTTGTTACTTGGTGTCAGTGTTTGTCTTTGTTACTTGGTGTCATTGTCTGTCTTTGATACTTGGTGTAAGTGTGTGTATGTGTTACTGGGTATCAGTGTCTGTCTTTGTTACTTGGTGTCAATGTATGTCTTTGTTCCTGGGTGTCAGTGCGTGTCTGTGATACTGGGTATCATTGTATGTATTTGTTGCTTGGTGTCAGTGTATGTCTTTGTACTTGGTCTAAGTGGGTGTCTTTGATACTTTTTGTCAGTGTTTGGCTGTGTTACTTGTGTTCAGTGTGTGTCTTTGTTACTTGGTGTCAGTGTTTCTCTGTGTTACTGGGTGTCACTGTGTATCTGTGTTCCTGGGTGTCAGTGTATGTCTTTGTTACTTGGTGTCAGTGTATGTCCGTGATACTTGGTGTAAGTGTGTGTCTGTGTTACTGGGTATCAGTGTATGTCTTTGTTCCTTGGTGTAAGTGTGTGTCTGTGTTACTGGGTATCAGTGTATGTCTTTGTTACTTGGTGTAAGTGTATGTCTTTGTTACTTGGTGTCAGTGTACGTCTTTGTTACTTGGTGTAAGAGTATGTCTTTGCTACTTGGTGTCAGTGTATGTCTTTGATACTTGGTGTAAGTGTATGTCTGTGTTACTGGGTATCAGAGTCTGTCTTTGTTACTTGGTGTAAGCGTGCGTCTGTGTTGCTGGGTATCAGTGTATGTCTTTGTTACTTAGTGTAAGTGTGTGTCTGTGTTACTGGGTATCAGTGTCTGTCTTTGTTACTTGGTGTCAGTGTATGTCTTTGTTACTTGGTGCAAGTTTGCGTCTGTGTTACTGGGTATCAGTGTACGTCTTTGTTACTTGGTGTCTGTGTGTGTCTGTGTTACTTGGTGTAGGTGTGTGTCTGTGTAACTGGGTATCAGTGTATGTCTTTGTTACTTGGTGTCAGAGTATGTCTTTGTTAATTGGTGTCAGTGTAAGTCTTTGTTACTTGGTGTAAGTGTGTGTCTGTGTGACTGGGTATCAGTGTATGTCTTTGTTACTTGGTGTAAGTGTGTGTCTTTGTTACTTGGTGTAAGTGTATGTCTTTGTTACTTGGTGTAAGTGTGTGTCTGTGTTACTGGGTATCAGTGTATGTCTTTGTTAATTGGTGTCAGTGTATGTCTTTGTTACTTGGTGTCAGTGTATGTCTTTGTTACTTGGTGTAATTGTGTGTCTGTGTTACTGGGTATCAGTGTATGTCTTTGTTACTTGGTGTCAGTGTGTGTCTTTTTTACTGGGTGTCAGTGTATGTCTTTGTTTTTGGGTGTCAGTGTGTGTCTTTGTGACTTGGTGTAAGTGTGTGTCTGTGTTACTGGATGTCAGTGTCTGTCTTTGTTACTTGGTGTAATTGTGTGTCTGTGTTATTGTGTATCAGTGTCTGTCTTTGTTACTGGGTGTCAGTGTGTGTCTTTGTGACTTGGTGTAAGTGTGTGTCTGCATTACTGGGTATCAGTGTCTGTCTTTGTTACTTGGTGTAAGTGTGTGTCTGTGTTACTGGGTATCAGTGGATGTCTTTGTTACTTGGTGTCAGTGTATGTCCGTTTTACTTGGTTTAAGTGTGTGTCCTTGTTAATTGGTGTAAGTGTATGTCTGTCTTACTTGGTGGAAGTGTATGTCTTTGTTACTTGGTGTCAGTGTATGTCTTTGTTACTTGGTGTAAGGGTATGTCTTTGTTACTTGGTGTCAGTGTATGTCTTTGTTACTTGGTGTCAGTGTATGTCTTTGATTCTTGGTGTAAGTGTGTGTCTGTGCTGCTGTGTATCAGTGTCTGTCGTTGTTACTTGGTGTAAGACTGTGTCTGTGTTGCTGGGTATCAGTGTATGTCTTTGTTACTTGGTGTCAGTGTAGGTCTGTGTTACTTGGTGTAAGTGTGTGTCTTTCTTAGTTGGTGTAAGTGCATGTCTTTGTTAATTCGTGTCAGTGTATGTCTGTGTTACTTGGTGTAAGTGTGTGTCTTTGTTAGTTGGTGTAAGTGTATGTCTTTGCTATTTGGTGTCAGTCTATGTCTTTGTTACTTGCTGTACGTGTTTGTCTGTGTTTCTGGTTATCAGTGTATGTCTTTGTTACTTGTTGTCAGTGTATGTCTGTGTACTTGGTGTAAGTGTGTGTCTTTGTTACTTGGTGTCAGTGTATATCTGTGTTACTTGGTGTAAGTGTATGTCTTTGTTCCTTGGTGTCAGTGTATGTCTTTGTTACTTGGTGTACTTGTTTGTCTTTGTTACTTGGTGTAAGTGTATGTCTCTGTTACTTGGTGTAAGTGTGTGTCTGCGTTACTGGGTATCAGTGTATGTCTTTGTTACTTGATGTAAGTGTGTGTCTGTGTTACTGGGTATCAGTGTCTGGCTTTGTTACTTGGTGTCTGTGTATGTCTTTGTTACTTGATGTCAGCGTGTGTCTTTGTTACTTGGTGTCAGTGTGTGTCTTTGTTACTTGGTGTATCAGTGTTTGTCTTTGTTACTGGGTGTCAGTGTATGTCTTTGTGACTTGGTGTTAGTGTGTGTCTGTGTTACTGGGTATCAGTGTCTGTCTTTGTTACTTGGTGTAAGTGTGTGTCTATGTTCCTGGGTATCAGTGTATGTCTTTGTTACTTGGTGTCAGTGTATGTCTGAGTACTTGGTGTATGAGTGTGTCTTTGTGACTTGGTGTAAGTGTATGTCTCTGTTGCTGGGTATCAGTGTCTGTCTTTGTTACTTGGTGTAAGTGTGTGTCAGTGTTACTGGGTATCAGTGTATGTCTTTGTTACTTGGTGTAACTGTATGTCTTTGTTACTTGGTGTCAGTGTATGTCTTTGATACTTGGTGTCAGTGTATGTCTGTGTTACTTGGTGTAAGTTTGTGTCTTTGTTACTTGGTGTCAGTGTATGTCTGTGTACTTGGTGTAAGTGTGTGTCTTTGTTACTTGGTGTCAGTGTATGTCTGTGTTACTTGGTGTAAGTGTATGTCTTTGTTCCTTGTTGTCAGTGTATGTCTTTGTTACTTGGTGTACTTGTATGTCTTTGTTACTTGGTGTCAGTGTATGTCTCTGTTACTTGGTGTAAGTGTGTGTCTGCGTTACTGGGTATCAGTGCATGTCTTTGTTACTTGATGTAAGTGTGTGTCTGTGTTACTCGTATCAGTGTCTGGCTTTGTTACTTGGTGTCTGTGTGTGTCTTTGTTACTTGATGTCAGCGTGTGTCTTTGTTACTTGGTGTCAGTGTGTGTCTTTGTTACTTGGTGTATCAGTGTTTGTCTTTGTTACTGGGTGTCAGTGTATGTCTTTGTGACTTGGTGTTAGTGTGTGTCTGTGTTACTGGGTATCAGTGTCTGTCTTTGTTACTTGGTGTAAGTGTGTGTCTATGTTCCTGGGTATCAGTGTATGTCGTTGTTACTTGGTGTCAGTGTATGTCTGAGTACTTGGTGTATGAGTGTGTCTTTGTGACTTGGTGTAAGTGTATGTCTCTGTTGCTGGGTATCAGTGTCTGTCTTTGTTATTTGGTGTAAGTGTGTGTCAGTGTTACTGGGTATCAGTGTATGTCTTTGTTACTTGGTGTAACTGTATGTCTTTGTTACTTGGTGTCAGTGTATGTCTTTGATACTTGGTGTCAGTGTATGTCTGTGTTACTTGGTGTGAGTGTATGTCTTTGTTACTTGGTGTCAGTGCATGTCTTTGTTACTTGGTGTAAGTGTATGTCTTTGTTACTTGGTGTCAGCGCATGTCTTTGTTACTTGGTGTAAGTGTATGTCTTTCTTACTTGGTGTCAGTGTATGTCTCTGTTACTTGGTGTAATTGTGTGTCTGTGTTACTGGGTATCAGTGTATGTCTTTGTTACTTGGTGTCATTGTCTGTCTTTGTTACTTTGTGTCAGTTTATGTCTTTGTTACTTGGTGGATGTGTATGTCTTTGTTACTTGGTGTCAATGTATGTCTGTGTTACTTGGTGTAACTGTATGACTTTGTTACTTGGTGTCAGTGCATGTCTTTGTTACTTGGTGTAAGTGTGTGTCTTTGTTACTTGGTGTAAGTGTGTGTCTGTGTAATTGGGTATCAATGTCTGTCTTTGTTACTTGGTGTCAGTGTATGTCTTTGTTACTTGGTGAAAGAGTGTGTCTGTGTTACTGGGTATCAGAGTCTGTCTTTGTAACTTGGTGTAAGTGTGTGTCTGTGTTATTAAGTATCAATGTCTGTCTTTGCTACTTGGTGTCAGTGAATGTCTTTGTTACTTGGTGTAAGAGTGTGTCTGTGTTACTGGGTATCAGTGTCCGTCTTTTGTACTTGATGTCTGTGTGTGTCTGTGTAACTTGGTGTAAGTGTGTGTCTGTGTAACGGGGTATCAATGTATGTCTTTGTTACTTGGTGTAAGTGTGTGTCTGTGTTATTCGGTATCAGTGCATGTCTTTGTTACTTGGTGTCAGAGTATGTCTTTTTTAATTGGTGTAAGTGTATGTCTTTGTTACTTGGTGTCAGTGCATGTCTTTGTTACTTGGTGTAAGTGTGTGTCTTTGTTACTGGGTATCAGTGTATGTCTTTGTTAATTGGTGTCAGTGTAGGTCTTTGTTACTTGGTGTAAGTGTGTGTCTGTGTTACTGGATATCAGTGTTTGACTTTGCTACTTGGTGTCAGTGTGTGTCTTTGTTACTGGGTGTCAGTGCATGTCTTTGTTACTTGGTGTCAATGTATGTCTTTGTTACTTGGTGTATGTGTATGTCTTTGTTACTTTGTGTCAGAGTATGTCTTTGTTACTTGGTGTAAGTGTGTGTCTGTGTTTCTGGGTATCAGTGTATGTCTTTGCTACTTGCTGTAAGTCTGTGTCTGTGTTACTGGGTATCAGTGTCTGTCTTTGTTACTTGGTGTCAATGTATGTCTTTGTTACTGGGTGTCAGTGCGTGTCTGTGATACTGGGTATCATTGTATGTATTTGTTGCTTGGTGTCAGTGTATGTCTTTGTACTTGGTCAAAGTGTGTGTCTTTGTTACTTGGTGTCAGTGTTTCTCTGTGTTACTGGGTGTCACTGTGTATCTGTGTTCCTGGGTGTCAGTGTATGTCTTTGTTACTTGGTGTCAGTGTATGTCCGTGATACTTGGTGTAAGTGTGTGTCTGTGTTACTGGGTATCAGTGTATGTCTTTGTTCCTTGGTGTAAGTGTGTGTCTGTGTTACTGGGTATCAGTGTATGTCTTTGTTACTTGGTGTAAGTGTATGTCTTTGTTACTTGGTGTCAGTGTACGTCTTTGTTACTTGGTGTAAGAGTATGTCTTTGCTACTTGGTGTCAGTGTATGTCTTTGATACTTGGTGTAAGTGTATGTCTGTGTTACTGGGTATCAGAGTCTGTCTTTGTTACTTGGTGTAAGCGTGCGTCTGTGTTGCTGGGTATCAGTGTATGTCTTTGTTACTTAGTGTAAGTGTGTGTCTGTGTTACTGGGTATCAGTGTCTGTCTTTGTTACTTGGTGTCAGTGTATGTCTTTGTTACTTGGTGCAAGTGTGCGTCTGTGTTACTGGGTATCAGTGTACGTCTTTGTTACTTGGTGTCTGTGTGTGTCTGTGTTACTTGGTGTAAGTGTGTGTCTGTGTAACTGGGTATCAGTGTATGTCTTTGTTACTTGGTGTCAGAGTATGTCTTTGTTAATTGGTGTCAGTGTAAGTCTTTGTTACTTGGTGTAAGTGTGTGTCTGTGTGACTGGGTATCAGTGAATGTCTTTGCTACTTGCTGTCGATGTGTGTCTTTGTTACTGGGTGTCAGTGCATGTCTTTGTTACTGGGTGTCAGTGTATGTCTTTGTGACTTGGTGTAAGTGCGTGTCTGTGTTAATGGGTATCAGTGTATGTCTTTGTTACTTGGAGTAATTGTTTCTCTGTGTTACTGGGTGTCAGTGTGTATCTGTGTTACTTGGAGTAATTGTTTCTCTGTGTTACTGGGTGTCAGTGTGCATCTGTGTTCCTGTCTGTCAGTGTATGTCTTTGTTACTTTGTGTCAGTGTATGACTGTGTTAGTTGGTGTTAGTGTGTGTCTGTGTTATTGGATATCAGTGTAAGTCTTTGTTACTTGGTGTAAGTGTGAGTCTGTGTTACTGGGTATCAGTGTATGTCTTTGTTACTTGGTGTCTGTGTATATCTTTGTTACTTGGTGTATGTGTATGTCTTTGTTACTTTGTGTCAGAGTATGTCTTTGTTACTTGGTGTAAGTGTGTGTCTGTGTTACTGGGTATCAGTGTATGTCTTTGCTACTTGGTGTAAGTGTGTGTCTGTATTACTGGGTATCAGTGCCTGTCTTTGTTACTTGGTGTCAATGTATGTCTTTGTTACTGGGTGTCAGTGTGTGTCTGTGATACTGGGTATCATTGTATGTCTTTGTTGCTTGGTGTCAGTGTATGTCTTTCTACTTGGTCTAAGTGGGTGTCTTTGTCACTTGGAGTCAGTGTATGTCTGTGTTAATTGGTGTCAGTGTTTGTCTTTGTTACTTGGTGTCAGTGTTTCTCTGTGTTACTGGTTGTCACTGTGTATCTGTGTTCCTGCGTATCAGTGCCTGTCTTTGTTACTTGGTGTCAATGTCTGTCTTTGTTACTTGGTGTAAGTGTGTGTCTGTGTTACTGGGTATCAGTGTATGTCTTTGTTAATTGGTGTCAGTGTATGTCTTTGTTACTTGGTGTCAGTGTATGTCTTTGTTACTTGGTGTAATTGTGTGTCTGTGTTACTGGGTATCAGTGTATGTCTTTGTTACTTGGTGTCAGAATGTGTCTTTGTTACTTGGTGTCAGTGTTTGTCTTTGTTACTTGGTGTCATTGTCTGTCTTTGATACTTGGTGTAAGTGTGTGTATGTGTTCCTGGGTATCAGTGTCTGTCTTTGTTACTTTGTGTCAGTGTATGTCTTTGTTACTTGGTGTCAGTGTATATCTGTGTTACTTGGTTTCAGTGTATGTCTTTGTTACTTGGTGTAATTGTGTGTCTGTGTTACTGGATGTCAGTGTCTCTCTTTGTTACTTGATGTAAGTGTGTGTCTGTGTTACTGGGTATCAGTGTCTGTCTTTGTTACTTGGTGTCTCTGTATGTCTTTGTCACTTGGTGTCAGTGTGTGTCTTTGTTACTTGGTGTCATTGTCTGTCTTTGATACTTGGTGTAAGTGTATGTCCGTGTTACTGGGTATCAGAGTCTGTCTTTGTTACTTGGTGTAAGCGTGTGTCACTGTTGCTGGGTATCAGTGTATATCTCTGTTACTTGGTGTAAGTGTGTGTCTGCGTTACTGGGGATCAGTGTATGTCTTTGTTACTTGATGTAAGTGTGTGTCTGTGTTACTGGGTATCAGTGTCTGGCTTTGTTACTTGGTGTCTGTGTATGTCTTTGTTACTTGATGTCAGCGTGTGTCTTTGTTACTTGGTGTCATTGTGTGTCTTTGTTACTTGGTGTATCAGTGTTTGTCTTTGTTACTGGGTGTCAGTGTATGTCTTTGTGACTTGGTGTTAGTGTGTGTCTGTGTTACTGGGTATCAGTGTCTATCTTTGTTACTTGGTGTAAGTGTGTGTCTATGTTCCTGGGTATCAGTGTATGTCTTTGTTACTTGGTGTCAGTGTATGTCTGAGTACTTGGTGTATGAGTGTGTCTTTGTGACTTGGTGTAAGTGTATGTCTCTGTTGCTGGGTATCAGTGTCTGTCTTTGTTACTTGGTGTAACTGTATGTCTTTGTTACTTGGTGTCAGTGTATGTCTTTGATACTTGGTGTCAGTGTATGTCTGTGTTACTTGGTGTAAGTTTGTGTCTTTGTTACTTGGTGTCAGTGTATGTATTTGTTACTTGGTGTCAGTGTATGTCTGTGTTACTTGGTGTGAGTGTATGTCTTTGTTACTTGGTGTCTGTGCTTGTCATTGTTACTTGGTGTAAGTGTGTGTCTTTGTTACTTGGTGTAAGTGTGTGTCTGTGTAATTGGGTATCAATGTCTGTCTTTGTTACTTGGTGTCAGTGTATGTCTTTGTTACTTGGTGAAAGAGTGTGTCTGTGTTACTGGTTATCAGAGTCTGTCTTTGTAACTTGGTGTAAGTGTGTGTCTGTGTTATTAAGTATCAATGTCTGTCTTTGTTACTTGGTGTCAGTGAATGTCTTTGTTACTTGGTGTAAGAGTGTGTCTGTGTTACTGGGTATCAGTGTCCGTCTTTGTTACTTGGTGTCTGTGTGTGTCTGTGTAACTTGGTGTAAGTGTGTGTCTGTGTAACGGGGTATCAATGTATGTCTTTGTTACTTGGTGTAAGTGTGTGTCTGTGTTATTCGGTATCAGTGCATGTATTTGTTACTTGGTGTCAGAGTATGTCTTTTTTAATTGGTGTAAGTGGATGTCTTTGTTACTTGGTGTCAGTGTATGTCTTTGTTACTTGGTGTAAGTGTGTGTCTTTGTTACTGGGTATCAGTGTATGTCTTTGTTACTTGGTGTCAGTGTACGTCTTTGTTACTTGGTGTAAGTGTGTGTCTGTGTTACTGGATATCAGTGTTTGACTTTGCTACTTGGTGTCAGTGTGTGCCTTTGTTACTGGGTGTCAGTGCATGTCTTTGTTACTTGGTGTCAATGTATGTCTTTGTTACTTGGTGTATGTGTATGTCTTTGTTACTTTGTGTCAGAGTATGTCTTTGTTACTTGGTGTAAGTGTGTGTCTGTGTTTCTGGGTATCAGTGTATGTCTTTGCTACTTGCTGTAAGTGTGTGTCTGTGTTACTGGGTATCAGTGTCTGTCTTTGTTACTTGGTGTCAATGTATGTCTTTGTTACTGGGTGTCAGTGCGTGTCTGTGATACTGGGTATCATTGTATGTATTTGTTGCTTGGTGTCAGTGTATGTCTTTGTACTTGGTCTAAGTGGGTGTCTTTGTTACTTTTTGTCAGTGTTTGTCTGTGTTACTTGTGTTCAGTGTGTGTCTTTGTTACTTGGTGTCAGTGTTTCTCTGTGTTACTGTGTGTCACTGTGTATCTGTGTTCCTGGGTGTCAGTGTATGTCTTTGTTACTTGGTGTCAGTGTATGTCCGTGATACTTGGTGTAAGTGTGTGTCTGTGTTACTGGGTATCAGTGTATGTCTTTGTTCCTTGGTGTAAGTGTGTGTCTGTGTTACTGGGTATCAGTGTATGTCTTTGTTACTTGGTGTAAGTGTATGTCTTTGTTACTTGGTGTCAGTGTACGTCTTTGTTACTTGGTGTAAGAGTATGTCTTTGCTACTTGGTGTCAGTGTATGTCTTTGATACTTGGTGTAAGTGTATGTCTGTGTTACTGGGTATCAGAGTCTGTCTTTGTTACTTGGTGTAAGCGTGTGTCTGTGTTGCTGGCTATCTGTGTATGTCTTTGTTACTTAGTGTAAGTGTGTGTCTGTGTTACTGGGTATCAGTGTCTGTCTTTGTTAGTTGGTGTCAGTGTATGTCTTTGTTACTTGGTGCAAGTGTGCGTCTGTGTTACTGGGTATCAGTGTACGTCTTTGTTACTTGGTGTCTGTGTGTGTCTGTGTTACTTGGTGAAAGTGTGTGTCTGTGTAACTGGGTATCAGTGTATGTCTTTGTTACTTGGTGTCAGAGTATGTCTTTGTTAATTGGTGTCAGTGTAAGTCTTTGTTACTTGGTGTAAGTGTGTGTCTGTGTGACTGGGTATCAGTGAATGTCTTTGCTACTTGCTGTCGATGTGTGTCTTTGTTACTGGGTGTCAGTGCATGTCTTTGTTACTGGGTGTCAGTGTATGTCTTTGTGACTTGGTGTAAGTGCGTGTCTGTGTTACTGGGTATCAGTGTGTATCTGTGTTACTTGGAGTAATTGTTTCTCTGTGTTACTGGGTGTCAGTGTGCATCTGTGTTCCTGTCTGTCAGTGTATGTCTTTGTTACTTTGTGTCAGTGTATGACTGTGTTAGTTGGTGTTAGTGTGTGTCTGTGTTATTGGATATCAGTGTATGTCTTTGTTACTTGGTGTCAGAGTATGTCTTTGTTAATTGGTGTCAGTGTAAGTCTTTGTTACTTGGTGTAAGTGTGTGTCTGTGTGACTGGGTATCAGTGAATGTCTTTGCTACTTGCTGTCGATGTGTGTCTTTGTTACTGGGTGTCAGTGCATGTCTTTGTTACTGGGTGTCAGTGTATGTCTTTGTGACTTGGTGTAAGTGCGTGTCTGTGTTACTGGGTATCAGTGTGTATCTGTGTTACTTGGAGTAATTGTTTCTCTGTGTTACTGGGTGTCAGTGTGCATCTGTGTTCCTGTCTGTCAGTGTATGTCTTTGTTACTTTGTGTCAGTGTATGACTGTGTTAGTTGGTGTTAGTGTGTGTCTGTGTTACTGGGTATCAGTGTATGTCTTTGTTACTTGGTGTCTGTGTATATCTTTGTTACTTGGTGTATGTGTATGTCTTTGTTACTTGGTGTAAGTATGTGTCTGTGTTACTGGGTATCAGTGTATGTCTTTGCTACTTGGTGTAAGTGTGTGTCTGTATTACTGGGTATCAGTGCCTGTCTTTGTTACTTGGTGTCAATGTATGTTTTTGTTACTGGGTGTCAGTGTGTGTCTGTGATACTGGGTATCATTGTATGTCTTTGTTGCTTGGTGTCAGTGTATGTCTTTCTACTTGGTCTAAGTGGGTGTCTTTGTCACTTGGTGTCAGTGTATGTCTGTGTTAATTGGTGTCAGTGTTTGTCTTTGTTACTTGGTGTCAGTGTTTCTCTGTGTTACTGGTTGTCACTGTGTATCTGTGTTCCTGCGTATCAGTGCCTGTCTTTGTTACTTGGTGTCAATGTCTGTCTTTGTTACTTGGTGTAAGTGTGTGTCTGTGTTACTGGGTATCAGTGTATGTCTTTGTTAATTGGTGTCAGTGTATGTCTTTGTTACTTGGTGTCAGTGTATGTCTTTGTTACTTGGTGTAATTGTGTGTCTGTGTTACTGGGTATCAGTGTATGTCTTTGTTACTTGGTGTCAGAATGTGTCTTTGTTACTTGGTGTCAGTGTTTGTCTTTGTTACTTGGTGTCATTGTCTGTCTTTGATACTTGGTGTAAGTGTGTGTATGTGTTCCTGGGTATCAGTGTCTGTCTTTGTTACTTTGTGTCAGTGTATGTCTTTGTTACTTGGTGTCAGTGTATATCTGTGTTACTTGGTTTCAGTGTATGTCTTTGTTACTTGGTGTAAGTGTGTGTCTGTGTTACTGGGTATCAGTGTATGTTTTTGTTACTTGGTGTAAGTGTGTGTCTTTGTGACTTGGTGTAATTGTGTGTCTGTGTTACTGGATGTCAGTGTCTGTCTTTGTTACTTGATGTAAGTGTGTGTCTGTGTTACTGGGTATCAGTGTCTGTCTTTGTTACTTGGTGTCTCTGTATGTCTTTGTGACTTGGTGTCAGTGTGTGTCTTTGTTACTTGGTGTCATTGTCTGTCTTTGATACTTGGTGTAATTGTATGTCCGTGTTACTGGGTATCAGAGTCTGTCTTTGTTACTTGGTGTAAGCGTGTGTCTGTGTTGCTGGGTATCAGTGTATGTCTTTGTTACTTGGTGTAAGTGTGTGTCTTTGTTACTTGGTGTAAGTGTGTGTCTGTGTTACTGGGTATCAGTGTACGTCTTTGTTACTTGGTGTCTGTGTGTGTCTGTGTTACTTGGTGTAAGTGAGTGTCTGTGTAACTGGGTATCAGTGTATGTCTTTGTTACTTGGTGTAAGTGTGTGTCTGTGTTATTGGGTATCAGTGTATGTCTTTGTTACTTGGTGTCAGAGTAAGTCTTTATTAATTGGTATAAGTGTATGTCTTTGTTACTAAGTGTCAGTGTATGTCTTTGTTACTTGGTGTAATTGTGTGTCTGTGTTACTGGGTATCAGTGTATGTCTTTGTTAATTGGTGTCAGTGTATGTCTTTGTTACTTGGTGTAAGTGTGTGTCTGTGTTACTGGGTATCAGTGTATGTCTTTGTTACTTGGTGTCGATGTGTGTCTTTGTTACTGGGTGTCAGTGCATGTCTTTGTTACTTGGTGTCGATGTGTGTCTGTGTTACTGGGTATCAGTGTATGTCTTTGTTACTGGGCATCAGTGTATGTCTTTGCTACTTGGTGTAAGTGTGTGTCTGTATTCCTGGGTATCAGTGTCTGTCTTTGTTACTTGGTGTCAATGTATGTCTTTGTTACTGGTTGTCAGTGTGTGTCTGTGATACTGGGTATCATTGTATGTCTTTGTTGCTTGGTGTCAGTGTATGTCTTTCTACTTGGTCTAAGTGGGTGTCTTTGTTACTTGGTGTCAGTATATGTCTGTGTTACTTGGTGTCAGTGTGTGTCTTTGTTACTAGGTGTCTGTGTAATTCTTTGTTACTTGGATTCAGAATGTGTCTTTGTTACTGGGTGTCAGTGTGTGTCTTTGTTACTTGGTGTCATTGTCTGTCTTTGTTACTTGGTGTAAGTGTGTGTCTGTGTTACTGGGTATCAGTGTATGTCTTTGTTAGTTGGTGTCAGTGTATGTCTGTGTTACTTGGTTTCAGTGTATGTCTTTGTTACTTGGTGTAAGTGTGTGTCTGTGTTACTGGGTATCAGTGTATGTTTTTGTTACTTGGTGTAAGTGTGTGTCTGTGTTCCTGGGTATAAAGTGTATGTCTTTGTTACTTGGTGTCAGTGTATGTCTTTGTCACTCGGTGTAAGTGTATGTCTTTGTTACTTGGTTTAAGTGTATGTCTTTGTTACTTGGCGTAAGTGTGTGTCTGTGTTACTGGGTATCAGTGTATGTCTTTGTTACTTGGTGTCAGTGTATGTCTTTGTTACTTGGTGTAATTGTGTGTCTGTGTTACTGGGTATCAGTGTTTGTCTTTTTAACTTGGTGTCAGTGTGTGTCTTTGTGACTTGGTGTAATTGTGTGTCTGTGTTACTGGATATCAATGTCTCTCTTTGTTACTTGGTGTAAGTGTGTGTTTGTGTTACTGGGTATCAGTGTCTGTCTTTGTTACTTAGTGTAAGCGTGTGCCTGTGTTACTGGGTATCAGTGTGTGTCTTTGTTACTTAGTGTCAGTGTATGACTGTGTTGGTTGGTGTAAGTGTGTGTCTGTGTTATTGGGTATCAGTGTAAGTCTTTGTTACTTGGTGTAAGTGTGAGTCTGTGTTACTGGGTATCAGTGTATGTCTTTGTTACTTGGTGGCAGTGTATATCTTTGTTACTTGGTGTATGTGTATGTCTTTGATACTTTGTGTCAGAGTATGACTGTGTTGGTTGGTGTAAGTGTGTGTCTGTGTTATTTGGTGTCAGTGTTTGTCTTTGTTACTTGGTGTCAGTGTTTCTCTGTGTTACTGGGTGTCATTGTGTATCTGTGTTCCTGGGTATCAGTGCATGTCTTTGTTACTTGGTGTCAATGTATGTCTTTGTTCCTGGGTGTCAGTGTGTGTCTGTGATACTGGGTATCATTGTATGTCTTTGTTAATTGGTGACAGTGTATGTCTTTGTTACTTGGTGTCAGTGTATGTCTTTGTTACTTGGTGTAATTGTGTGACTGTGTTACTGGGTATCAGTGTATGTCTTTGTTACTTGGTGTCAGAATGTGTCTTTGTTACTTGGTGTCAGTGTTTGTCTTTGTTACTTGGTGTCATTGTCTGTCTTTGTGACTTGGTGTAATTGTGTGTCTGTGTTACTGGATGTCAGTGTCTGTCTTTGTTACTTGATGTAAGTTTGTGTCTGTGTTACTGGGTGTCAGTGTCTGTCTTTGTTACTTGGTGTCTCTGTATGTCTTTGTGACTTGGTGTCATTGTCTGTCTTTGTTACTTGGTGTAAGTGTGTGTCTGTGTTACTGGGTATCAGTGTATGTCTTTGTTACTTAATGTAAGTGTATGTCTTTGTTTCTTGGTGTCAGTGTACGTCTTTGTTACTTGGTGTAAGTGTATGTCTTTGCTACTTGGTGTCAGTGTATGTCTTTTTTACTGGGTGTAAGTGTATGTCCTTGTTACTGGGTATCAGAGTCTGTCTTTGTTACTTGGTGTAAGCGTGTGTCTGTGTTGCTGGGTATCAGTGTATGTCTTTGTTACTTGGTGTAAGTGTGTGTCTTTGTTACTTGGTGTAAGTGTGTGTCTGTGTTACTGGGTATCAGTGTACGTCTTTGTTACTTGGTGTCTGTGTGTGTCTGTGTTACTTGGTGTAAGTGTGTGTCTGTGTTACTTGGTATCAGTGTACGTCTTTGTTACTTGGTGTCTGTGTGTGTCTGTGTTACTTGGTGTAAGTGTGTGTCTGTGTAACTGGGTATCAGTGTATGTCTTTGTTACATGGTGTAAGTGTGTGTCTATGTTATTGGGTATCAGTGTATGTCTTTTTACTTGGTGTCAGAGCATGTCTTTATTAATTGGTGTAAGTGTATGTCTTTGTTACTAAGTGTCAGTGTATGTCTATGTTACTTGGTGTAAGTGTGTGTCTGTGTTACTGGGTATCATTGTCTGTCTTTGTTAATTGGTGTCAGTGTATGTCTTTGTTACTTGGTGTAAGTGTGTGTCTGTGTTACTGGGTTTCAGTGTATGTCTTTGTTACTTGGTGTCGATGTGTGTCTTTGTTACTGGGTGTCAGTGCATGTCTTTGTTACTGGGTGTCAGTGTATGTCTTTGTGACTTGGTGTAAGTGCGTGTATGTGTTACTGGGTATCAGTGTATGTCTTTGTTACTTGGAGTAATTGTTTCTCTGTGTTACTGGGAGTCAGTGTGTATCTGTGTTCCTGGCTGTCAGTGCATGTCTTTGTTACTTTGTGTCAGTTTATGACTGTGTTAGTTGGTGTAAGTGTGAGTCTGTGTTACTGGGTATCAGTGTATGTCTTTGTTACTTAGTGTCAGTGTATGTCTTTGTTACTTGGTGTAAGTGTGTGTCTTTATTACTGGGTATCAGTGTATGTCTTTGCTACTTGGTGCAAGTGTGTGTCTGTATTACTGGGTATCAGTGTCTGTCTTTGTTACTTGGTGTCAATATATGTCTTTGTTACTGGGTGTCAGTGTGTGTCTGTGATACTGGGTATCATTGTATGTCTTTGTTGCTTGGTGTCAGTGTATGTCTTTCTACTTGGTCTAAGTGGGTGTCTTTGTTACTTGGTGTTAGTGAATGTCTGTGTTACTTGGTGTCAGTGTGTGTCTTTGTTACTTGGTGTCTGTGTAATTCTTTGTTACTTGGTGTCAGAATGTGTCTTTGTTACTGGGTGTCAGTGTGTGTCTTTGTTAGTTGGTGTCATTGTCTGTCTTTGTTACTTGGTGTAAGTGTGTGTCTGTGTTACTGGGTATCAGTGTATGTCTTTGTTACTTGGTGTCAGTGTATGTCTTTGTTACTTGGTGTCAGTGTATGTCTGTGTTACTTGGTTTCAGTGTATGTCTGTGTTACTTGGTGTAAGTGTGTGTCTGTGTTACTGGGTATCAGTGTATGTTTTTGTTACTTGGTGTAAGTGTGTGTCTCTGTTACTGGGTATAAAGTGTATGTCTTTGTTACTTGGTGTCAGTGTATGTCTATGTTACTTGGTGTAAGTGTATGCCTTTGTTACTTGGTTTCAGTGTATGTCTTTGTTACTTGGCGTAAGTGTGTGTCTGTGTTACTGGGTAACAGTGTATGTCTTTGTTAATTGGTGTCAGTGTATGTCTTTGTTACTTGGTGTCAGTGTATGTCTTTGTTACTTGGTGTAATTGTGTGTCTGTGTTACTGGGTATCAGTGTATGTCTTTTTAACTTGGTGTCAGTGTGTGTCTTTGTGACTTGGTGTAATTGTGTGTCTGTGTTACTGGATATCAGTGTCTGTCTTTGTTACTTGGTGTAAGTGTGTGTTTGTGTTACTGGATATCAGTGTCTGTCTTTGTTACTTGGTGTAGGTGTGTGCCTGTGTTACTGGGTATCAGTGTGTGTCTTTGTTACTTTGCGTCAGTGTCTGACTGTGTTAGTTGGTGTAAGTGTGTGTCTGTGTTATTGGGTATCAGTGTAAGTCTTTGTTACTTTTTGTAAGTGTGAGTCTGTGTTACTGGGTATCAGTGTATGTCTTTGTTACTTGGTGGCCGTGTATATCTTTGTTACTTGGTGTATGTGTATGTCTTTGTTACTTTGTGTCAGAATATGTCTTTGTTACTTGGTGTAAGTGTGTGTCTGTGTTACTGGGTATCAGTGTATGTCTTTGCTACTTGGTGTAAGTGTGTGTCTGTATTACTGGGTATCAGTGCCTGTCTTTGTTACTTGGTGTCAATGTATGTCTTTGTTACTGGGTGTCAATGTGTGTCTGTGATAATGGGTATCATTGTATGTCTTTGTTGCTTGGTGTCAGTGTATGTCTTTCTACTTGGTCTAAGTGGGTGTCTTTGTCACTTGGTGTCAGTGCATGTCTTTGTTACTTTGTGTCAGTTTATGACTGTGTTAGTTGGTGTAAGTGTGAGTCTGTGTTACTGGGTATCAGTGTATGTCTTTGTTACTTGGTGTAAGTGTGTGTCTTTATTACTGGGTATCAGTGTATGTCTTTGCTACTTGGTGCAAGTGTGTGTCTGTATTACTGGGTATCAGTGTCTGTCTTTGTTACTTGGTGTCAATATATGTCTTTGTTACTGGGTGTCAGTGTGTGTCTGTGATACTGGGTATCATTGTATGTCTTTGTTGCTTGGTGTCAGTGTATGTCTTTCTACTTGGTCTAAGTGGGTGTCTTTGTTACTTGGTGTTAGTGAATGTCTGTGTTACTTGGTGTCAGTGTGTGTCTTTGTTACTTGGTGTCTGTGTAATTCTTTGTTACTTGGTGTCAGAATGTGTCTTTGTTACTGGGTGTCAGTGTGTGTCTTTGTTACTTGGTGTAAGTGTGTGTCTGTGTTACTGGGTATCAGTGTATGTCTTTGTTACTTGGTGTCAGTGTATGTCTTTTTTACTTGGTGTCAGTGTATGTCTGTGTTACTTGGTTTCAGTGTATGTCTGTGTTACTTGGTGTAAGTGTGTGTCTGTGTTACTGGGTATCAGTGTATGTTTTTGTTACTTGGTGTAAGTGTGTGTCTCTGTTACTGGGTATAAAGTGTATGTCTTTGTTACTTGGTGTCAGTGTATGTCTTTGTTACTTGGTGTAAGTGTATGCCTTTGTTACTTGGTTTCAGTGTATGTCTTTGTTACTTGGCGTAAGTGTGTGTCTGTGTTACTGGGTAACAGTGTATGTCTTTGTTAATTGGTGTCAGTGTATGTCTTTGTTACTTGGTGTCAGTGTATGTCTTTGTTACTTGGTGTAATTGTGTGTCTGTGTTACTGGGTATCAGTGTATGTCTTTTTAACTTGGTGTCAGTGTGTGTCTTTGTGACTTGGTGTAATTGTGTGTCTGTGTTACTGGATATCAGTGTCTGTCTTTGTTACTTGGTGTAAGTGTGTGTTTGTGTTACTGGATATCAGTGTCTGTCTTTGTTACTTGGTGTAGGTGTGTGCCTGTGTTACTGGGTATCAGTGTGTGTCTTTGTTACTTTGCGTCAGTGTCTGACTGTGTTAGTTGGTGTAAGTGTGTGTCTGTGTTATTGGGTATCAGTGTAAGTCTTTGTTACTTTTTGTAAGTGTGAGTCTGTGTTACTGGGTATCAGTGTATGTCTTTGTTACTTGGTGGCCGTGTATATCTTTGTTACTTGGTGTATGTGTATGTCTTTGTTACTTTGTGTCAGAATATGTCTTTGTTACTTGGTGTAAGTGTGTGTCTGTGTTGCTGGGTATCAGTGTATGTCTTTGCTACTTGGTGTAAGTGTGTGTCTGTATTACTGGGTATCAGTGCCTGTCTTTGTTACTTGGTGTCAATGTATGTCTTTGTTACTGGGTGTCAATGTGTGTCTGTGATAATGGGTATCATTGTATGTCTTTGTTGCTTGGTGTCAGTGTATGTCTTTCTACTTGGTCTAAGTGGGTGTCTTTGTCACTTGGTGTCAGTGTATGTCTTTGTTACTTGGAGTAATTGTTTCTCTGTGTTACTGGGTGTCAGTGTACGTCTTTGTTACTTGGTGTCAGTGTGTGTCTTTGTGACTTGGTGTAATTGTTTGTCTGTGTTACTGGATATCAGTGTCTGTCTTTGTTACTTGGTGTAAGTGTTTGTCTGTGTTACTGGGTATCAGCGTCTGTCTTTGTTACTTGGTGTCTGTGTATGTCTTTGTTACATGGTGTCAGTGTGTGTCTTGTTACTTGGGTACATTGTCTGTCTTTGTTACTTGGTGTAAGTGTGTGCCTATGTTACTGGGTATCAGTGTGTGTCTTTGTTACTTGGTGTCAGTGTATGTCTTTGTTACTTGGTGTCAGTGTATGTCTGTGTTACTTGGTGTAAGTGTGTGTCTGTGTTACTGGGTATCAGTGTATGTCTTTGATACCTGGTGTCAGTGTATGTCTTTGTTACTTGGTGTAAGTGCATGTCTTTGTTACTTGGTGTCAGTGCATGTCTTTGTTACTTGGTGTAAGTGTATGTCTTTGTTACTTGGTGTCAGTGTATGTCTCTGTTACTTGGTGTAATTGTGTGTTTGAGTTACTGAGTATCAGTGTATGTTTTTGTTACTTGGTGTCAGTGTATGTCCGTGATACTTGGTGTAAGTGGATGTCTGTGTTACTGTGTATCAGTGTATGTCTTTGTTACTTGGTGTAAGTGTGTGTCTGTGTTACTGGGTATCAGTGTATGTCTTTGTTACTTGGTGTGAGTGTATGTCTTTGTTACTTGGTGTAAGTGTATGTCTTTGTTACTTGGTTTCAGTGTATGACTTTGTTACTTGGTGTAAGTTTGTGTCTGTGTTACTGGGTATCAGTGTGTTTCTTTGTTACTTGGTGTCAGTGACTGTCTTTGTTACTTGGTGTCAGTGTATGTCTGTGTTACTTGGTGTAAGTGTGTGTCTGTGTTACTGGGTATCAGTGTATGTCTTTGATACCTGGTGTCAGTGTATGTCTTTGTTACTTGGTGTAAGTGCATGTCTTTGTTACTTGGTGTCAGTGCATGTCTTTGTTACTTGGTGTAAGTGTATGTCTGTGTTACTTGGTGTCAGTGTATGTCTCTGTTACTTGGTGTAATTGTATGTCTGAGTTACTGAGCATCAGTGTATGTCTTTGTTACTTGGTGTCAGTGTATGTCCGTGATACTTGGTGTAAGTGTGTGTCTGTGTTACTGTGTATCAGTGTATGTCTTTGTTACTTGGTGTAAGTGTGTGTCTGTGTTACTGGGTATCAGTGTATGTATTTGTTACTTGGTGTGAGTGTATGTCTTTGTTACTTGGTGTAAGTGTATGTCTTTGTTACTTGGTTTCAGTGTATGACTTTGTTACTTGGTGTAAGTGTGTGTCTGTGTTACTGGGTATCAGTGTATGTCTTTGTTAATTGGTGTCAGTGCATGTCTTTGTTACTTGGTGTCAGTGTCTGTCTTTGTTACTTGGTGTACTTGTGTGTCTGTGTTACTGGGTATCATTGCATGTCTTTGTTACTTGGTGTCAGTGTGTGTCTTTGTGACTTGGTGTAATTGTGTGTCTGTGTTACTGGATATCAGTGTCTGTCTTTGTTACTTGGTGTCAGTGTATGTCCGTGTTACTTGGTGTAAGTGGGTGTCTTTGTTAATTGGTGTAAGTGTATGTCATTGTTGCTTGGTGTCAATGTATGTCTTTGTTACTTGGTGTAAGTGTCTGTCTTTGTTACTTGTTGTCAGTGTATGTCTTTGTTACTTGGTGTAAGTGTATGCCTTTGTTACTTGGTGTCAGTGTATGTCTTTGATTTTTGGTGTAAGTGTGTGTCTGTGTTGCTGGGTATCAGTGTATGTCTTTGTTACTTGGTGTCAGTGTAGGTCTGTGTTGCTTGGTGTAAGTGGGTGTCTTTCTTACTTGGTGTAAGTGCATGTCTTTGTTAATTGGTGTCAGTGTATGTCTGTGTTACATGGTGTAATTGTGTGTCTTTGCTAGTTGGTGTAAGTGTATGTCTTTGTTACTCAGTGTCAGAGTATGTCTGTGTTATTTGGTGGATGTGTATGTCTTTGTTACTTGGTGTCAGTGTATGTCTTTGTTACTTGCTGTAAGTGTTTGCCTGTGTCACTGGGTATCAGTGTATGTCTTTGTTAGTTGGTGTCAGTGTATGTCTTTGTTACTTGGTGTCAGTGTGTGTCTTTGTTACTTGGTGTCAGTGTTTCTCTGTGTTGCTGGGTGTCACTGTTTATCTGTGTTCCTGGGTGTCAGTGTATGTCTTTGTTACTTGGTGTCAGTGTATGTCCGTGTTACTTGGTGTAAGTGTGTGTCTGTGTTACTGGGTGTCAGTGTATGTCTTTGTTACTGTGTGTCAGTGTGTGTCTTTGTGACTTGGTGTCAGTGTGTGTCTTTGTTACTGGGTGTCAGTGTATGTCTTTGTTACTGGGTGTCAGTGTGTGTCTTTGTGACTTGGTGTAAGTGTGTGTCTGTGTTACTGGATGTCAGTGTCTGTCTTTGTTACTTGGTGTAAGTGTGTGTCTGTGTTACTGGGTATCAGTGTATGTCTTTGTTGCTTGGTGTCAGTGTATGTCTTTGTTACTTGGTGTCAGTGTATGTCTGTGTTGCTTGGTGTAAGTGTGTGTCTGTGTTACTGGGTATCAGTGTATGTCTTTGTTACTTGGTGTCAGTGTATGTCTGTGTTCCTTGGTGTAAGTGTATGTCTTTGTTACTTGGTGTCAGTGTATGTCTTTGTTACTTGGTGTAAGTGTATGTCTTTGTTACTTGGTGTCAGTGTATGTCTTTGTTACTTGGTGTAAGTGTATGTCTTTGCTACTTGGTGTCAGTGTATGTCTTTGATACTTGGTGTAAGTGTATGTCTGTGTTACTGGTATCAGTGTCTGTCTTTGTTACTTGGTGTAAGTGTGTGTCTGTGTTGCTGGGTATTAGTGTATGTCTTTGTTACTTGGTGTCTGTGTATGTCTTTGTTACTTGGTATCAGTGTCTGTCTTTGTTAATTGGTGTAAGTGTGTGTCTGTGTTACTGGGTATCAGTGTATGTCTTTTTTACTTGGTGTCAGTGTATGTCTGTGTACTTGGTGTATGTGTGTGACTTTGTTACTTGGTGTCAGTGTTTGTTTGTGTTACTTGGTGTAAGTGTATGTCTTTGTTACTTCGTGTCAGTGTATGTCTTTGTTACTTGGTGGAAGTGAATGTCTTTGTTACTTGGTGTCAGTGCATGTATTTGTTACTTGGTGCAAGAGTATGTCTTTGTTACTTGGTGTCAGTGTATGTCTCTGTTACTGGGTGTAATTGTGTGTCTGTGTTACTGAGTATCAGTGTATGTCTTTGTTACTTGGTGTCATTGTCTGTCTTTGTTACGTGGTGAAAGTGTGTGTCTGTGATACTGGGTATCAGTGTATGTCTTTGTTACTTGGTGTCAGTGTATGTCTTTGTTACTTGGTGTATGTGTATGTCTTTGTTACTTGGTGTCAGTGTATGACTATGTTACTTGGTGTAACTGTCTGCTGTCTTTGTTACTTGGTGTCAGTGTATGTCTTTGTTACTTGGTGTCAGTGTATGACTGTGTTACTTGGTGTAACTGTATGTCTTTGTTACTTGGTGTCAGTTTATGTCTTTGTTACTTGGTGTAAGTGTATGTCTGTGTTACTGGGTATCAGTGTCTGTCTTTGTTACTTGGTGTAAGTGTGTGTCTGTGTTGCTGGGTATCAGTGTATGTCTTTGATACTTGGTGTAAGTGTGTGTCTGTGTTACTGGGTATCAGTGTCTGTCTTTGTTACTTGGTGTCAGCGTATGTCTTTGTCACTTGGTGTAAGTGTGTGTCTGTGTTGCTGGGTATCAGTGTATGTCTTTGATACTTGGTGTAAGTGTGTGTCTGTGTTACTGGGTATCAGTGTCTGTCTTTGTTACTTTGTGTTAGTGTGAGTCTTTGTTACTGGGTATCAGCGTTTGTCTTTGTTACTTGGTGACAGTGTATGTCCGTGTTATTTGTGTAAGTGTGTGTCTTAGTTAGTTGGTGTAATTGTGTGTCTTTGTGACTTGGTGGAATTGTGTGTCTGTGTTACTGGATGTCAGTGTCTGTCTTTGTTACTTGGTGTAAGTGTGTGTCTGTGTTATTGGGTATCAGTGTCTGTCTTTGTTACTTGATGTCTGTGTATGTCTTTGTTACTTGGTGTCAGTGTGTGTCTTTGTTACTTGGTGTCATTGTCTGTCTTTGTTACTTGGTGTAAGTGTGTGTCTGTGTTACTGGGTATCAGTGTATGTCTTTGTTGCTTGGTGTCAGTGTATGTCTTTGTCACTTGGTGTCAGTGTATGTCTGTGTTGCTTGGTGTAAGTGTGTGTCTGTGTTACTGGGTATCAGTGTATGTCTTTGTTACTTGGTGTCAGTGTATGTCTGTGTTACTTGGTGTAAGTGTATGTCTTTGTTACTTGGTGTCAGTGTATGTCTTTGTTACTTGGTGTAAGTGTATGTCTTTGTTACTTGGTGTCAGTGTATGTCTTTGTTACTTGGTGTAAGTGTATGTCTTTGCTACTTGGTGTCAGTGTATGTCTTTGATACTTGGTGTAAGTGTATGTCTGTGTTACTGGTATCAGTGTCTGTCTTTGTTACTTGGTGTAAGTGTGTGTCTGTGTTGCTGGGTATTAGTGTATGTCTTTGTTACTTGGTGTCTGTGTATGTCTTTGTTACTTGGTCTCAGTGTCTGTCTTTGTTAATTGGTGTAAGTGTGTGTCTGTGTTACTGGGTATCAGTGTATGTCTTTTTTACTTGGTGTCAGTGTATGTCTGTGTACTTGGTGTATGTGTGTGACTTTGTTACTTGGTGTCAGTGTTTGTTTGTGTTACTTGGTGTAAGTGTATGTCTTTGTTACTTCGTGTCAGTGTATGTCTTTGTTACTTGGTGGAAGTGAATGTCTTTGTTACTTGGCGTCAGTGCATGTATTTGTTACTTGGTGTAAGTGTATGTCTTTGTTACTTGGTGTCAGTGTATGTCTCTGTTACTGGGTGTAATTGTGTGTCTGTGTTACTGAGTATCAGTGTATGTCTTTGTTACTTGGTGTCATTGTCTGTCTTTGTTACGTGGTGTAAGTGTGTGTCTGTGATACTGGGTATCAGTGTATGTCTTTGTTACTTGGTGTCAGTGTATGTCTTTGTTACTTGGTGTATGTGTATGTCTTTGTTACTTGGTGTCAGTGTATGACTATGTTACTTGGTGTAACTGTCTGCTGTCTTTGTTACTTGGTGTCAGTGTATGTCTTTGTTACTTGGTGTCAGTGTATGACTGTGTTACTTGGTGTAACTGTATGTCTTTGTTACTTGGTGTCAGTTTATGTCTTTGTTACTTGGTGTAAGTGTATGTCTGTGTTACTGGGTATCAGTGTCTGTCTTTGTTACTTGGTGTAAGTGTGTGTCTGTGTTGCTGGGTATCAGTGTATGTCTTTGATACTTGGTGTAAGTGTGTGTCTGTGTTACTGGGTATCAGTGTCTGTCTTTGTTACTTGGTGTCAGCGTATGTCTTTGTTACTTGGTGTAAGTGTGTGTCTATGTTACTGGGTATCAGTGTACGTCTCTGTTACTTGGTGTCTGTGTGCGCCTGTGTTACTTGGTGTAAGTGTGTGTCTGTGTAACTGGGTATCCGTGTATGTCTTTGTTACTTGGTGTCAGAGTGTGTCTTTTTTAATTGGTGTAAGTGTATGTCTTTGTTACCTGGTGTCAGTGTATGTCTTTGTTACTTGGTGTAAGTTTGTGTCTGTGTTACTGGGTATCAGTGTATGTCTTTGTTACTTGGTGTCAGTGTATGTCCTTGTTACTTGGTGTAAGTGTATGTCTTTGCTACTTGGTGTCAGTGTATGTCTTTGATACTTGGTGTAAGTGTATGTCTGTGTTACTGGTATCAGTGTCTGTCTTTGTTACGTGGTGTAAGTGTGCCTGTGTTGCTGGGTATTAGTGTATGTCTTTGTTACTTGGTGTAAGTGTGTGTCTGTGTTACTGGGTATCAGTGTCTGTTTTTGTTACTTGGTGTCTGTGTGTGACTTTGTTACTTGGTGTCAGTTTGTGTCTTTGTTACTTGGTGTCAGTGTGTGTCTTTGTTACTGGGTGTCAGTGTATGTCTTTGTGAATTGGTGTTACTGTGTGTCTGTGTTACTGGGTATTAGTGTCTGTCTTTGTTACT